>NW_024962287.1:4603720-5153722 GCF_019238085.1 Lagopus leucura
TTTTTTTTTGGGTTGTTTTTAATTTTTTTTTAAATGTAACACAGTCCTGCCTGTCTCTAACACTTCCCGTGCTGTTTCCATTGAGATGTTTCCTCTTACCGGCAGCAACATATCATTTTATCAGGATGCCAGGAGATCGTTTCCACACAATGCCAGCAGATGTAATTTTCTTAGATGCACACACAGTTCATCATTTAGATAGTAGATGACAAGGCGATCGCAGGGTGACTCTGTAATGCGAGTTTGCTGTTTGGCATTTTGAATTCTCAAATGATAAAAAAAAGACTTATCAAATATAAATATCTTTAAGAAAAAAGTAACAAAAGTGCTACATATGATCAAGGAAAACAATTCCATTAGTTTCTGCTACTTAAAGTAGGTTTGCTTTACAAATATTACCACATCCATTATCAGTATGGCTTCCAATTATTAATTAAATTGCTCGTAGCAGTATAGCTTTCTCACATCTTAACAAGGACAGAGTAAAGAGAACACAAAACATTCACACCCCATTTCTCTGGGAAGAGATCCTCTTGCCTTTAAGCAAAGGCAAAAGCTCTTATTTAGGAGAATATTTATGCTATGATGGTTAACTAGCAAAGGTCAGATGTCAAACTTCTTGAATAACCTTTCGGGCTAGACGTAGGCATTAGTTACACAGACGTGTAAAAAAAATCACTCACCCGTTTCATGACCTTAAAACCTTCTTGGAAAACATTGCTTTTGAAAGTGGCAAAGTGGAGAGGGGAACAGGGTGGGGACAGAAAAGGAAGAATAAAAAGTGAAATTGTTAGTGACAGATCAATAGAGTCTAGACCTCTTCTGAGCAGGCACTACAAGCCATGCCAAATAATGAATAGTGGTTTTGAGAGGTGGACTGTTGTCCATTAGACATTCAGCTCATTTTTCATGTGATCCCAGGCTGGGCTTCAATCATGGTCCCAGAGGCAGAAGGCAGTACTTATCCACTAAGCCACACAGCTTGTGAGTAGAGGATGTCTGTGTTGAATATGGGAACATCAACTGAAATATGTGAATGTGTTTCCAATGGACATTCTTAGCACAGCACCCAAAAGTATATCAAGTCACTGTATGACCAGTGAGGCACAGCTTATTGCAGCTGGAAATCTGAATCAGCTGAAGTGGGGTTTCTAGTGTTCTTTTTACTCTCTGTTGATACTCCCAGTCTGGTGTCCATCGACCCTGTGCCACTACCTCAGCTTGCATCCTTTCAGTCTCAGAGAAGGAAAAGCATACAGACTATTTTTACACAATCTCTAAAGGTATCCAAGATTTTAAGTGTAGCCTAAGACTTGTAATTGAGGACTGTCTAAAATACCTGGAAGCACTTTGAATGCTAAGATAGAGCAGCAAGATTTTTCTAGCCACTGGGGCTGGGAGAGGGAGGTTGGTTGGTTGATTGATTATTTATTGGGAATTAATACTGAGAGAGTATACGCAAAGGCTGAGGGCACCATGCCATCTTCACAGAACAAGACCCTAACAGCTAACTGACGTACAAGAAACTGCAAAGTTATACTGTAAGAACACATATTAAGGACCGAGGAAAGTCTGCTAAGGTGCTACGTCTAAAACTAAGTTACTTCTTGCTTCGACCCTCCCCCTTCTTTCTATCAGTCGTCGTCTAGAGCCTCTGTCTTGATCTCGTTGGCTCCTTGCCGGGCCAATGCCAAGATGGTGTGGTTTACCGCTGCCATTTCCACAGCTAATGAAATGGGGTCTTGATGGTCACTATGGCTAGTGCTGTCATCCTGCACAGGAGGAAAGCAGAAGAGAGAAGTGTGGTTATTACACAAGCAGAAAACCGGCTAACAAAAACAGCGTATAAAATAATGGCCTAGGGGCAGCAAATTGCACACTTGTCACAGGGGTACAACATGAAAAGAGTTTACACAGCTGATTTCCCTCAATGTGCAGACAAAGGTAAGAGGGGTAAGGAGTGGGGTACCCGATTTTCAAGAGAAAAATTTAAGCAGAGGGAATATTCTGAGGAAAACAGGAAATCATAAAGATAAAAGCAATATACAGCATATGTCAGGAAACCAAACTAAGGTAGGGATCATTATCCTCTGCACAAATTCATGCTGTGCTTACATTCTGAATACCGTAACCAGTTCTGCTCATCCCGTTCAAAGAGGACATAACAGAAGTAGGAAAAGTAGTGAGAGTGGCAATCAGGAGAAAGAGTCAGGGGCTGGCTTCTCTACAGGGAGGGACTAAAGAGGCTCAGATTCTTCAGCTTGGAAAAGAAATGGCTGACGGTTGATATGGTAAATGCTTATTGCAAATAATCAGTAAATAGAGAACAACTGTTTGCTACTTCTGATGATCTAATAAGCAAGGGTGCTCACTGAAACGATGAGATAATACGTTCCAAAGCAAAAACAGGAAGCAGCTCTTCTCTTATCACTGTTCAGTTGTAGGATTCACTGATTTTTAGATTAGACAAAAGTAAATATGCCTTTAAAAAGAGGGGTTAGACAAGTTCATGGAAAATTAGTCTACTGTAACTATTAAAAAGAAAGTGGATACACCGCCTGGCTCAGGAAGTCTCTCAAGACTAGTGCTTTCCAGAAGCTGGACTCTAATATAATAAAATCACTCTATAATTACCCTATTCTTTAAGAATACTTTTCCTGAAACAGTGGTATTGACTTCACCCAGACCTTTGGTCTGAGCCGCTGTCCTATGAAGAAACTGAATTCACAAAGGTATTGGGAAAAAGGTGCTGAAAAGCTTCCAGCCTGCTTAGAAAAACAGTGCAATGATTTGGTGGGACTGGAACTACCGTAATTCCAATATCTAGGTGAACCTCTGCTGAGTTCTCCAGTCTGCTGAACTAAGTGCTACATATTTCTTCATGCTTATTTCCTAAAGAGCAAGGTCTCTCAGCTGTAGGACGACCACTGTGCTGATTGCTGTGATGCTTGGCAAGCAAAACTAATACAGGGAAATTAATGCTGCAGGCCTGCAGTGATACTTATAAAATCAAGAAAAAAAAGGGTTACCTTCTTAGGCACATAATGGCCATACAATGTCACATCAAATGCTTGACATAATTTTATAGTGAAGTGTGCATGCTGCTTAGTCTACATCAGAAACAGGGCTTGGTTTAAAATAACAGGAATGAGAAACAACAATATCCAATCTAATCTCAACTGTCAAACAAATTGTGCTGAGATGCTGGGCAGAATCACAGTGTTCTCCTCTCTTTAAAATGAGGCACTAATAGTGACCACATGACAATTTTGCCATTAGGTTTACAGAAAAGAAATAACAATTATCAGTCTTCAACAGCCAGTAAGTGATGAACATGCAAAATTTTAATGTTAGTATGTACATTTAAGCACTTTCAAATTAAGATGAGGGTGACAAATGCTGAGGGAGACAGAAAAGGCAAGATTTGGTAAAATCCTAGTTATATGAAGGAATGTGCTCATTTACAACAAATAGCAAATATTGTGATGTCACCTCAGTAGTGTTTACTAAGTAAGAAATACAAAGCAGAGTCCTGAGTTTTGCTCTCTTAGACACCTGTATTTGGATGAACTTTGAAGATTAAGTGTCATTGTGGAAAGCAGAATTTATGGTTTTAACTGCTAAGGGATATCAAATGGTCATGAGGAGAACTTGCCATTTATTCTGCTTCAACACCGATGCCTAATTATACTTCATAGACAAGCCCAGCCAGATTATTGAGAAATGCAGATTTTAAGGACTCTGAACAAAAATCTTTACATTTTCTATCCAGTTTATTCATCTTTTCAAAGCATTTTGGATAACGCACCAGAAAAATATAGTTTGAGAGTCGAGATAACTCTTGTATTCAGTTTCTGTATCTGACTGAACAGGAATTAACCACACTTGACAGGAGTTTCAAAATATTTTAGAACTGTCACAGAGCTGATCCTCATTATTTAAAGCTAGCAAGGTTGGTTCCACCAAATCTTCTGGTGATGACCTATAAAAAGGGCCTTAATGTCCATCAGAAGCAGAGTGACTGGGAACCCCTCTGCCAGAGATCTGTCACACTGGGCCACAGCCAAGCCTGCTAGGGACTCATTCCAGCGCTTTCCATTGCTGAAGCACTCCTTTAGAGAGGGAGACATAACTATTTCTCCCAAATGAGTCAATTAAAAATGATCTGCCAACCCCAGATGTTGGGCGTAGCACAGAACAGAGCTAATATCAAAGCCAGAACCAAACAAATGAACTGTTCTACAAGTCCCCTGGTGCCAAGCACACACATCCCTGATGAGTTTTGGCCAACACTGACACCTGAGGGAAAATTGGGAAGCGAATGCAATACCTGTCAGGAAGGTGTGTGAAGGAAGGGTCACCAACTTTAGGGTAGGTGAGGGCTCAGAGTGCGGGAAGGGGTATTCTTTTGCTGGAGAATTTAAAAAAGAAGTTGCTGTCAAGGGTTAAAAATAATCAAGAAAAATAGAGAATAGGCAAGAGTTAAAATGCAAAAAGAAAAAAAGATAATATGTAAACAACCCAAATAGTGGCACACCGTTGCAGAACAATAAGAAGCAGGTATAGGGCCAAATAAATGTCAAGCTTTAGTTAATCACATTCCCCCCCCCCCACCCCTTCTCCCTTTGTCTGTCAGCATCTTAGGGAGTGATCCTGAGCCACCCTGAAAAGTGCTCCCAGGGATACACAGAGGGAGCTCAGCACCTCACAGGAGGGAGCTCAGCATCTTGCTGAGCAGGGCTGACAAAAGGGATTATGATGAAGTGTTCTGGGCAGGGGCTTACTGCTGTACTCATCTGGGTGCCAGATAAGCAACTCACAACAGCTGTACCACAGGCAATCACAGAGACATTTCTTGCATAAAGAAACAAAAGGTGAGAGAGGGACACACATGCCTAGTTTTGCAGGGAAATAAGTTGGTGCCTGATACATCAGAGCAATTGTTAAAGACCTGTACATCCTTCCTTGAGGGCGGATTACTAGCACGGTGCCAGGGCTAAGGAAAGCTCAAGTTATGCACGGTGCACTGGGTAACACTCTCCTAACATTTTTCATACATTGCGTGTGGCGTGAATGGTGTAACTTGCTTGTTTGGAGCAGATCCTCCTGTCTTCTTCTACCTTCTCTGCTTCTCTGCCTCCCTCTGAACATCTTCCCTCCTCCTCCCCATTGCGTACTTGCCAAGTGTCCTGTTGTATGACAATAAATCCATGTGGGTGAATGCTCGTTGCTCAACATGTTCAAACAGGGGAGCTGTGCTCTTCCACTTTCCCCTTTACAATTACATCAAAGCAAAACAAGAACAAGACACATCTGATTTGCGAGGCAGAAGGCCTCTGCACGTGTCACTGAACTCTCTCATTTGGGGACACGTGGCTCAGCCATGATGCTCACCTGCTCTGAGTAGTCATTGCCATCAACGTCGTCGCTGTTGGAATGACCTCCCGGACTCTGTACATCTATTCCATGGCTCTCCAGGATTGCTGCTTCTTCGAAAAAAGCAAATGGATCCCTAATTTATCTGATGCATTAGAGTAATTAAAAGTTAGCTAATTTTTCAAGAAGTTAAAATAACTGGAAGAACAGAGTTAGTTCTTAGACTCTTCCTCTTCACTCTCCAGTATTTGGGAAGGTAGCACATGAACAGATACTGGTTTGCCTGAAATCCTTCCCTATCAACTAACAGACTTGTTTGCGAGTAAGAATCCTTGTTTTCCAGCCAGTCCTATTAGAAATTAGCTTAATTTCTAATGCACTGGAGTGGCAAAGGCATTCCCTGTAGATCTTCCCACATAGTTTGGACTGGCAGGACTTGAGGGGGGCGGGGAGTGTCTGAAAATAGATGGAGAAATTTTTAAAAGCACTTAAGGGATTTAAAAACAATACATCTTCATCTTCCAGTAGGATCCATGCATCTAAAGCTCCCTTTAGATCTTTTCAATCGCCTTCCAACCCTCCTCCCCACACATAACATAACAGTACAGATAAAGCTGTAACACCACCCACCTTGGACTAACTTTGTTCCCCCTTTGTTCCCCTTTTTCTTTGTTCCCCCCCACTTAGACAGACAGGTTTCATTTTTGAACAGTAAACATGGATCAAATTTCAGTAACATGCTACATCTTGTAGAAAGAACATTTTCATCTTCACAAATACGACAAAAAGCAGCAAGATGGCACTTCCAACATTTGCAAAAATAACAGTTAACATGCAGATATGGGCCTTATCTTGCCTACACGTTGCAAACTCAGTTCTGCACAGTACTTAGACTTGTGCATAAAACTTTGCCCAATTGGCAGAAGTTTTTTGGGTCCCGGCTGCTAATGCGAGTTTATTCTCATCAGAATGTCTTGCATTTATCCATATGAGAAGGTCTATTTCTTGTAAGTTCAGCATCACTTCTTATTTCCTTATGATGAGGCATTCAAGCACAAAAGGCCTGCAGGGCTAGCTTCTGCTTCATTCTGATCATCAAGGAAAAATATTACTTTCTTCCAGCCACTCAATGCTGTACAACCCCATGGAAAGCAGTAGGGAGCACAGGTGTAACGTGAATAAGAAGTTGTCTTGTGCAACCTTTGGTCCCTGTGGCTGAATCTGAGAGGTAAAACAACTCATCTGGCCTCTTAGATCCCTGTGGTGTCTGAGGGATGGCAGTAAGAGAGACAACCCTGGGTTTTGGCAGAAAAAACAAGTGCATTTCAGTGGAACACAGACACAAGGAAACTTACAACCATATAAAAGCTCCTCGCTACAACCACTTCTCATTTAAATGGCACACTAAGGTTCTGAACTTGCAATAGTCTCAATTTCCCTTGTTTTCAATGCAGACGTTTTCAGGTTTTATTTCAGATTGTATCTGGAATGCCCAGGTGAGCCTGAGTACAGGGAATGTGATTCTCTCTCCACAAACTAAATTCTTGTTTGGGTTTCAAAAACTGATCTTCCAATAAAACTTTGTGATGTCTCATTTTTCCTGCATCGATGATGGAATTTCATAAACTCAATTCCTACCTGTATTTGAGAAAAAAATCTGGAAAAGCGTTTCTTCTTCTTAAAAAATTGCCCCACATTTCTATTATCAGAACCTCCCGTATTTTCAGTAAGGCAATCTTGTGTAATTTTTATCTCTCCTGAGCAAGTCAATGTACTGAACCTTGAAAGCAGGCTCTCTGATACATTACCGATATTGGCTCGTCTCTTGATTTCCTTTCTTCTGTTGGCAAACCAGTTGTACACTTTAAGGGAGGTAACTCGCTCCAGATCTGATAATTTTTTTCCTATAACAATAATGGAGGGGAAAAAAAAAGATAGGCAGACTACCCTTGTACAAGTGGTGAACTCCTGAAATATAAACAGCACTGAAGAGTTGTTAGAACTGAGAATGAAGCGAATTTTATGTGAATCAGAGCACTGTGCTCAGATGCTGTGGTAACAAATGCCACATATCTCTCATAAAACAAAGTAGCCTTTCTTCTGTTTTTAAAATCTGAAATACACAAATTTCTTTGCAGCTTCAATCAACCAAATCCCAAGCCATGGGAGAATAGAGGGCTCCTTTTCTAGTTCAAGCACAAAACTGAGATTCAAAAAACTCAAACTCAATCCACAGCCCTGCCATAAATCCCATACCCTTGGGCCAGCTCTCTTACTATGTGCCCCAAGGGTGCAGTTCAATGACATGTTTTCTTTGGTTGCAGCAAAATGAATGAAGGAATTTTGTCTCTCTTCTATCTGCTTTCCTTCTTCTCCACCAGCAGCTGCTATCGTACTCCCACAGCACTCATCAGAGCCTCTCCATTCTGGCAGGACACTTTTTATCTTCTGGGAGATGGGGCAGGGGATGTTGGAAACCAGACCACTGGAATGTTACACAATCAGCAAAATAAATAATCCTAATAACAACCACCCAGCTACAGCAAAGAACTCCTTCGCCTGATGACTGGCCTAAAAAGGGAAGACAGGGGAATCAGCATTGCAGAGGGATGATGGAAACCTCTTAAGCTAGCTATAAGACTATCTGAGGTGGCTGATATAGCTGCACATTCAGTTCCCTGCAGCCTGCACAGGGATGAGACCTCACTGTGTGCTTCTTACTTTCTCAAAGTTTATTTATTCAGCATTTCATACACTTGCATAATTACAGCAATCAGCATCTGCAAACTTAAATAAGAGAAATGGAATGAGTGAACGAAATAAAATTCTGGAAATAGATACCCGTGCTGCTTCCTAATGCTCTGTACCAGTACCACTCACAGTATTTTACTAATCCTCAGACACAGTGCCTTGTCCAAAGCTGCTGAACAATCCAGTGGCATTGCCAGCCCTAAAATCCTAACCTCTTCAGCTCTCTACCCCCTGGATCCTTTTGCTTCCACCGTGAACAGGCAAGAGGCAACACGAAAGCTGAAACAAGGGAAATTCTGACTAGTGTTTAGAACAATGCAGGAGAGCAATCACCACTGCAAAGGGCCCAGGGAGGTGGGAACACCTCTGGTTTTGGAGCTATTCAAGAATGAAAAAGGCAAAGGCCCGTGAACACCTTATTCTAAGATGCTTCTGCTTGATCAAATGGTCACTTTCAAACTTAGTTAGTCTATGTTTCTGTGCTATGTACTTGTTTTCTTCTGCATTAATTTTTATTCTGGTTAGATAAAATATAAACACACCCACAGTACAAATTCTGAAAATGTCTGGCTCATAAACCAAGGCAACAGCACGTGTGTCCACTAATCTGGGCTTACTAATACTAAACTGAGCATTCATGCTCCTCTACCAAGTATAATTTCTCTGTGAAAAGGGAAAACGCAACTTGTTGATTCAAATACAAGTTCTCCCATTAACACTCAGCTTCTAATGCAAGACTCCTGTCTAGAAGTTCCAAAAAAACCCTGGAAGGTGGGAAAGCTGTGGTTTCATTTTTCAACTTGATCTCCATCAAGCTTCAGTTTGTAAACCTAAGATTTGCCATCTGTGAAACAGAACCAAGTAAATCCCTTTTCATGGAGTGTAATGAAATTGCCAGATTGCAGTCCTAAGTGCTTACAGAAGGACTTTGAAATAAGTGACCCGACCTTAAAGAATGAAAGCCTTTCAGAGAATGTTTATTTTCTTAGCAATGCCATTTACAAAGCTGTATAAATGAAATACACACCTTGTATTTCATACCTCAACTGGTGAAAAATTAAGTTTCAGATACAGGTATTTTGGTTTGAAAACTGCATTGACTTTCATGTTCATCCCATTATTGGCAGCTCTGGAGAAGGCAGGGCAAAGAAGGCTTGAGAAGAAACCTACTGCTAGTTGAGAGGGCTGAATTATTAGTAATAGCCATAAAATTACATTTACTGAATTTAGCAGGAGATGCTGAAATCTAATTGTAATTGCCTTTGGAAAGGACATCGCGATCAGCTCCTCACCTGGCTTTTGTATAACTGCATTACAGGCGTTGGCAATTTCTTCTCTCTTTGCCTCGTCAGGATATTGATTCTCATTGAAGTAACTGCAAGAAGGGGAGAATAAGAAAGTTTTCTTCAGAAACATTCTAACACAGCCTCACTGGAAGGAGTCAGCTGCCTGCTTATGCACACTCCTACAGAAGGGATACAGACACAGTGCATTTTCTGTCAACCTGCATATGCATAAGGTAATAACAGCATGCACTCATATACACACTAACTCTTTGAAAAGTTCCCAAAAGCTTCAGATAACTGAGAATATTATCTCAGCATTTGCAGCGTCACCTTGGCATTCAGAATATCACAGCAGGAGATGCAGCAAAACAGGCAACCTTATGAATATCAGAGTCATTGCTGTCAAGTGAAACACATTCTTATAAGACAACGTAGGCCATGACTCTGCTTCTTTAATTACCAGTCACCTTCTTCCCCTGCATGCCCCTGAGGCAATGTCCTACAAGAGGTGTTCAGTATCCATTTTGGTCGTTGGGTTAGTATATACACCCATACATATATTGCACACAAACACTCGGGGTTTAGATTGGCTGCATTATTGGCACAATAAAGGAGTAAGATGTCTAGAGTCAGGCTGTTTTTTTTTTAAATCACAATTAAAAGTTTAAATCTAGCCCAAGACAAGATGCTCTGAGTACAGCACATTTTAACAATATTTTCCTAAATAATTATAATTTTATTGTGCTTTATACACAGTAAACATCCTATAAAAGTTAAACTGTTTTTTTCTTTTACTCCGTTCAAGCGCTTTAAAAATTTTAATGAACTGATTTACATTCTGGAGATCTTATCAGATCTGCATTAAAAACAACAAAAGGAGTCCTGTTTACTTCAATGGACTCTGATAAGAAAGCCATAAGCAGGGACTACTACGTTTTTCAGTAGATTGTCCATAATGTAGAATCTTAAGAATTCTTTGATCAGCTTTGATCAGCAGCAGGTTCAGATGTTGGACAGCTGCTCTAAATTTGAAAAGAATACATTTTCCTTTAATTGTAGATCATTTACTAGTGGGAGAGCTAGGCCTTCGAAGGCACTTATTATTTTCCATGGTTGTTTTTCTGCTTTGGTGGATTGGCCCCAGTACAGTTGCTCTCAATGGAAACATGCATTCTGTTCCATATAGCAATTTTTCCTCCCAATCTTTTTTGAACAAGTGGTGCTAACACAGATCTCACTCTTTCACTCCCAGCTTAAATCAATCCACTGCAAATACAAATTTTGGACATTCAGTTTAAATTCCATGTGCTATTACTACATCCCATTGTTCTCAGTCCTATTTGCAGTCACAGCTACACAAATGCAGTCCTATTTCTACGCTGCTGTTCATTGACTAAAATAAATTACATCAGTGCAGCTAGTTGCACCATTAATGTACTGCCTCTTGATTTGGTAGCTTAGAAAGCAAAGAAAGACACAGAAACAACTCCATCCTCACTAAAAGAAGGGCAGATTGTCTATAACACTGATTTGGACATTGGAGGTAATCATTTATATATGAACATCTGCTTCTTCCTCAGAACTTTCAGAGTTACCTCTATGAAGCAGTTCCTGAAACTGACCTGAACCCCCACCAAAAAACAGGTGAGATTTTGCCATTAGATCTGAAGAAGAGGACAACTGGTTACCCTTACTTTACTGCAAGCATCGTGCACAGCGCATTTCCAGCTCTGGCACTGTCAGCACCCTGGACCAAAGACTTTGCATGGCATTTTTAAAAGTATATTCTTTTATCTTGCAGATATATCATCCCTTCTGTCACTGTATCCTTTAAAGTGATGTATACCTATGTAAATTCCTCTTCAAAGGTGTGGTGTGCTGCACAAAACATTTCTAGAGAAGGGAAAGTTGGAAAACAGAGTGGAAAATGGTTTCTCTAGTAGTTAGCCCAACTGACTCAGGACTATGTCTCACCAAACCCACCTACAAAACAAAGACCTCTGTTCAGAGCCAAGAACTATTTCCTCTTTCAAGTGCTACCTGATAAAGAAAAGTCAAGACTATTATTTATGTGACTATATCATGTGCACTGAAGTCCTAGTCAGGAAACCAAATCATCGTTATGCATACAAAAATTAACTCAGCAAATTTTACTACTCCAAACAGCTATTTCGTAGACTCCCTTCGCTGAACATTATTTCCTTTGTTTCTAGATGCTTGTCAGAACTCAAGAACAAACTCCATGGAAGAAATATCATGGAATTTGAAAAACTGATGCATCTATGTGATGTTGTAGTCAAAGCAGGTGAAGCTCTAGTATTATAACCACCATGGATCTAGTTAAACAAATCAAAGGATCTTTAAATACCTGGCCTCATGGCCAGTGCCACCACCAGAACTTTGGGTTTTTTTTGACAATCAAATGGCCAGGTTTGTGAGCACCAGATGGAATTCACCTTTCTCAGAGGGGGAGAAGGGTCCTTGGGGAAAAGCTAGCAGTGCTGATTGGGAGGGCTTTAAGGTCTGAAAACGGATGAGTGGGTTAGTGAGCCTTCCCATGATATAGTGTGTGATGGCTAGCTAGAGGAACAGGGTGCTAGCAAGGGCCTTGAAGGACCTGCTGCCTTGAGAGGTGCTGGCAATACTGCAGCACATACAAAATCCTATGATGATGAGGCAGTGACTGTTGGGGCAATAGGAGACAGCAACAAGGAAAATCAAGAGAAATACTTAAAGAAACTAAGGAGTTATCCTTTAAGTAGGTAACAAGACCAGCTGCCCAGCTGCTACATCAATGTACACAGCTTTGGAAACAAACAGGAGCTGAAAGCTACTGTGCTACTAGAAAAACAACAATATATCTGCCACCACTGAAACCTAGCGGGGTGATTCCCATGACTGGAGTGTGGCTATTGACAACTACAAGATGTTCAGAAGGGACAGATGAGGAAGAAGGGGAGGGGGTGTTGCTATCTACATCAGGAGAGAAACAGAATGTGAAGAGGCGCCCCTAAAGAACAATCGTGAGCAAGTCAAAAGCCTACGGGCAACAGCAAGAGACCACAGCAGCAAAGGGAGCCTTTCAATCGGTGCCTACTAAGGCCACCCAATGAAGCAGAGCCTGTTGATGAGGCCTTCTACCTCTAACTACAGGAGGCATCACGACTGCAAGTGCTCATTCTGCCAGGGGATTTCAACAACCCAGACATCTGCTGGAAAAGTAGCGAGCTGTAGTCAACCCAGCATGTCAACCATGCTCCTGACAGGCATTGAGCATAACTTGCTGAGCCAAGTAATTAAAGGCCCACCAAGTGGGATGCAGTACTGTACCTGTTGCTCACCAATGCAAAGGAACTGATTGGTGACAGCAGGATAGGAGGATGTCTGGGCTGTAGTGACCATGCTACGGTTGAATTCATGTTCCAGAGGGATATGAGAAAGGCAAAGAGTAAAATCAGGATGCTAAATTTTAGAAAAGCTAATTTCCAGCTCTTCAGGGAGTTAGTTAACAAAACACCCTGGGAAACTGTCCTCATGGGTAAGGATGCAGAGCACACCAGGCAGATCTTTAAGAAAGCTTCACGGAACCACGGAATCACAGAATGGCCCGGGTTGGAAGGGACCTCAAGGATCATGAAGCTCCAACCCCCCTCCACAAGCAGGGCCACCAACCTCCACATTTCATAGCAGCCCAGGCTGCCCAGGGCCCCATCCAACCTGGCTTTGAACACCTCCAGGGATGGACGGGGCATCCACAGCCTCTCTGGGCAGCTGTTCCAGCACTTCACCACTCTCATGGTAAAGAACTTCTGCCTGACATCCAACCTAAATCTTCCCTCCCTCTTAAAACCATTTCCCCTTGTCCTGCTGTTATCTACCCTTTCAAAGAGTTGACTCCCCTCCTGTTTGTAGGCTCCCTTTAGGTACTGAAAGGCTGCAATGAGGTCACCCCACAGCCTTCGTTTCTCCAGGCTGAAGAAGCCCAGCTCCCTCAGCCTGTCTTTGGAGAGGAGGTGCTCCAGCCTTTCCTCAGTGTGCAAGAGCTCTCCATCCCCAGGTGTAGCAAGTCAGGAAAAGAAGGCAAGAGATCAGTGTGGCTGAACTGGAACCTGCTGGTCACATTGAAGAGCAAGAAAAAAATACACAGGCAGTGGAAACAGGGACAAGTATTGTGGGAAGAGTATAAGAAAGCCAGGATGTGTAGGGATGGGGTCAGGAGAGCCACAGCCCAACTTGAACTGAACTTGTAAAGGGATGCCAAGAAGAACAAGAAAGGCTTCTACAGGTACCTTGACCAGGAAAGGGAAGTCCAGGAGGGTTTACCCACCCTAGTGAGTGACACAGGTTAGCTGGTAAAAACAGACAAGGAGAAGGCTGAGGTAGTTAACTTTTTTGACTCGGTTTTCTCAGATAACTGCTCATTGCACAGTCCTCAAACGTTTGGTTTGGTAGGAGGGGACTGGGGAAGCAACGTCCCTCCCACTGTAAGTGAAGATCACCTGAGAAACTTGAACATCCACAAGTCTATGGGTCCCAATGAGATGCATCAAAGAGTCCTAAGGGAATTGGCTGATGTAGTTGCCAAGCCACTTTTCATGATATTTGACAAGTCATGGTAATCAGGTGAAGTCCCTGGTGAGTGGAAAAAAGGTAACATCACAGAGAGTCCAGAGAGTGGTGGTCAATGGCTCCGTGTCTGGATGGAGATCAGTGATGAGTGGTGCCCCCCGGAGTCAGTGCTGGGCTGATACTCCTTATTACCTTCGTGAATGACAATGACAGTGGGGTCAAGTGCATCCTCAGCAAGTTTGCTGATGACACCATGCTGTGGGGTGCAGCCAACAGACCAATGGGATGGGATGCCATCCAGTAGGACCTAGACAAGCTGAGCAGTGGGCCCAGGTGAACTCCACGAGGTTCAATAAATCCAAGCGTAAGGTTCTGCACCTGGGTCACAGCAACTCCCACTGTTAGTACAAGCTGGGGGGTGTAAGGATAGAGAACAGCCATGACAGGTTGAACAGTGGAGCCAGGTGAACCTCATGAGGATCAACAAACCCAAATGCAAAGTCTTGTACCTGGGTCAAGGCAAACCTCACTACCAATACAAGCTAGGGGATGAAAGGATTGAGTGCAGCCCTGCGCTCAAGGGATGGTGAGAGCTGAAAGAGTTGGGGCTGTACAGCCTGGAGAACAGAAAGCTGGGGGGAGACCTGAGAGTGGCCTTTCAGTACCTAAAGGGGAGAGACAGAAAAGAAGGGGACGGACTCTTTAGCAGGGTCTGCATTGATAGAACAAAAAGAAATGGTTTAGGTTGGAAGTAACAAAAAGTCTTTTAGAGTGAGGATGATGAGGAAATGGAACAGGTTGCCCAGAGATGTGGTTCATGCTCCGTCCCTAGAGACTTTCAAGGCAAGGCTGAACCAGACCCTGGGCACTCTTATCTAGCTGTGGTGTCCCTGTTCATTGCAGGGGAGTTGGACTAGATGGCCTTCAGACATCCTTTCCAAATCCAAGGATTCTATGACTTATGGTTTATAGCTCACAAATTTGCTACACAACACCTAACTTTATTGAAGAAATGAGAAAAGGTGTAAAATTCAATACATGGTATATATTTGAACTGCTCAGCCTTAATTTGATACAAGAAACAGACACTGATTAATTAAGACAAGACAACGCAAGAGCCACTGGTCCCCCTTCTCTTGGTAGGGAGATAAATGCTAAGCTATTAGCAGGTCACTCAGTGCTTTTGTTGGCACAAATAATAAAAAGGCCATGTTATTATTATCAATAACAAAACTTATGTCATGACTACAGTGTGCTGTGCTAATGGGAAATCTTGATGCGCGGGGTAGCTCAGAAATGATGAACGAAACACTTCTTACAGCAGTTTTCTTTGATGTGTTCCACTCATTTTTGTGATTTAGAAGAATTTTCCACCGAAACAGTAATGCATACCTACACACATTTTAAGACTGAATAAACTGAAAGTGTCTTTACCTTATTGAATCAAAACATATTTTTCCACTATTGTGAAAACGCTTTCTTTAAAAATCCAGCAATGTAAATATCTGAAAGCTTCTACAACAAAGCTGATCCCCACTTGAAAGTCTGAAATGATATTCATCCTGATCCAATGGTTTATGAAATAAAGACAAAAAAATTGAGAAGTTTTTGGGCAGCTCTTCTGGTAATCAAGACACTTCCATGAAGACCAGAAAGCTAAGTGGGAAGCAGAAGGGAGCTGGAAAAGAACTACCTTTCTTTTCTTCCACCTGCAGGCTTATTCCTCTTCCACTTTTGTGACACACCTCCTCCTTCCCTCATGAATTCAAGCTGCCTATGAACTTGTCCAACTTCCTAAAATTGCTCTTTCTTCTCTGTTTCTCCCCCCCAAAAAAAATTCTATATGGTTCTGTTTCTTCTCAGTCAGGCATATCCAGGTTTATCCCAGGGAAAGAACTTAGGATGTCTGAATTTCTCTTCCTATCCTAAAAGTCCACGAAAACTACAGATGAAAAATAAGCAGCAGTATGAACTTCAAAGAAAAAAAGAAAAATATCAGGCACAAGTAAATCCTGTAAAGGCACACTGCTTTCTAGACAAAGGGCAGCTGTCAGCTGAATACCTTCAATGAAGAAACCAAATGATCTCTTTTGTAGAAAATGACAGTGGAGGATTAAAATGAAAAGTGGCCAAACAATTTACATGAGATGAGAATCCACATGATGGTAAAGAATGTAGATATCCTTGAAGCAGTTTCATTTCAATAACACTGAAGCCTAGAAAAATTGCAGATTCAGAGAAACCTTCTTTCTTTCAGGGATAATGTGCTTAGGACAATGACAGAGAGAGAATCTATCTCAGCCCTGGGTTCTGTAATGGAAGTTAATGCAATTCCTCCTCTCTTTACCAAGGTGCCCCTATCCAAATTCCTGCAATAGTTGCCAATCTTTTTTCTCAGCTGTACGGCTCTTGTTATCCAGGCTTAGATATCAGATGCATTAAGCAATGCCTCAGTAGTGCTCCTGATAATCCGCAGTGGAAGTTCAGCTGCTCTGTATCAGCTCTGCCTCTGCCAGGGAACTGTTTGAAACAATCCAAGGCACAGAGCAGCAGGATGGCCACATTCGGGGTGTTTTCATAGGGCTGGATGTTAGATTTAAGGAGATAAAATCTAGCACTGCTTAAAGAGCCTAAAGGAAAGAGCTTAAAGGAAAGGGCTGAGTTTCCCACATGACATAATGGTTAAAGCAATGCTCAAATATGTTGCAGGGTAACAATTAACTGTGGGTCAGCTGCTGGAGAATTATCCATGCTTTAGGTGAGGTAATTCAGGTATGCACGTATACATGAGAGCAGTCTTACTGAAAGAAGGATAATTTACCTTGCAATTAGCAGGAGGCAAGAACACACAGATGGATATTTATTGAAAAACAGCTGACAGCCTGCATGTTCTCTCCCTCACTTAACTTTGTGTTTGCATCTCTGGGTTCCCACTTCTATTAATCAGGAAGCAGCTTGAGAGCAAAGCATCCCAGCACTCCTGCTGGGGCTCTGGCTCTTCCACTGAAGACCATTTTCTCCAGACTCAGGCTGCAGTCCTGCTTAAGACTGAAAGGGATGGGTCTTAACCCTCTCCTTCATTCCCTTTTTTGCAGGAACGCTTTCTGCCTGACTGGTCTGGCTTTCCACCTATGCCAGGAGCAGTGTTTGCACAGCCAAGGCATGCAGGGAGGAGATGGCAGAAACATACAGCTGGAAACAGTTCCATCAGAGGCAGCTCACACACATCCTCTTAAGCTAAGATGCTAAAAGCAAAGTCTGAGTGCTAAGGTTGTGGACTCGCCAAGGAACGTACAGGAAAAAATAGAACTGACCATTTTCCACAGCTCCCATCTGACCCCTGTTGATGAACAGAAGATCTTCCTGCCACCAGGGACTGAGCTGGCTGCCAAACACCCTGATGTCTCAAAATACACGAGAGTGCAAGCTGCTCTTTTGCCTCTGATAAGACTGCCTGTAATTTCAGCTCCCTATCCAGTTTCCCTTCAAACAGTACCTCTGCTTCCCACTGACAGGTTACATAAAACACTCGAATATAGTTACCTGCTTTATCTCTCATTAGTATATTTATCAACACAGTATCACCCAGTGGCAAGAGGTCACTGTTTCAGTCTTTGTGGCTTTTAACAGAACTATCATTCAGGCTGTCAAATCAATGGAAATATTCCTGAAGTTAGTCTGTCATCTGTGCCTGAGATCTTATCTCTGCATGGCATGAAGCAGGCTGTCAAAGAAGTGACATTCAAAGCATAATCTGATTGGAAATTGTAATTACTAGTTCATTTCCCAGTAAATACTGGCCAAGAATATCAGTAGAGCCATTTTAGGAGGATCAACAAACAACACTATCCATTTTATCTACTGCTACTTCTACAGATCATACAATAATGGCATGTGTGTCAACCAAACAGCGAATCCCACAACACAGACAGCAAAAAAAAAGCTCAAAGATTTTGTTTCTCAAGATAAATACCCTCTCTGGTGGAGAGGAGAAGGCACTAAAGTCACTAACTTCTCCTTCCTCAAGAAACACAGAACGTTCCCAGCAGTTCAGATGCTACAGGAAACATCTGCTGAGCCACTTCTGTGCTCGAGATCAGCCAAGGACAAGAAAAACTGCTCTTGGGATGCAAGTGAACTTGAGTCTAAGCACTCCTTCATCTCAACTGGGCTTTCTAGCCAAGCAAAAGATAATCCCAAGGCTTCCTTTAAGAAGAGATGAGTTTAAGTCACAGACTGTAGGAGAGCTTTTATTCTTGTGCTTCTTTTCATAGAAGGTGCAAATCGGGAGGAAAGATCTCAACAGGATTTGGCTACTTGCAGCACCAGACATGTAAATTCTGATTGTTATTTCACATCTGTTTGTGTACCTGTACTGATCTGGTTGTGCAGTTTACGTTAAAAAACTCAAACACATGGTATGGCTCTTTGCCTTATTTGTACAAATCAGTGGCTAAAGACAAGGAATCGTTTTACTGATGTTTCTTAGTAGGAATCTACTCTGCAGTAGAGATTAAAACATCAAAAATACACCTTGCATTGGAGTGTGTAGGACAGTATGACCTTCAAAGCTACTATAACATCAAGAAGCTCCTAATTTTTTAGAAGTCATTTTCTTGATATTTTGACAGCAGTTTCAAGCACCAATACAATCCTATCAAGCTATTGAAATTGTCCTAAAAATTCTTTAAAAACAGAATTAATTGATAATAGCTCCTAAAGACTCATACATGCAGAAGATAATCTATGCCTCCTAATCTACAGCACCCTACTGTTGAGATAATTAACAATTAAAATAAGAATAGTTAAGACATCGGAGGTAGCGATTTACTCTTCCTTGTAATTGGATTTGGTGATAAGAATATATTTGAAATCACAAAACAGCTGTCTTATGAGTAGAAAGATCTCCAATTTTTAGCAGTTTGAAACACATAGGTAGCTTCTGCTTAAGGCATCTTGAAGACACTGACAGCACACAGTGGCTGAAATTGTACAACCATCCTTAAGCTTAATGGTGTCCCAGAACTCCTAAATCTAACATAGCTGAATTGTTCACAAAATAAAAATGGCAAAACCAGTGGAAATTTGTTTTTAAAAGCAGTCACTAATGCATCAAGACATGATAAAGTGAGAATTATTCTGCAGTATTTTACCAGCCAGTTGGTACGAACATATAGTACCTTCAAAGCTCTTCCTAACAAGACACCTAAGCATGAAAAATAGCATGAGCCTTGCTCTGCTTCATTTACTTGCAGCCTGTAAATGGAGACCTACACACTACGAGGATATTCACCTGTGTTTAATCCTTTGGACTTAACCCCAGGATAAACAAGACTTTTGTGAAGACATCTGCAAAGCAAACGTTTCATCTACAGTTTTGAACTTTGTACAGGGGAAGAGTTATGGAGCTGCACCCTCTGCATTAGCCAGCTGTGGCAAAGTAAGCTAAGTCAGCTCACGGATGTAACACCACCAAGGAGTGATGAGGCTCTGCAGAAATCATCCCCAGCTCTTCAGTAAGTGCTGCTCAGTAAACCCAACTCCGTAGAGAGATGTACCATAATCAACATTGGGGTTATTAGGGACACTATTCACAAAACAACAGAGGATTCCAAGGTTTTATTTGGCAACACAAACAAGCAGAAAAGCATACTAACTGAACTGCACATTACTCAACCCCAAACTTTGCTTTATCCTCTTTCATAAAATGCTTAACTCAGTTAGAATCTGTGTTTGCTGCTCACCTGAAGTATTTCCACAACTATTGTCCTTCCTTATCTCAAAATTCTGCTCGACTACAAAGTTCAGCACAGGGTCACAAAAATAAATGTATGTATGTACATATATAATATATATGCACAGAATGCCAAGTGTAAGCAGCAAGGTCCCCCAAGCTTTTACTAATTAAATCTCCCAAAGGTTACCTTTTGCAGAATTTTATAGTCCTTGTGGCTATGAAGCTTTTAAGTCTCCCTTTGTCTTGTAAGAGAGAAAAATGCCAGCCATGACACTTGTGATAAAGTTTAAGATGAGCTGACAACGTCCTGCACACCATTAAATCACTATCTTCACCCTCCCCCAGTGATCCACAAGTTTTTATTCACAATTTCCAGTACTGGACCTGACTCAGCTTAGCTTAGGAGGGCACAGACAGCCATCCCAGCTACTGCATTTTCAGGAAATAAGAATTGATTAAATTAATTAAAGGATCCTACAGAATCCAGAAGACTAGGTAAGGTCAATTCTTGCAAGGCATCCAGTGCATTAAGTCAAGAGGCTCAGGATCAAAGCTTCTGATTTTGGATTCATTACATGTACTTTTTTCTAATGGCTGGTACCTTTAAGATCTGGACCAGAACTCCTACTGCATTAAGTATTACACAGACACAAGGCAGAAAAAAAGAATTCATTTGATTATCAGATATCAATGTAAGAATTTTAGGCTAGGATGCTTAAGAGATACGGCCAAAAAAAAAACCCACCAACCTACAAAGCAGTGAAATGAAGCTTCTGACTCCTATATTTGTGCTCCATATCACGAGCTGTGATTTCTGCCATATGCTTCCTCTTAAATAACATTGCTACTTCAGTCCAGGAAAGCCATGCTCCTTGGGGACAGTCTCATCTTCTTCTCTTAGGAGGTATGACTAAAACATTACTGGTAGTAATACTCTAAAAGCAATTGAAGAGTTCTTGACTCTCTCTCTATGCCAAAGAAAATTAATCTTAGCACTTTTGGACTTCAGTAAACCATTCGATATAGTGACAAACAGGAAAATATTAATAATTTTAGAAAGGACACATTAGTACAATTATGAGACAGTTACCCTAAGAACTGGGCTGAAGATTGAAAATAATGGCCTGGAAGGAGATCATCAATGACCTTGGGTACAATCTTTGGAGTATCTTAAGAATGAAAACACTTAATGATCTTAACACAAAGTCTCAACAAGGTAATGAAATCTGCTGATGAGAAAGTCAGAAATCATGCCAATGCGGGGAACTGGGGTATCATAAAAAGTAACAGACAAACCTAAGGGCAAGAAATAGAAATGCACGAGTGCAGTATGCAAGGTCATATACTTTGGGAACAACAGCAGCTTCTTCTATACACAAAAGTATCATCAGCTGGAAAAGAAAGATCACTGGCTGTTAAGCCACACTGTTAAAATAGCTGAACAAGACCACACCTGAATGATGTACAGCCTTGGTCTTCCTAGAATTTAAAACTGAACAGCTAAGAGAGCACTCAGGGTAACAGAGAAATTGAAAGCTTATCTTGCAAGAGGAACAGATTGTTTTACCTGAACAAACCTCAAAGCTGAGATGAGGTTATGGTTTACCACCATGATGGTGGTCAACAGTGAAGAAAAGAGGTGGAGGACAGGATCTACTCAGTTAAACAACAATACTGCTTGAAGAAGGATAGGTACATGCTGGTCACAAACAATCCCAGGAACACAGATTTCTACCTGCTAGAGCAATAAGAGCCTGCTGGACAGAAGTCTCCCAATAGGCTTTTGTGCCCTGCCTGCAGTACAGAGAATTTAATCAGTTTCTTAAGAGGATATAATAAAGGTTGACTGAAACAAGAAGCTGGGCATGAAACAGGAAGTCCCAGTCCAACGCTCCTGGGATTTAAAGAATATCAAGGAGCATTCAGAAACTGGAAGAGCGCTGGCTTACGTACATAATAAACAACAAATTGAATGAGTTTTGTACTTATGTATCTTATTTTCTCATTCTTTTTTGTTTATGAGAAAATTATACCAAAAAAGCTCTTCGGAATAGTTCCACCCCTTCTATTTTGTTCACCAAGTTCCTTACAAACAGCACAGAATTCAAGACATTAAAACTTATGCGTGCTCCAAAGGAAAATCAAGTAAAAAAGGTCAATTGTGCAATCCTGGTCTACAAAAATGAAAGGATAAAAAAGAACCTAGGATGTGGCAGAGTATTTTGTGGTTAAAGCCCATATGGTTTTCTGATAAAGCATTCTTTTTAGTCTGTTTAAAACACTCCACAGGCTAACCAAGATCCCATAAATACATGATGTAACATATTTTAAGAGTTTTGCTTAGGAATTTTGCTCCCTCATTTCTCCTTGTAATTGCTCTGTTTATTACTTGTACAAAGACCTCACATCTGTTACTAGATTGCACAGAATTTCCTTTCACTGAGGTAGGTTTGGACCTTGTTCAGAGACTTGCTGCAGTGAGAGTCATCACAAACACTCTGCATACTTCTTGAAACAATAAACGTGCACATCCAACAGTGTGCTGAGCTGGACGGTGCTCAGATGCACACCCTGTGCTGCAAGCTGGCTGCATCAAAATAACAAGTGACAAAGTGCCAACCTGAGTGCTAATTCCTTCCTCATTCTTTCCAGAGAGCTCAAGATGTTAATTCTGTAATTCACTTAAGTGGGTTTACTCCATGGATAAGATTACATACAGGTCAGGTAAATCTCACCCACTGATGGCTATCTCTTCCAGGTGAGCTTGGACCTGGAACGACCCTCCTCAGCAGGTCAGGGTTTGCCTAGTTCATTCTCAGGAATTTAAGTAAGCTGAAAAAAAAGCCAAAGGCGATGATCACAGCTTTACGATCACTTTTATTTGTTAATGCAATAGCAAGCATCTCTCTGGGCACTATCTGCTGAACTCCCCAGAAGTTTGCTGCCAAAGAGCTGAACACAGTCCCCAGCATTGTCTCATTTGATAGGACAAGAGGGAATG
This sequence comes from Lagopus leucura, assembly GCF_019238085.1. Classification (NCBI taxonomy): domain Eukaryota; kingdom Metazoa; phylum Chordata; class Aves; order Galliformes; family Phasianidae; genus Lagopus; species Lagopus leucura. Next base: position 4,626,441 of record NW_024962287.1, read on the forward strand.
GTTTTAAAGTGAGACAGGGGAGGTTGAGGTTGGATCTTAGGAGGAAGTTTTCCCCCCAGAGGTGGTGAGGCACTGGAACAAGTTGCCCAAGGAGGCTGTGGATGCCCCATCCCTGCAGGCATTCAAGGCCAGGCTGGATGTGGCTCTGGGCAGCCTTGGAGACCCTGCACACAGCAGGGGGTTGAGCAATGTGGTCCTTTTCAACCCAGGCCATTCTATGATTCTATGAAGCTCTTTCAGTACAGGCAGAGACAATGGAGCGCAGCTGTTACATCCTTGTATCTGAGCACATCCAAAGATATATCACCTTCACATGGGTTACAATAGGATCAGGCTGTTTTGACAGCTTACGCTGAGTAGTCATTACAAAATACCTACATAAATTGTAAGCTGAATATACCACTGTCCAGTTCAGACAGCTTCTGTAACAAGTATGTCATGACTTTCTCTGCCTACTGAAATTAATGAGGAAAATACAATGGTGTAGTTAATATAAGCTTTTTCTTACTATGCGATCCTCTGTATTTAAAACAGAATAATCATAGAAAGAAGAATGCCAAGAATTCCAGTAAGTATAATGCTGGTATAGAAGAAAGCCATAGAGATATTACCTACAGCACTGGACTTCAAGGTAAGCAGCACCTAGAGATCTCAACATGACTGCAGACAGCCCGCTGTGCAGGTTCCACATGAACAAAATGCAAGCTTTGGCTCAAAGAAGTTGTGATCTAAAAAGACTGGCATTAACAGTTGCATTAAACAATGTTCTGGAAAGTAAATTATTTATTTTAGATACCAATAACGCAGATCACTGCTGAGAAATTCAGACATACCTAAACACTCCCTCCCTCACAACTGAAGTTCATTAGATATCTTTACAAAAATCAGAGTAATGCACACAGAAAGGAATATATTCAAACTACTCATGTGCACCAACTGGTTCTAAATTAGTTGTAATCATTCAGGAAAAACATACATCATTGTGGGCTACTCAAAGAAAACATACTTGCAATCAATACACAAGTCATCAGCAAAACCAGATGTTAGGCTGGGATTAGGGAACACAAATCTGATTCTTCTGTCTGTATAAACTTAGGATCACAAAATCTTACAATGGTTTGGGTTGAAAGAAGCCCACCCAGTCCAAACCCTGCTATGGGCCAAGGCACCTGCCAGCAGCACAGACTGCCCAAAGCCCCATCCAGCCAGGCTCTGAGCACAGCCAGGAATAAACCATCCACATCTTCTCTGGGCAGCCTGTGCCAGGGCCTCATCACTCTCAAAGTGAACTTATGCCTTATATCTAATCTATCCTTTTATCTCTTGTCTAGTCAGTGCATGCCCTTGTAAGTACTTCACCATCTTTCCTGTAGGCCTTTTTTAGGTACTGGAAGGCTGCTAGAAGGTCTCCCCAGAACTTTCTCCAAGCTGAACGCCAGCCCTCAGCTGCCTCCATAGGAGAGGTATTCCAGCCCTCCAAGCATTCCTGTGGCCTCCTTGGGACCCACTCCAACAGATGCATGGCTTTCCTGTGCTGAGTGCCCCAGGCTGAAGCAGTACTCCATGTTGGATCTCACGAGGGCAGAGCAGAGGGAGTCAATCACCACCCTGACCTGCTGGTCATACTGCTCTGGATGCAGCCCAGGATATGGTTGGCTTTCTGAAGCACAGACACACAACGTCGACTCTTGCTGAGCTTCTCATTCCACACATCCCCCAGTTCCTGCTCAGGGCTGCTCTCAATCCCTTCTCCACTCACTCTCTATTTGTGCTTGGGATTGCCCTGACCCAGCTGCAGAACCTTGCACTCGCCTCTGTTTCACTGCACGAGGTTTGTGCAGGCCCACGCTTCCAGCCTGTCCAGGTCCTTCTGGATAGCAGATCCTTTCCTTCCAACGCACCAACTGCACCACTCAGCACTCAAACTCACTACCTGTGTCACCATCAAAGATGTTGAATAGCACTGGTCCCAGTACTGAACTCTGCAGAAGACCACTCATCACTGGTCTTCACTTGGACACACTGCAACGCTGACCACAACTCTCTGAGCATGACCAGTCAAACCGTACATCCACCAAGTAGTCTGCCCATCAAATACACATCTCCTCAGTTAAGAGACAGGGATGTTGCTCAAAACAGTGTCAAATGCTTTGCACAAGCCCAGGCAGATGCTGACAGTTGCTCTTCCTTTATAAACCAAACCTGTAACCCCATTACAGTAGACCACCAAATTTTTCAGGCATGATTTGCCCTTAGTGAAGCCATGCTGGCTATCACCAACCACCTCTCTGTTTATCCTATGTCTTAGTGTAGTCTCCAGGAAGATCTGCTCAGTGATGCTGCTAGGCAGAGGTGAGACTGACTGGTCTGTAGTTCCCTGGGTCTTTCTTTATTCCCTTTTTAAAAACAGGGGTTGTGTTTCCATTTTCCAATCAGTGGTAACATCACTCTGGAAAAATGGTAATCAGTGCTGCTCCAGTCCCTTCTCACCTAACCCAGATCACTAAAAATTGAAATGCAGAATCACAGAAGTTCAGAGTTGTTGAGGTTGGAAGGCACCTCTGGAGGTGATCTGATCTAACCTTGCTACTTAAGCAGTGCTACTGAGAGCAGATTGCCCAGCAAAAACAAAAAAAGGTCTAGAGAAGAGTGGTAATACACATTACTAGAGGCAAATGAAGAGACTTCATTTGAGAACAGTTAAGAGAAAGAATGTTTAGCTCAGGGAAGAGGTAAGTAGTACACTGACAGTATTGTATAAGATGAATGATCATGGGAAGATAAATGCCATGTTCTTGTTCTTTCACAGACATTTGGGAAAAAGGGATCCCCAACTTTTCAAACACGTTTTAGCATACAAAATTAAACTAGGTATAATTAGCTCTCCCAAGGTACCCCAAAGACCTTTGCAGGACTCAGAAGGAATCACATATTTATGTGAATAATAAGAATGCCCACAGCTGCAACAGCAGGATACTCTGAAAATCAGGATAAGGGAGTTTTTGTCTACAGCTATAAGATTTGTCGCCACATGTGAATTAGCCACTGACCAGAGAGGAAGGTAAGAGAGAATGATAAACACTGTCATCATCATCACTTGTGTTATTGCTGAGCCTCTAAGCTTCAGCTGAGACAGAATTCCACAGTGTTAGGTGCAGTGCAGGGACCTCTTGTGCCAGAGAGAAAAGATAGAGCTGGAAAAGCTGCACAAGAACAAGATGGCTGCTCTTTAATGAGCCTGACCTGGGCTGATATTAAACAGCCCATCATTCAGTGTTCGTCAAGCATTCTATCACATACTCATGTTTTCCCAGAAGGAAAGGTGGAACCACCTTCAGGTGGAACTGAGGTTGCCTGTACACCACCCCTCCCTACACAACGCCTTGACACAGTTCTACAAACTGGTCACGTGCAATCAATGCAAGTGCAAAACAAGCAGCTGGGTGCTGCACTGGTTAAGAATCCGGAGATACACTCTGAAGTTGCCCCAGAAGGAGCCAACTGATGCTTTCAAAAACAATATGTTAAGAGAGCTCAGAGATCCTCTGATACATTGGTGATATCGGAGCCAGCAAAAATGACAGCCCACATGATACATATCAATCATACTTTACTCAAAGCATTTGGGTACAAACAGATCTCTGATGCCAGTTGTACGAGAATTACCATGATCGTATGAGAAGACAATGGTATGCCTTAGGATGAAATCCTGCTTTTCGCCTTCGTGAGCAGGAGGCATAATACTGAAGCATCTACTGGCTCTGGACTGGAGACACTGGTACAGGTCAGACTGACAAGGCTCCCTTTACAAATGTTGATTTCAGTTATTTTGACCTTGGCAAAAAATAAATAAAAAAAATATCTGGAGTCTGTTGCAAGGAATCGCCCCTCCCACAGATCTCTCTTTTTAATAGTAAAAAGAGAGAGAGAACAAAGATACAAAAAGCACCTGAGCTCCCTAAAGAAGAAAAGTAACTCATTAGCTGCTGAATCCTTCCAGACAGCAGTGCCTGGTGAGCACTTTGGACAGATATGCTAGCACTACATTTTGCTGTGTGCTATCTGCCACACAACTGGGATTTGCTTACAGCTGATTAAAATAGGAAGCTTGCATATTATGCATATCTAAGAGGGAATGTAGCTTGATCTAATGCAAAATAAGAAAGATACTGACTGTGTAGCAAGCAGAAAATGGCTGCTCTTGCATTTTATGAAGACATACAGCACTGACCCTGAGTTGAACCTCTTGAACTTTCAGACAACAAAATGATTTTGTCTAAGTTGTAAAATGAAATTCACCAAATGCCTTTGCAGAAGTGCCTGTAGTCATGGATCTCAAAGCACTTCACAGGTATGAACAGAAAACAAAGATCCTAAAAAAAAAAATAATAATTCCTTCCTTAGATCTCAGAGGACTTAATGCAGTTAAACCTCCCACTGTGACTTGCTGACTAACGAACACCTTAGAATAGAATAGAAAGAAATGGAAAGTAATGTGAAGAAGTCATCCAGCACTTCCCTCTGCACTGAGATCAAGTGTATCAGAAAAACCCTGACAGGTTTTAGCTAATCTGTTCCAGAGAAAAATTCCACAGCTTTTATAGGTAACTTCAGTGCTCAACCACTCATAAAGCTAGGAAGTTTTGCCTAAGACCTAACACAAATCCTCCTTGGTAAGCCAAAGGTTATGGGCTTTGAGCTCCTTGCTCAGCCCTCTTCCTTTGGCTTGGCTCAGTGTTTTACAGTCGAGATCACCGAGCCACAGAGAAGTTCAATATATCTGAGGGTCACACATGCTGCAACACATAACTCTCAGCACTCCCCACCTCTCAGCACTGGCTCAGAAAAGCCCAAGGAAGGCAAGCAGAATTTCCAAGCCCACTGATGGATGTTGTTACATTGATGAGAAACTGATGTTCTGTTTCTAACAATATACAAGCCTAATGGAAGAGACCAAAAGACATTACTTCCTGCTCTGTTGTCAGCTTGAAGAGGGAGAAACACAATGAATCCAAAACTTACATCTCCTCCAAAGCCTCACACAGGAAACTTAGATCCCCTATGGGGCTGGTATTAAGGTTCTGCTAGAAGACATAACTAAGAGTAATGGGATGAAATTAACTAAGAAAATTTCCTAACTGAATTTCAGGAGCTAATAGAGCTCTCATTTTCCCCAGGGAAGCTGTGGAAGCCCCGGCGCTCAGGAGAGCTGCAGTAATAGTGCTTTCACAATCGGAAGAATTTCTAATAACGCATGTCAGACCTGATATCACTCAGAGCCAGAACCATGCACAGGGCTCTGCTGGCTTGCTGGGACCGCTGCAGAAGTTGCTTCTTCAGGGGGATGGCCAGCAAAAATCAAAGGACACTGCTTCAACAACGCCAGTGCAACTGCCAGCACGACTGCGCTTTCAGCCGGAGCAGGAGCTCATCTAAGTCAAACCAAAAGACAAAACTGACATGCAAACACAATCATGGAAAATCTGTAAGGTTTCTTTTGGTAAGCCTTCCCTTCCCTTCGCTCTCAGTCATGCGTACCTGTCATTTGCCCTGAACCAGCTCTGGCATGCCCTCATTGCACAGCAAGCTGAATCAGTTCACAAAAATGGAGGGGGAAACACTGTTGTGATTTTTTTTGAACCAAGCTGAATTGGCAGGTATTTCCATCCAACAAAAACACATCTGGCACAATGCAGGATGGCAGGAGCAAGGAAACGGAGGAGGAGGAATTGAGAAGGGTGATGAGACAGGATAACACCTAAAGGATGAGATGGTGACAAACTGTTAATTCAGCTCAGCTATATCATGAAACCATACCCTCAGTATCTTAGGAAATCTAAACTAATTTCTTTTATGAATAAAGCTGCCTCGGATCACAAAGCCAAGTGAAGCACCTGACTCCATTTTGCCTTTTATGCAATGGGGATAATAGGTATCAGTATCATCTGCTGCCTTTAATTTTAATACATCTTTACAAAAGGATGCTTCAAGAGCAAAGTAAAGTATTACAATTAAAAGAACACAAGCAATCAAACCAAATAACCTTCAACCAGAAAGAAAAGCCCCTCCTTTCTAGATAAACTGAAATACTTCAACTAATGGATTATTCATGTTGTCTAGAGCACAATCTATAGTTATTTTAATTTTTGGATAAAGCATATACTTAAAAAAGCCAACAATACTCAGGCCCTCCCTCCCATCAGGCTTTAGTGGCACTTAACAAGAGTGCCTTAAAATGGGTGTATTGCCATCGATCCTGCTGCTGATCTCAGATCATTCTTCAGTAACAATTTGCCTGAAAGAAAAGATAAACTTCAGCTGCAACATACGATTAGAGAAGCACAAATAACTTAAAGAAAAAAGACAGACAAGATGACAGTTTCATTAGAAGAAGAAAAAAAAACCCTAAGGGGATTTTCAATTTCATAGTTCTAATGAGAGGGGTTGAAAAAGAGGTAAAGCAGAGGAAAAGAAAATCTTTAGGACAAGATGTAATGCAGAACAACACGAATCTGAACCAGCAACAGACTTTCAAGTTTAACCTCAGGTTTGAACAGAAAGGACTGCTGAAGTCTTAGCTCTATTCCCAAAGGAGGGTAAAGCCACACGACATCACCGCTCACAAAACTCAGCATATTTCACGAGTAGGAGGCTCAAGAAGAGAACAGGTCAAGGTTGATATCACTAGCGCAGCAGTGAGAGGGAGCTTGCACTGCAGTTGTCTGAACCACACCTAGTCTGAAGTTAAATATAGAACTTCACTTTCTGGAACTATTGCTCCTCTTCACCTTCAGAACATAAATATTCGGAGCAATATTTGGGGAGAAAAAAAAAAGAAGAAAAGCAGAGAGAGGGAGAACAAGACCTTCTGGATCTATTGTCCGAAATCTAAGCCCAGCGAGTAATAAACTGCCCTGGGAGAACTTCCAAAAGAGCAGTAAAGACTGGAGAATTGAATTACAGAGACCGCAAGCACTATTCTGGAAATCCAGTGTAAACCAATTAGTTTCTTTAATACACATACCCCACAAAAAGACACTTAGGCACATCAGATACTTCAATATATGTGCTGGCCTAACTGTGATCTTAATTATGATATTGCTGCCAACATGATATAATTAATTGCGTTGGAATTATTGTGGATTTGCGTTTTGAAAAGTCCTCGCCTTTCTTATTCAGTACATGGGACAAATCCTGACTTGTTCAGCGCATTTTTGGTTGGGGAGCACTTGTCATTTTTACCATCAAATTCAGATTGTTTCCTTGAAGTGCTCTCAGCTTTGATACACTGACTTTCAGCAACCGCATTTCATCCCAACCGACTCTAAGTCAATAGCACATACCACAATTAACTCACACAGCAGCCCAAGACTTTGATCCTCACCAAAGCCTGTTTTGCTGCTTCACAGCAACATTTCAAAAGCGTACAAGAAAAAGTAGCTTTGCATCGCCTACACAAGAGTTCCCATTAATGTCTAGATTCAGCCCTCTTATCATTAGGCACTGAAATAAATCACTGAAGCAGGTCTTGTTGCAGAAGAGACCTCTCTTGTATCTAGGAGAAAGGTGCAGGACTCGTCATGAGCTGCATCAGTGTGATGGAATTGCCTTCTGGATCCCTACTTCTCATTGCTGACTAGCCAGAAAGCCCAAGTGAACAAACACTTTACAGAGAGACCCAAAAAAGCAGCTCAAAACGAGGTGCCTAAATCCCTGCATGCACCAACAGCACATTAAGATGCTGCAGGACATACAAATGCAGCATAATGAAACATGCATTTAATTAAGGAATATGGCCCATTAAAGTGAGTAAGATGCCTTCGCTCACAGTCAAAACTTAATCCTTGAGAGGAAAATGCAAATTCCAGCTGAATGGCCCCGGTCCACACTCAATGCCAAACACTGGTTTGTGGGCCAAATGACGATTCCTGACCCTACAGCATCAAGCAAACCTGATATGCTTGGGTGAGACAGCTGGAATCTGGTTACCCTCATGCTGGCTGGTGCTTTGAGTCACCTTACTGAAGAGCCTGGAGGACTTTGGTGACTTGGAAGTGAAGTTAGTCAGCCTCTTCATAGGGCTCCCAAGTGAGTGTTTTTTTTCCATCATTTCAAACTTGTCACATAAAACATCTTTAAGCTCAGCTAAGCCCATGAGCATCTAGCAGTTAAACAACCATATTACAAACTTGTCTTTGTTTTACTGCCATACAAAGCTTTTACCACAGTTAGTTCACTGTATTCTTGCCTCTAGGTAAAAACTCTTGGCCATGCTTTCCAGTACCCCTACATAACATTGTGAAATTCAGTGTTTGTAGGGACCCAGCAAGGGTTTTGCAAATTATTTTTAAAGCCAGGATGAAGGGAACATGGGAGAAGCCTCCATTTAATTAACCAAAAAACAATAAAACCCCTGCAGAAGAGACCTTACAGAGAGCAAAACAAGACGCAGTGAACAAAACCAAGAGTGGCTAAAAGAAGAAAGAGAGTAATACAAAATTAGATCAGGTGATTACATATCTGCATACAGTACCTGATGATTTCCAATGTCAGTGCTGACTTGCTTCCTTCAGTATACAAAAGGAAACCTTTCTAACAGATGTATATCAAACCACTGCAGCTCATCTGACTTCAGTGACAGTGTCACAGCAGAGACTGGATTTAGGAGAGGAGGAGTGGAGGAGGAAAGAACTTCCTTAACCATCTCCTTCTGCTCCGATTCCAGAGCACCTCGTGTAAGGGAGCCTAAAGCACTATCATAATGCAAACACCAAATAATAGTCGGCAGGAAAACACCCACGGCCAAGATAGCTGTAATTCCACCTCAAAGCAAGCAAATATTTTACACACAAGTTAACAAGAGGATGGCATGGCCTTAAAGGTACACAGAGCTGTAATGTTTCTGTAATCCTTTACATGGCAATCAGGACAGCCATACAAGCATTTTGAAGTACCAGACATTGTTCCCACACTGCAGAGGGGGACACATCAGGTAAATGCCAACCCCTCTGCTATCAGGACATTACACTAGATGGGTGTAGCAAAGCAGAATAGATTTTAAACATTTACATTATTTTCTTAGGGGAAGTATTCAGACAAAGCTGTGCAGTACGGTGCCAGCACAGAATACAGAAACAGTTACTGGCCTCAGCCCTGCAAAGCTGCTGTGACGGCCTGCAGCCTCACCCACAGATGTTCAGCTCAGTATTTTGGTATTAGGTAAGGCAGATGTAGACACCCTCCTGATTCCAATCAGTTCCAAAGACCCTCCTGCAAATAAGAGGAAGGAGCAGCAGTAAAGACATGGCAGAAGCACATCCTAAAAATCCAACGGCCAAGGATTCAATGGATTTGCAAACTAAGGTGGAATGTAGTGTGTAAAGAACATCATCCAGTGCTTTCATGTAAAGGAGGTTCTTTATGCTCCTGGAGAGAAGAAAAGTCCTCCCAGTCATTTAGCCTTTATCAGAATTTAACATTCATCCCTAAACTATGTTTGAGTTCAGTAGACCTTCATTATTATACGATGTTACCCATAAAAGAGAGATTATTGTAAGGAAAGGGAAGGGAAAAGCACATAGGCAGCAAGGAGACCTGGCTCAGAGAGTGCTTCGTCTCTGCAGGAGTGAAGAGTAGGGAGCTCTAATGATCACCTACCACTCTGCATATGTATTTGAAATATCCACTTTGCTCTGTACTGTTCCCAGTTCACGTAAAAAGGTTGTAAGAGCCTTTTTGGATAGGAAATCTATTGCTTGTTAAGGCAAAGTTCTGCATCCTGTACAATTACAGTGCTGCTGAAATGCCAGTATCAAATGTAAAATAACTTGAAACATTACGAGACTAAACCAGGAAAGTGGGAAGGAGAAATGTAGAGTATAAAGAGTGTGCAGAACTCTACCGAGAGAGGCAGGACCAGATTGGATGGAAAGGTTTCTGCAAAAGAAAAGCATGAACTGAATGAACACCAATGCTCTCACAGTGAGCAATGGGAAAGACTCCTTAGCAGCTACAAAATATAATAGTGTCCAGAGGAGTACAGCACTTTTTAAAAACAAAAACAAGAGAAGGGCTGCAATAGCTCCTACTACTCTATTATGTGGAATTACAGTTAACACTTATTGGCATGTGCCATTCTGAAGTACACCCATGAAAACGAAGCTAGCAGGAAAAAAGGATATTTGCATTGGCTTTAAGTGCCCCTCTCCAGAGCCCCCAAATGACATACCTTTCCATAACAGCCAGGCATTCCTTTCTCCATGTGAACCGACTGCCTCGCCGTAGTCTGAAGGTCCCAGAGGTAGCTGTGACTGGGGGAGGTGTCTGTCTCCATTCTGGCTCTTCTATTGGGATGGGAGCTGGTCGCATGCTTAACGTAGCCCCTAGGGATAATAAACACTGCGTTTCCTAGTGGACTAAAAATCATGCCCATTTCCTCACTCCTGCTTGTGGAAAAAAAGACAAGACAGATGATGAAACCATTCAAACTAAATAGTAAAGCATCATCAAAAAAAGACACCTTGAGGACATACAAAGCTAGCTAGAGTTCCCATTCCCAGCCAGAGAAGTACCAGGTACCCACAGAAATCTAAGGATGACATAACTGAGCTTGTTGCCTTTGTTGAAGCCACTCTGGAAATGCTGCCTTGTCTTCATCAAGTGTCATAAAGAAGGGAGGAGCTGTGCCACAACTGATCTTTATTTAGGCTGTGCTGCTACCACTTCAGCCACAAAATGGGAAATAATAATCAATTGTACAGCAGTCTCAGAAAGCACAGTGTAAGTTTATACCCCAAGATATTCTGACATGGCTGAAGAGCCAAGGAAACACTTGAAATTGCTCCACAGATAGAAGCACACGCAGTGACCTGCGCAAACATGGGCCCCTGGGTGCCAGGCTGACTGCAGAAGCCACTGAAAGCAGATTAGTATCACATCTTTCCACTTCGGCCCCCCATCTATGGATATATTTCTCCTTTCAAGAAGCCTGAGCTGGAAAGCATCAAGAGAGAGATGGGACCTGGCACAGTGCCTTTAGGAAAAGCCCTTTGAAACTTACCCGAATCCTTGCACAACAGCCTCTCAGTTAATAAATCAAGATAAATCAAAACACAGAGACCAATCTTTCATATAGCCCTGGGTTAGGGGCATTTCTATGTGAAACAGGGGATGCTCTGAGAGACTTGTGCTCAGCAGCTACCCCTGGAGGGAATGAAGAAAGAGCTGCTCTTACATGGAAAAAATACATATATAAATCACATGAAAAGCTAAATCATCACCCATATCCCACAAGCACCCTAAGCACAAATGGATTTCACGCATTCTAAAAGCCTGGTGTTTTTTTTCCCCCCCAAGAGTAGCAAGTGGCATCGCTCACACGAGGAGTGTGCTACTATGTGCATGTAAAAGCAGGGCTGGGACAGGAGAGGCCTCTGGGTCTTGCTCAGATTGCTCAGAACTGTTAGGATTTTATCACAGAACCGTACAGTTTCAGTAAAACAACACCTCTCATTTATTCTGTAATACAGTTAAAGGGGTTAAGGGAACTTAGAGTTTTCCAATAAGCAAATTCCTACAGTAAAAACCAAGGAATTAGCTATTTATGCATTTGGCTGTGCTGCTTTGCAGAAATGCCCAATGCCTATTTTCCTTACTGGCACAGGAAGCAGAGCCCACAAACGCTTACAGACTTTTCCTACAGGAAGTGAACCCCACCACCTCTGCCCTGTGTGTACAAGGACAGTGATTCCTGCCAATTCCCAATTACTTCATTTTATTGACACATGAAATGTTTCCTATGTTGCCAACTCTTGTGGAGGCCATTGCAAGGAGAGTTCCTTATCTACTCTCTAATCCTTGCACGATTTGAGGGCTGGGTCAGTATCAGGTTGCTAGGCTTTAAATACTTCTCGACAATTAAAATATAAATATTATTCATTCATTTAAAAGAGTCTGGGGAGAATGGGACAAGGAATTAGCTCTCCCTGCACTGCCTTAGCAATGTATTGTCCCCACCTAAGGATTTCATTTGTATGTTCTTAAGAAAAAGGGGGAATATGGAAATATCACTGATGCCTAACAGAAAGAGATGCAGAGCAATTACATCAGATTTTGCAGACAAAGGCTGAAAAAACATCAGGGTTTAAAGCATGAGTTTACTTCTGCTGCTGCCATGTTCACTTACTGAATTTTTATTTACTTTTTTTTTGTTTGTTCAGTAGCCTTCCCATCAATTTACCTATTAATTTACCCATTTCTCTTTTCTACAAGATAACATCAATATCAGCTGCTGATATGGGAGAAGCATGCTGTGCATTACAAGCAAGTACACAACCCCTGTTTTTGCACACGAAGAGAGACAGAAGCACCTGAATGCATGCAGAGGCACAAGATGTGCTGGGATCTATCTGTCAGAGTGAAAGTGGTGGATACGAGCACTGCTGCTGCATTTGGTAAGACAACTTGAGCTTTGTTTCATGTCCTGCAATTAAGTGAGCACTTTGGGATCCCATTTATTCTGCTCTTCCAAAGTTTCATTGCAATCTTCTCTCAGACCAGCTTCACTTCTTTGCAACTTATTTTCCATCCCAGCTGCCATTTCAGACTCTTTTCACAAGCTCCTCAAACAGCTTCTAAGAAGTGAAGCTTCTCTCTTCTGCAGAACAAGCAGAGCAAATGTAAGAAATTTCTGTCTTGGTACATGCATCAAAAAGCAAGAACCTGTAAGTGGTGTAGAGGTGAATCAACTGGGAAGAACTCCTCTCAGGGAGAAAAAGGAAAAGTGCCATCCCACTACTTGCACTTCTTGCAGCAACACAGAGCTACCTCTATACTGAAAGCTTCTCATGGCAAAGGCCTTCCTTCTCTCTGCATGTCCCAAACACTACTCTGAAGGAAGAGAGCTGCACTTAAAAGCATCACATGCAATTGCTGATCCACATCCCATCTCTCACAGAGGCTCTGCAGTACAAGAGTGATGCACAGAATGGCTGGATCCAGCCTCAGGGCATCTCCCAGCTCCAAGAAATCATTTACCAGCAAGTCTCTGCAACAAGTACCTACTGTACATTACACTGATAAGAAGAGATGTCATGCTTCATTTTTAGCCAGACTGACCTGAGAGCACATAATAAACACCTTCCAGTTACTCCTGAGCCAAACTAAATTTGAATCAGCAGCCTGCACACCAAAACATTCCTTACAGGACTCATTGCTTGGCTGGGAAGGATCAGAGCAGGACTGCTGAAGCTCTGTAAAACAGTAAATCACCAACAGTGCATTTTGAGTATGAATCCCATGGGATATCCAGCCTCTGTTGTTTCGGTTGGGTGTTTGGTTGTTCAGTTTGCTTTCGTATGTTTTTCAGATATAGCTGAAGAAGAACTGCTATGGGATAACACAAGAGAGATTACATCCTGGTAATAACTACCTTTCTTTTTCCCTTTTGCTCAAGAAGGAAAAGCACAAGATGACCACAGCTACCTTCCTGTTACAGAGGACTAGCTGAAAGAAAGCATGCAGGCTAACTGGAGGCAGTCTGTAACCATCTGCAACTCCAACACACTATTTCTAGGAGACAGCTTCAGGTTACAGGGCACAGAGGCAAAAGAAATGCTCAAGTTGCTCCATAACAAGCCTTCCACATTGCTCAAGACCCAGTGCCAGCCAAACTAATCAAGCTAACTATCAGCATAAAAAGAAGTATTTATTTATTTAAAAGCCAGGGGCTCTAAAAAAAATAATCAGAACATTACAGGACTCAATGCACTCATACACTAGCTTCTGAAACATATATTATTTATCTGCTGCCAAAATGCTCGTGGCCCTCTACAAAACACAAGAGATGTGGTGCCTGTCCAAAAAACTCCATATCTAAATGGAAAGTATCCCTATTAATTGGTTTAAAGTCCTTTCAAACACCAGTATTTAGCATTGACTTCTTCCCCTCAACAAAAAACTGCCTTTCACCCTAATTGGCAACTGCTTCCAGAAGAAATTACAGTCACTAATACATTGGAGTTTGCAGCTATGCTATTAAGTTTGACATTACTCATACCAGGAAAACATTGATCAAGAAGTCAAGAAGTTTTTAAGTAAGATTATTGCCTACAGCAGAAAGGCTTTTTTTGTGATCTCTGAACATTTACAGCATTCGTATCTGCTGTTGCCTGAACAATGCTCTTTAATATATTCAACAGTGGGATTGAGTGCACTCTCAGCAAGTTTGCAGATGACAGCACGCTGTGTGGTACAGTCAATATGCCCAAGGGATGGGATGCCATGCAAAGAGATCTAGACAAGCTGAGCAGTGGGCCCAGGTGAACCTCATGAGGTTCAATAAATCCAAGTGTAAGGTTCTGCACCTGGATCATAGCAACTCCCACTGTCAGGACAAGCTGGGGGACATAAAGGATAGAGCACAGCCATGTAGAAGGACTGGTGGATGGCAAGCTGGACATGAGCCAGCAGTGTGCCCTTGCAGCCCAGAAAACCAGCTGTATCCAGGGCTGCATCCTAACAAGGGTGGCCAGCATGGGCAGCAGCTGATCTGTGCTGGTGAGGCCTCACCTGGAGCACTGCATTCAGTTGTGGAATCTTCAGTACATGGAGCTGCTGGAGTGCATCCAGAGAAGGGCCACAAAAACGATGGGCCTGAACAGCTCTCCTATGAGGACAGGTTGAGAGCTGGGGCTGTCAGTCTGGAGAAGAGAAGGCTTCAGGGAGACCTGAGAGTGGCCTTGTCTCTAAAGGTGGTTCATAAGAACGAAGGGCAGCCTCTTCAGCATGGTTTGTTGTGATAGGACAAGGGGAAACTGTTTCAAACTAAAAGAGGTGGGATTTAGACTGGATATAAGGAAGAAGCTTTTTACAATACGAGAGGTGGCCCCGTCCTTAGAGATATTCAAGGCCAGGATGGACCATCCTCTTAACATCCTGATCAAACTATAGGTGTCCCTGTTCACTGCAGCAGATTTTGACTAGATGACTTTTAAGGATCCCTTCCAACTCAGAATATCCCATGATTCTATGAACTGCCACCAAAGACAGAAGTACAGTAACTATCCATGCAAACAAGCAATCAGAAGCAAGAAATCAACAGGCAGCATATTCAAGAGGCCAAAGCAAACTGCCAAGTAAAAAGTGATGGAATTGCTGAGTCTCTTCGGCACAGGAGTAACATCTAGCCATGTCTCAAAATCACCCTGATGCTCCACAACACAAATTTCTCAGGTTAGCAGATGCAAGATTACCTGTGGATGATTTAAAGTATTATGTACTACTGTCACGTACTTGAAAAATGAAAATGATGCATTAACAAGTTATTTTCTGTTTCTTGTATCTTTTGAAATTCCTGGCTGGGTGCAGTATATGAGTGAAGTGCATGACAGTCCCTTTTGTGAGGGACTATAGGGAAGGCAAACAACTCATGCCTTGGGAACAATCTCATCTTTACCTGGTAAGTGGGACTTAGGAGCAAAGGCAAAATCACTTGCTAAAAGCTGTACAGAAAACTAGCAGAGCCAAGGAAAGACTGCAAGTCTGCCAAGTGTTCTCTAGTCCTTCCCCCAGAAAGCAGCTTTTCTTTCTTTATAGTTCACAAACTGATTGTATTGGGTGCCCTGGGTGTTTCAAAACTGTTTCAATTGTAAGTGAAAATTATCTTCCTTTTACTACACTAATGAATTCAATCAGAAAACGAACTTAAGTTTGGAGACCCCCAGCATTAAACACAAGGATTAAAGAACTGATAAACCAAACGTTCCAAAGACCTCCTTTTGCCCACTGGTAACTCAAACACAAACGTGCTCCTGTGCAGAGGGACCCAAATCTATGCCTCAAAGAAGAAGGTCCAAGATTTTGTTCTCAGTAGCTGCAGTCATTAAAAAAATGAGATAACAGAAAGCCAATTTTCACTTCTTCATAAGACAACAAATAGAAAAAAAGTTCATGCCACTCATTTAATGACTTCAGTTTTTATCAGAGGAGGGCACTCTTTTGCCAAGAGTGAGTAGGACTGCTGTGACCACTTCTGTACAAATATGGCAATTATTTTCTCCTTTTCAGGTTCTAATGAAAGCAGCTGAACGGTCTGGGAATTACAGGATACTGTATCAGCGTCCAAACTTCAGCTCCAAATTGGTTCTATTAATAGCAATTTAAATCCAGGATGCTTCGGACAAGGTTGGTTATCTTCCCTAATAAACTGTATACACTTGCACATATGCATGGTAATTATCTCTTGCCCGACCAGCCTGACCTGCAATCTAGTAGATGGCAATAATAGAAATAAGTGGACGATCCCAAAATAAACAAATACAATCACATTTTCCTCAAGCAGGCTTTTCCAACAGCCACAGGAAAACTAAGCTTCCCCACCCCTTACCTCAACCTCTAAAAATAAAACAAACGTTATCTGGTTCTGAAGGGAATTTAAATGCAGCCAAATAGTCTCCTGGCATAGGCAGAGGAGGCATTTTGCCTTTTACACTTCTTGAAAATGCTGCACAAGATCTCTTATTTGAAAACAAGGTAAAATGCAAACAACCACTCTTAAATTTTCCCATGTGCGTATAAAGAAAAGCGAACAAGAACTGAGCAACACTGTGCACTAGTAACACAGAAGCTAACATCAATTCAATTACATTTAAGCTACACTTCTCTAGCCTGAAAGGACAAAAAGATGTAAGCTTGTGGATAAAAAGAGAGAAGGAAGTGTGAGTGCCAAGTTTGACAGCTCTTATCCTGGTACAGAATACCAGAATACTATTTCCTAAACAGCTCCAAATGATACTGGAAAGAAAAGATGCAAGGACAGAAAAATCCATGCGATAGTTTTCACTGCTAGAGGCATTTATTTCTTCATTATTTTCTTCTCTTTAAATGCACCTTCCAAAAAAGCTATGGCTTTCTCTGCTATTTTGAAGGTAATATCTCCCCTAAAAGGGAAATAAGTGGCTGAGAGTTGCTTCGCATGGTACAACATGAGGCTTCCAAAGAAGCTGGTAGCAAAAGGCTGCATTCAATACCTTTGCTGACCCTGGGTATCACAACTCCAAATACTATGAAGAATCAAGGCCGCTTAGGGATCCCTGCAGCCTGTTAGAACCTCAAACCCTTGGCACATTCATTCCTTAAAACAGCTTTTAGATGCTTAATAGAAAGGACAGGCTCGACAACAGCTTCAATCTCACCCAACTTTAAGCTAAAATATTCTCAGGTCAGTTGACAGCCAGGGCCTCCTGATTTACAGCTTACACACGAAGAAAAAGTGTTGAGAATCTGTTTTTGTTGAAATTCTTTTCAGTAGAATTTTGGATGTTCAAGTTCATATTCGAGAGGCTACATCTTAAATTTCTTAAACAATTACACGGTTAATTTAATCATGCCAAATTAAATGAATAAAAAAGCAATTAAACGTAAATATTTTGATCTTTCCAATAAGACCATTGAAGGGAAAGTAAAAACCGTAGTCAAACAAAATCCATAGAGAAAAACAACACAAGGAAATGCATTTAACTGTGATTTTGAAGATTATTTGTTAAAGACAATGAAGAGCTTTATTTCTCATTATATATTAAAGATCTATTTCGAGATTTGAAGAAGGAGGTGGAATTTGAGAGAGACATCTCCATTTAATCACTGTAACTATCCACACATCTCATCCGTGAGCTTCAGCTACAACTCAAAACCTCTGAAGTTATCCCAGCTAAGATGTACACATCTGCTCTAACTTCATATTACAGCCACTATTAGTGGTTTCTCCTTGTTCACTTTGAAGAGCCTCAACATCTATTTTATGTCATCTGATGATAACTCCACAGAGTGCACTTCTCATTCCCGGAGCTAGCCAGGGATGGGAGGACAGGGCAAGTAACCACAACCAAGAAGCTGGACAGGCCGCTATGGGTGAGTCGGTCCTACATCTGTTGCTGCAAACAAAACACAGACCAATTCCTAAGAAACCAGTCAGAGGAAATACCTCATCAGTATACCACCAAGTGAATGACCAGTGATAATCCAAACCAGTGACAAAAGGCTTTTTTCATACATCAAATGGTAGGAGATGTTTAGGCTAGATGCGTTTACCAGGATTTGTCTTCTCAAGCTGGTACCATCTGTAAAATGCCCTTTTCTTTTGTTCACTCAAGTCTGACCCCTGCTGCAAAAGCCAATGTGAGATCCGGCTCTGACTGATACCTGCAGAAAACAAAAAAAGAGAGAAAGAAGAACAGAAAACTTGTTCTTTTAAAATATTTTAACTGGTTTATATACTAATAAAAGGTGTTGTCTTACAAAGCCTGGAAATTTGCTGCTAATATTTCAACCACAGAAAACAGAGGGAGTTCAAGCCTCCTCCCCTATCCCTAGCTGCTTTACCTTCTTGTTATTTGCAGCCTTACTCAAGATACATCCTGGGATCAGCACAGTCGGTCTACAAAGCAAGAAGAGCACACACTGGGAAGCCAAATCTACTACTCTCTCAATTGTCCCATTCTGAACCACAGCTTCCTTGGTTCTTAAATTTCTCCATCTGTGAAACAGGAACAAGTCCCTTACCCACCATCATATATAGGAGATGATACTTTGGAGATCATTATCATTCAAGGCTTGAATAAAAAGGGAGATAAACACAGAAACACTTTATGTGATATAGATCAAATCACCCCAGAAATGCAGCAAGCCAGCTATCAGCTGCTGTAACAACAGCAAGGAAACAAAACAGAAAGAGCAGCTGCCTGTCAGCAAAGCAAAGCAGGACTCAGGCCCTACATACCCAGCAAGGATTAGGGACAGAAAGACTTCTAAGAAAATAGTAAAAGGCAAAAAAAAACCCTGGAAATTGATACTGTTATTTCCAAAACGTGACAATGAATGGAGGATCAGCGCAGAAAGGGAAAAGCAGTCATTAGGAGGAAGAGGTTTAACGGTGCAGTAGGAGGGAAACTAAAAATAACAAAACCAACTTGGTGAAGGACTGTGGCAGTAACTGCTGGTAGGATTCCTTGTGCTCTCCGGCTGTCAGGAAGGGTTAACAGCACAGAGACTGTCCCAGGAATTCAGCTTTCAGGAGGTGCTCCAAGTCACAGCACACTGCTGCACTCCACCTGTGCAACACCTGCTTGGTGATAATGCTCAGGCAGGTAGAAAGCTGGCTTTCACACAGAAATCCAACCACCTCTCCCCTCATGAGATGCATGCAGGTTTTAGAAGATCTCATACTTAACTCATGAAAACAACCCCCTGCAGTTTTATCACTTCTAATAAGGGGTTTTTATTATGCTTCCTTTGTACTGAACGTGGAATTGAGCTGACTTCAGAATGATTTAACTCAGATCGTAGGTGTTGTATTCGAGCACATTTAGTCCAATCAGTTTTTCAAAATCTCAGGGCTTACTCTCTCAACCATTCTTTATTAGACTGAAGCCCTGAGCCTGTAGAGTTTAAATTGCCCTGTGGAAGAGGGATAGGTTTGTCTTATTTTGAGTACAGAAGCTTACTGCCATTCAACAGAACTCTGTGGTTTGGTTTGGTTTCCTGTACATCTACTGATGATCTTAACACCCGAGTCCATGCCCTGTGTCTGAAAGAGCTCTGAAACAACTGGCATGGTCAAAAGCTGATTATCCCCAGAGCACATGTTAGGTATATAACTGAGTTTATACTAGCTGAGAAGTGGAATTGCTCAACCTAACACAAACTAATATTCTAGCAATTAGCTATGGAAACACATATGCCAATACAACAAAATAAATTAGTATCAATTGGTGAAGTTCTCTGGCCCAAAATGTAATCTAGATGCCTGATTGTCATGTAAGGGACCAAGTTTTGAAAATTTGCAGCTTTCCATTTTCTGTTATGATTTATAAAAGCCATTTCCTTAACACAGTGCTGTGGGGCACAAATGGTTGTGTCTCACTGCTTCTGGATGCATGGCTCCTATTAATCAATGGGTTGAAGCGCCATTAATTTCCTTGTTTACCACAGTCCACTTACACTTATTGCAATGAATCAGTGTCTGTTGGATGTTTGCAAAACAACATAAGGCATAAGATAAAAATTATAAATTGAGATTATCTTCAGTAAGAGCGGTGGAAAAATCCAAATTCTACCCCAGAGGTTCTGTGACACTGCCATGAGGTGGTACAGATATGAGCCACTTCAGGCAAAGCAAAGGAGCAGGAGCCAAACGATTCAAGCTGTGCATGGCTGTGCACACATTTGACTCCTTGTGAGTGCTCTCATGAAGTCATTTCTGTAAAAAGGGCTTTGTACAGGACATTGAGATGTATAAATTCAAAGCCTGCACTATAAATTCTCAATACATTATTGACTATGGTATCTCACTGATGGCACTGCAGTCCATAGCATTTCTTGCATTAGTGAAAAGCTCATAGCCAATTTTGTTCTTTGGCCAGGAGACTTCTATAGCGATGCTGCAAACCCAGATCACGTGCATGAAGTGTGGCTTAGGCAGCAGATCTTACTTCTGTTCATAGGAATGCAGACCATTCCAAGTCACTTCACACACCATTTTCTATCAGTCTTTTCTGGTTTTATTTATTTATTCTCTTTCCCTTTTTCATAGACAGAATGAAAGCTGAGCTCCTTAAAGGTTCCCTCTACCTACAGCACTCCCAGAATCATAGAATCACTCAAGTTGGGAAAGTCCTTAAAGATCATTGAGTTTAATCACAACCTAACCATCCTACCCTAAATCTAACAGCCCTCCTCTAAATCATGTCCCTGAGCACCACATCCAAATGGATTTTAAACACATCCAGGGATGGTGACTCAACCACCTCCCTGGGCAGCCCATTGCAGTGCTTCACAACCCTTTCTGTAAAGAAGTGTTTCCTGATATCCAGCCTAAACTTACCCTGGCACAACTTGAGGCCATTCCCCTCGTCCTGTCACCTGTCACCAGTGCGAAGAGACCAGCCCCGCTCTGCTGTAAGCACCTTTCAGGTATTGGAAGAGAGCAGTAATGCCTCCCCTCAGCCTCCTTTTCCCCAGACTGAACAGCCCCACTTCCTTCAGTCTCTCCTCACAGGCCATATTCTCCAAGCCCTTCACCAGCCTTGCTGCCCCTCTTTGGACCTGCTGCAGCACCTCACTGTCCTTTCTGTCCTGAGTGCCCAAAACTGAACACAGCACTCGAGGTGAGGCCTCACCAATGCTGAGTACAGGGCAGGATCACTTCCCCAGTCCTGCTCACCACTCCATCCTGCTCCAAGCCAGGATGCCATTGGCCTTCTTGGCCACTGGGCACACTGCTGGCTCATACTCAGCCGACTGCCCATCTGCACACCAAGGTCCTTTTCCATCAGGCAGCTTTCCAGCCACTCCTCCCCAAGCCTGTAGGGTTGCCTGGAGTCGTTGTGACCAAAATGCAGGACCCGGCACTTGGCCCTACTGAAACTCACACAGTTTACCTTGGCCCAATCAATCCAGCCTATCCAGGTCCCTCTATAGTGCCCTTCTCCCCTCAGGCAGATCAACACTCCCTCCCAACTTGGTGTCATCTGCAAACTTACTGAGGATGCTCTCAATCCCCTCATCAAGATCAATAATAAAGATGTCAAATAGAAGCGGCCCCAGTACCGAGCCCAGGGGGACCCTGCTCATGGCCGGCCACCATTGGATTTAACTCCATTGACTACAACTCTTTGGGCCTGGCCATCCAGCCAGCATTTCACCCAGCAGAGCGTACACCCATCCAAACCATGGGCTGAGACATATATGTATATAAGTATTATATGTAAGACCCCGTTCCTGGAGGTGTTCAAGGCCAGGTTGGATGGGGCCCTGGGCAGCCTGGTCTAGTATTAGATATGGAGGTTGGTGGCCCTGCCTGTGGCGTAGGGGTTGGAGATCCACGATCCTTGAGATCTCCCTTCCAACCCAAGCCATTCAGTGATTCTGTGCTATTTTCCATGTATTCATCAGTTCAGTTTAGAGGCTCTAGAATCATACATGCCAATTCAAGGTCACATGCAAAGTCGATAACAGAAGAACTGATTCAGATTGTCTTCTAGATCTTAGCACAGTGTTTTAATCACAAACCCATCCTTCACCCCTTTCAATTAAAAGAAGTCACATTAGAATTTCTTGCATCTCAAATAGATTTTGCACAGTTGACTCATAGGACAGTGACTAGTACAACCACCAGCGCCATCCTGTCACATAGGCTGTAATCACGCTACTTTAGGAAATTGCACTGGCAGGAAAAAAGAAATCATCCTGCTGCCAGAAGCAGATTAATGAAAGAAGATCTCTGGAGTACTGAAAATCCAGCTGTCTGGAGGAAATTCACCCTCAAAGTGAACCATGGACCTCAACGAAGACTGACATCCTCTGGGCTCAGGATCAGCAGGTACAAGAACACTCTGTAATGAGCACAACTAGCTCACTCACTGCAAAGAGTAAAGGAAAACTGGTAATCACAAAGGATTACAGCAAATCAGATGATGATCTCTTGCGTCACACATCACTCCTTCCCACAGCAGGTTACAATTCATAATTATAAACTAAATGGAGATGACAGTACAAGCTTGCTCCTCTGGGCATGCCCGTTATCTCCTAAACAAATCATACATGAAAGACTTTTTCCTTACATATAATTAAAAGGAATGGCTAAATGTGCTATTCAGAGAAGGCAATTGATACCTGCAGTACAAATCCACCAGCAACCCTCACAACTGCTATTCATTAAGTCTTTAAGTAACTGTTTTTCACCTTCACGTACAGATTTGTTCAGTGACTCTACTTTGCATTTCTTTAATGTTTCTTTCAGGAGAGATTTTTAGAAGCACCTGGAATACATCAGATTTGGAAAGGCAATAACTGGCAGCATCTTAATTCTCCTGTTTGAGAGCAAAATCCTACATTCATATAGCACATGCTTGCAAAGGACATGTACCAATTGAAGAGATTAGCCAATGCTTCTTTGCAGAGATCAAAATCATAAAAAACCAAATCTTTCCATGAGTTTTCAGGAGAAAATGCTAGTTTCACCTCCGATGATCAGTAATTTTCTGAGTTTTCTTCACACTGAACTAGTTCAATCACATTTGGTCTGTATTTGTGATTTGCTCGGCACCCCTGAGCGTAGGTTCCAAGCTTTAGGAGATGTTAGAGGCTGCTCTCCACTGCATTAGGTGCTCTGCGGATTTAGCACAACACAAAGCGGAGTCCTGGGGATCTCACATCAATTAAGACAGAGACAGAAGGACAAGGCTGAATCATACACACAGAATAATCAGGAAGGTCAGCAGAACCACGCACTGGAAAGCTCTATTTGTGGTACATTTTTCAAAAAAACAAACAACAAAAAAACACCTGACCTCTGCATTTATCATTATTTATTATTATTTTTCACACGTGATGGCTTGGTTTTTATGGCACTAATCTAAGGACTGAGAACTGTGAATTCAAATTCCTGCTCTACCACTGACTGCTTCCACTGTGACCTCAGGAAAGTACAGATTTCTGTTCCTTCATTCCTCTCTCTGTAAAAAATGGAAAAGTCAACACTTCCAAAGCTTGCAGAGGCATCATCCATCAAAGCATTTGGGTTGGCTGCAAAGGGCCCATCTATGAGTACTCCTCCCTCTGTCCTTTGCTGTGGTACGCAACAGAAAGGTGTCAGTTTCTGAACACATTTCCCCCATTCTCCACCTACATTTGGAGAACACATCAAGAGACAGCATCTCCAAACAAGCGTTTGACTTCCTACTTTGTGCCCACAAACCGTTCCGGTGATAACTAAAACAAATTGCACTACATGACTTCAAATTACTGTTTGTAAAAATCTGGCACCTCACCTGCCACATGTAGGGCTAAATCCCTACCCCAAGTGAGCTGCAGCTATGTTAAAAGGAGCTTCAAAAAACAAGATAGGAAATTCAGCAGGAACTATTATTAGCTCCTGTTTATACTGTCATTTTTCTTATCGGTAGGAGATTATTTATACAGAGCCCAACCCAAGTGCTTCTTGTTTATCTTATTACAGACACCATTAAAAAAGTTTCTATAAAAAGCAGCTCCTGTATTTAGGACCAGCACTAATAAGTGTTATGCTAAGTTTTTGCTTCTTATCAATCATTTCTTTATTTCCAAGTCACCATTTAATATCCTGATGTTACTATTTTCCGATCTGCTCTCTTTTCTCAGTACACAAGGCAGCCCTGTAGAATGTCTTCCAGGTTTAATTTTCCTTGTCAGATTCATTATCTAAATGACTTGAGAAGTTTCTGGTAATTTTATAAAGACTAAGAGAGCCTAAAAAATTGTTCTACTGCAACAGCTGACTTTAACCTTCAGCTCTGCGTCTCCCTCTTACAAATCCTTGGCCTCCTTCACTTCCCACCCCCTCTCAATGCAGCACAAGAAAAACAAAAGGAGCAGCAGTTTACCATTGCAGTGGCTGCAATTGAAAGCCTGCTCAGTAGTAGCCCTCAGTAGTAAGACTGTGGTTGATATAGGAATGCATAACCTGTAAGTGCACTGCAATACTTGAATTGAGATGAGAAAAAGAAAGGTTTTTTTCAAGAATTCACAAAATCAGTCAAAAGTGAAGTCTGAAATTGCAGAAGTTGCATTGGAGGTTCCTGCTCCAAGAATAGAAAGATGACAAGATAGAATGGGGACAAATAGGATTGTAAGCACAGGGTAAGCAATTCAGCAGCTCTATTTCATGACCTGCAATTCAAAGCTATACAAATACACTGTTTTAACAAATGCTTATCACTTACGTGTCCAATTAAGACAATATCATACCCAGTAAGAATGAAGAAAAAGTAAGGTTTCAGTTTCCTAGCTTGAGGTCTAATACCACTAAACAGTTACTCCTTTCTTTCTCCCCTCCCATTACACAGATAAGCAGAATTTAAAATAGCATAGGAATAGGTAGAGACTGAAGGGAGTAAGACCACAGCACAGGCAGCTGGGTCAAACAGCTCCTCCTGGACAGAGCCAGCCGTGGATTTTTCATTTCATTTGTTTCTTGCCTTTCTTCTCAAGGCAGAAGTGATGAATGACAAAAGCTGAGGCCGTAGTATTCTGCATTTATTTCAAGTGCCAAACAAATGATTTCCAGCTGATGGAGGGTGGTAGCGGCTGGGGAAGTCAAATACACCCAACATCTGAATTGCAGCTATGTTTGTATTTAAATGAATGGTGATGAATGATGCCTGGGGCTGGGAAGGAGTCCAATCACCCAGACTGAGCAGCATTCTGAAGAGGTATCACTTCCTAGAGTCCTTCCCTATGTCATCTGTTAGTGGCCACTCTCTGAATTTTATCTATTGAATTTATCTATTTTTCTCTTATTTACTGAATAATTAGCAAAACAGCTTTACCAGTAAGACTAAGTCTGTAAACACTGAGATGGGACCATATGTATGGATATGGTCCTAATATTTGGAACCATATATTCTGCAAAGCATCGTGCTAGCCTGCCCAAATTCCTTTTCTGAAGAACCAAAAGGGGTTTCCAAACCTTCCTTGGGAGACTGCATCACAGCTGAACTGAGGAAGGATGATGGATACATCTGAAGAACACAAAAGTCAACTAGCATTCACCAGGTCTAAGACCAGTCTGGAAATGAGAGCCCTGGGATACATGCTTTCCATTCTGGTTCTCTGTCCTGAGATATTTTCAGCCACCCTTCACTGTTTCGTGCCTTTGAAAGGAAGCTGATGTTTCCCCCGTTAGTGCTGAGTACACACTTTAATCCAGTCCCTTCAATCTCCTTGAGACTATTCCTTTCAGATAAGCCATAACTAAGTACTTAACAGCAGCACGTAAGTGCTACACATCTGCATACACAAGGCTAAGGGTTACTTTTAAAATGAACCAGCTCCTAATGACCTTCCTAGTAAGACCAGGAAGAAAACACTGCTCAGCTGCAAAGGGCAGCAGGAGGAAGGTCTGTGCGTCGTAACACAGCACAGGCCTTACAGCTATCTTTGCTTAAGAAAGTGCATCAAGTTCAAAATATCACTTTATTTTCTTATTTGAAAGGTCCATTGGTCAGCTGCAAAAAAATATAGCCGTTCAGCCTTTAGAGCTACCTGGGGTGCCATTGATTTCATGTGAAAACAAGACGATAGTGCCGTTAGGTCAATCTCTGTTCTGTCTGGCAGGACAAGACATCGAGCAATAGCAAAGAGTGCAGGATGAGGATGGAAGGATCAACGTGACCAGGAGTGAAGAGATCCATCTTGACTTTGCTACAGCCTGCCTGGGTACTGAGATATGCACCGAGATGTAGGCAAACAGGTCAGTTCCCTTTAGTGATACAGACTACCTTAGATCTGGCATGGAAATTCTTCTTCAACTGCATGCAATAGTCTAACTGACAAAAAAAAGTGCTGCTTTGTTTTGGAAATATTATCCTGCCACATTTTTTTTTTCCTCTTTAAAACACCTCTATTGAAGGAGGGTAAGTTTGACTTACTCAGGCTCAGAGGCTCTGTTCTGGAGTCAGGAATTTTTCTGTTGCTTGCCCTCATAATAAACTATACAGGAGGTTAATATAGAAATAAGCCATTCCAAGGCCATATTCAGGCAAGTACTTCACAGAGGTATGGGACTGACCCACAAACTGCCCACAGTTCAGGTCCAATTCAACTAAGAAGACTCAGCATTACTAATGCTAACATCTGGTAAGGCTAGTACCATTCCTTAGAGTGATACAAAACGTTAATTTTGTACAAGTAATTTGCCCAAGATCACAGATGTGGAAGGAATTCCTGACTCCATGGCTCCAGTACCCATTTCTGCCTGCCTACCTCAACTGCTAGCACACACAGTGTCTGCAAACCCAGATCTCCCAGGCAGATGGGTCCTCATGACATTTCAAACGCTGGAAATATCATAAAAGAACAACTTCCCTCCTGTTGGTTTGGCATTCCTCGTCAGCAAGGAACCTTAAAAAGGATCCATTCCAACATCTTTAATCCAGCTTGGTTTTAAAAATGAATAGATGTGACAGATATAATACGGGATTGATCTGTTTATTTATAAAGTAGAACTGATAACACACAAATAGAATAAGTGGTATCAATGCTTACTTGTCCTGAACGCAAAAGAGAGAATGTAAAAGGCAAGGGGTTAAAACAGACCAAAAAACCCAGAACACCCTACTACTCCTTCTAGTAAAATCTAAGCTGAAATAGTCATCCCTCGATCTCACAACTCACTTTCACTGCTTGTGGAGACAAGCAATTGAAAAACTTCAAAACTATCACAAAACGAATGCTGGATGGAGTGATATCAGTTATAGCTGTGTCTCCAGATTTCTCATATGCATTTTATAATACAAATATGTATTATTCATATCTCTATACACAGAGATGCAGATATGTATCTATTTACTACATTCAACAAACAATTTAGGAATTAAGGAAAATGGTTTCATTTTAAAGATAAAAACTTTGGGCTTATTATAATGCTGTAAAATAAAATCTGCTAGCACAAGCCACAAGAAAAAAGGAAAAAAAGAACAAGTGATTCACTGGGGAAGTTCCATGATGTGCGGGACAATGGGTCTTAAATCAAAGGCATACATTATCATGACTAAGCTGACAGATCTGCACTGCAATGCAGAAAGCCAAGCAATATTCCAACATCTGCACCATGCACACGTAAGGCAGTTAAGACACGGTTTCCCAAAATGAAGAAGGGACTCTCCCAGCTCTTACCTGTTACCTGTGCAACAACTGCTTGGGAAATCCTCCGATTGGCTAGGAAGGCTTTGATTTCCTCCTTTATCACACTGCTGTCCCTCCTACCAAAACAAAAAACAAGAGCACAAAAAAAGAGAAAAAAAACCCAGACAGGCAGACCAAAGTGCACTTTGAAGATGGAAAATGGCTTCATTTCCTTTATTTAGGGGACAAGGAGTGGGGAAGGCAGGCATTAAAACAGTCAAAGTGCCTCACCGGTGGACACTTCTTTTAACTAGTGTCACGTTTGATCAAAGTACCCAAGCAGGAGAATGGATGGCTCACGTCCTATATAATTCATATTAGGTGCAGGGCTGCCATATGGAATGTGCAAAGTTTCATTACACAGGGATGAATAAATCTCTCATACCAGCATAAAATCCTCCGTCATAAAAATAAGGCACAAAAATAAAAAATAAAGGATAGCAGGGTGTGTGTGGTTAGCTGCACAGCTGAATACATACACACACACGTCCTGCAGCTATTCAAGGGAAAGATCCAAAGGAAAAAAGATTTTGCAACCTCCACCCCTCCGCTGTTACTTCCCCAGCCTATGGCTTGCACTGAATGAAAAGCATCATTGCTTTGTATGATTTTCAAAAGGTAGTATCATAGAATGGCTTAGGTTGGAAGGGATCTTAAAGATTATCAGGCTCCAACCCCCCCTGCTATGGGTACTAAGGTATACTAAGATAATTCAGTAGGCACTGTGCTTAAAAGGTCAATAATTTGGGGGTTACCTAAGGATTGGGATACACAGCAAATTTCAACTACTGAAAATACACTTTTTCTTCTTTTTCCTCCTCTCTTCCCTGAAAGGTGCAGAGAAGTAAAACCAATCTTTATTAGGCCTTATTATTTAGTAATCTCTCTTCCCCTTCTCCTGTCCTGCCTCAGCAGCTCTCAAGGCAGACAGTCCTTCAAAATGGAAAATAAATGCCATGTTGTGCGTTCATTTTTACTTCCATATTCAATTACCTTCCATATGCTGGAAAATAAACGTAACTTCAGTTTACTTGAGACTCATAGGAACCAAAAACTCCAAGGAACGGTTAAAACTTCAGCCATGGCCAACTCCTGCATACTGCTATATTCACCACCTTCCTGCATTATTCCATTACCCTGCAGCTGACAGTAAACGAGGCTGATTGGCTTTTCCTACTGCTCATCTCTAGTATTCTCCAGCCGCACTTTTACCCTAAATCTCCAAACTTATTTCCATTCTGGAGATTATGGATCCTAGTTCTCCCTCCCATAGGTACTTCTGATTTGTTGCAGCTTCAAGGAAAAAAATTCCAACATTGTAACTAAAATAGTTTTGAGATTTTTTGCCCTTTCCCTGTGTTTCTTTTTGCTGTCATTTGCTGTCAAGCCCACTGACTCAGTCTTTCATCTTGAGCTGAATAATCCCCTCTTTTAATCTTTGCCATAACGCTGAAAAGGAAGCAGCTAAAAGTAAAGGAAGGTCAATCTAGAAAACAAAGACACAACAAAATAAAATAAAAACAAGAACAAAAACCAACTAGCCCTCATTAAAGACTTCTGTTCCTTTTTTTTGTTGTTTTGTTTTCCTGCACCAATCTGCAGACTGTGCAAATCCAAGAGGGAGTCAGCCCCTGCCACAAACTATAAACAGATAACATACATGCACTGCAGATCACCGTGGAAAGCATTAACCAAGCAGCTTCCCTACTCTGCCTATATATGGAAGGAAACTCAACTGGTACACATTAGTGGAAGAAGACTCACGTGAACTGAGACTCAGTCAGAAATCTTCTAAATAAGAGTAGGGTGGAAATTCGGTGAATAAGCATGAATTTCAGTCTTTGGTACAGCATGGAAAAAAGTGTTTCAGCAGTAAAACAGCCTCTGGTATATCTGCACATGGGATTGTCTACACATGACTGAGAGTCAGGTGAGCGGTACTGAGATACTGACCACCAAGAAACTAGCAGGGGAATAGCTGTCAAGAAAGCAACTCCTGCTTTTTTGGTAACACCTGTCACTACCAAGGTAGTCCCACAGGAGGAATCTGCATGCTGAAGGACTTTTCACCCTGCCTTTCCAAACCTACAAAGACTTCTACTGACCTCATCAGTTCCTCCACTTTGTCATCAATGTCCAAGTCTTCTTCGGAAGCTTCAAAACTGTAGGACCTTTGAGCCAAGCTGTTTGCTAGCGGGTAACGGGTGGGTGACATCTTCCCATTGAATGCAGACAACCTCTCGTTACTCTCCCTCCCGTTCTGATTAGTAGTGCAAGGCTGTGGGGAGGTGTCATAACTGTTGCTTGGGGATGGGGACATCCCAGAATGCTGGGTCTGTGTTGAAGCCGTGGCTGTCGAGGAAGATGCTGGGACGTTGTTGGTGCTGTTGCTGTAGGAACCACCTCCGTAGCTAGATCTTCTTCCAAATTTGTCACTATGCTCTTGATCAAGACGATCCAAGGTTTCCAGCGCATGGAGGATTTCATGTCTGGTCATTCCCGTACGTCTCAGGCGCTGAAGCAAGTCTATCTGCTCTATGGTAAATCTTGGTTCGTCTGTGTAGTGAGACATGGTTTCCAGCAGGCTGAAAACAAGGTGAGATGGAAAAGCAAATACTTCAGTTCAACGCTTCTCTGTGATACATGGAAAATACCTCGCAGGAGAAAAAACCAATTGTAGTCCGACACTTTAACCACACTTATGACAGAGATGGCAACCCAATGGTCCACCTCCAATCAAGTTCAGCATTTAGCCTCTCATGAACAGTACTCTTGCTACTTGGCAGAAAGGCTCATCTTTGCAAACTTTTCAGAAAGCATTTCTCTCTCCTTCTTTTACTGCTTCTACAATGAACCAGCAGTTACTACTCTTTTGTTCCTGATAAACCTCTATTACAGAAGGAGGATGGCTGTTCAGTAATTCACACCAAATTTTCCTCACTGCCAACTCCAAACAGAAACTCTGGATTCCCAAACTGACCAGTTCATTCAAGGCCAGAGGTAGAGTTTTTGTGGAGAACTTTTAACCAGTTATGACATGACATTTATGAAACACAGCTCTTTCGAATCTGCAGTACAAAGGGTTCAAGTTGCCCTAACTTTCTGTTGCTGCCTTGAAAAAAGAAGATAAAAACATACCTAGCGGAAATTCTAGTGGCCTGTGGAACCAAAGCTGATTTGACTGAAGTCTGATTTCTGAAGTTACCAACTTTTGAACCTGGAATGTTGTCACAGATTGCCTGCCCTAAGAAGGAAAGTGCAGCACATCCAATTACTACAAGCTTTCATTTAAAGAAACTTCTGCTGCTTTCTTCCCTCCAAAGACAGGCTTCTGGTGCAACTCCATCAACATGGTGGCTCATCAAAAGCTTTTTTTTTTACTACTAAGCTTCCAAAGGTATCAGAACAATGACTGTCCTATGAATTTGCTGCAAAGACAAGAAATGGAACTGGTAAAAGCACAGTGAGCTTCCCCTAATTGCTTTTCCTTCCTAAGTCTCCTTACAGCAGAGCCAAATGGCATACAAATGACAAGATCGCTCCTTCAGAACTCAGGATCTTGAGAATGGACAGCAGATGGAGGGCAGAGAGAACTTGGGAAAGAGATCAGGGTATTTTTGAACCTTTTTGTGGATCTTCTCAAAGAGTCAAGGGTTTTTACTATGCCTGCAGGACAACATGGTAAAAAAATCACTCAAACTCCATGACATGTGGCAGAGCTAATTGTAGAATCCCTACAAACAAGAGCAGATGAAAAGTCAGGCAAGAATTACAGAAACCCTATGAAAACCAAAAGAGGAATAACAGCCTTTGGGATTACAGTAGGCTTTGCAGGGATTTCCTTCAGGTACACGCATCATAGAAACCTAAACAAAGCCAGTAGGTTTTGGGGGTATGGTGATAAAATCTATCCAAACTTGAAACATCTCACAACACAGATCTGACTAGGTAAGGAAATGGATAAGGTGTATCCTCAAGTCAAAGCACATAGCTCTATCAATACTTGTAACAATGAACAGTGCCAAGGGAGAAGCACTCAGTACCCACACAGTTATCCACGAGATCATTATATTGCTCTGTTTTTGCAATTTTGCTCCAACACAGCTACTGCAGTCCTGACCAATTTGCAGGCATTATACAGGACTTTGCATAGACCAGAAACCACAAGCAAGGAGTTTGGATACAGCTACGCACTTTTCAAGGCTAGTCCTGTAGCATGGATGTGGTCCAGTGGCCTTAGGACTGAAGAGCAGCCCTGGGAATTGCTCTGCTTAGTTGAGCTGTAGTTGGAGTGTAGCTACAGACAAGGCATACAAAACCAACATGCATACACCCATGAAAATAGCACATGCAGACTGGAAAGAAGCTCCTATCTTTGTCTTCCCATAGCAAATACTGAACCCCTTTTAACATTAGAAATGTGTATGCAGGAAAAGAAAGCAGGAGGACAATGCAAGGGGATGACGCCCATCCAAGAAAACGACCGTGTGAAAAGACAGACTACATTCAGATGAGTGCTTCAGTCCAACAGGAATGCTCCGTCCTTTGGGACAATTAATTACTGAAACTGTAAATGCCATTTTCAATTTTAAAAGACAAGCACCTAGACTATTCTACTAAGAAGAGGGCACAGCAGCCAGTGCAGCAGTAGTCTGCAGTCGGACTGCAGCAATAGTCTGACAGGAATTGTAGCAACTAAAATCTGGAAATTGCACTGTGCTTTGAGCTGTTCTGGGCTTGACAAGGAGCATCCGGAAACAGACACTGTGTTCTACATTTGCCCTTTGTATTTAGGGAAGCAGAGATGCTCAGCCCTTTTGTCCAAACTTCGTAGTGAATGCCACACTGCCTTACTGACTCACGTCACCAACTCCTGTGCAGTAAGAAAACTCCCCATGTCAGCTCTAAGTAGCATGTTTTTCAAATAGGAAAATCTCTTATCAAACATCTGGCCTTGAGGTTGCTTTCCCTAGATGTGCCAGCTCACCCCTCATTAAAGATAAACCCACCTTTGTCATTTCTTACCTGTACTTCTAACATCGCGTTCCCTGAATCATTTACCTATCAACACCGTGTCCTCAGGTACTTTACTGAACTGGAGGATTTAATGCACCCGAGACCCCACCTCCACTCAAAATTCCTCCTCCACTGACTCTTCGAGACTTAATACTAAAACATACTTCAGTTTATCTAGGTTCAACTTCAGTTTGTCACGGACCCAGAAGCACAAAACTTTTGCTCTTCTAGCCCCAAGAACCAAAAAACTGATCTGACAAAAGCACAAGATGGCTTCAAAAAAGCCAAGTAATATCAAGAACCTAACATTCCCTGCAGAAGCTTGTGGACAGTCATTGCCTTTAAAATTTGAGTGTGATCACTAATTTATCTAAAATGTTAGGGCTCAGCTTCTAGACATGGGTTATATGCAAGATAAATATTTTGCTTTCAGCAGTACAAGGCTGTATGTGGAAAGTGATGTGGCTTCCAGTTTGTCCAACACTGGTGCAGAGAGGATTCACTGTTCATGCATGGTGATGCACACAGGGATGCACGGGCTGCTGAACAAGGCCATTCTGCACCACATATTCAGTGACATCCAACATATGTGGCCCACAGATACTGTTAATCTCTGGACTGCTCCTGAAACAGCTGCAGAAAGGAACTGAAGAACAGCAAATGAGCTGCCAGATTAAATCCATTATTCTGTAGCTAACAGTCACTGCTAAAGATGTCCACGCAAGGTATTCTTCTAGCCCTCCAACCTACACAACTTCTACACTACATAACTTTTCAACACTTAGGAAAGAAAACAAACCAAAGCCATCCACAGCATCTCATTGATCTCACCAGTGTCACATACAGAGAGAAACTCCCGTGCTTATAGCTGCAAACACAGCACATACCGTGTCTGACACAGGTACTGGTCTTCAACTCTCATTCACATTTCCATGTGCTTTTCTACATAATCATAAGGTTTAGAAAAAATGCTTCTGAGTCAGCTTTGTGTATTGAGAACAACTTCAGGAACTGGGAATTTTCCATTAAAAACACAAAACAAACATTGCAAAACTTCGTATTACTGAACATGTTCCAACATTACGAGCTATCTACCCTCTTTTAATGAATAACTACACTAAGATTATTTAGAAATGTTATTCTAACAAAGCTTCTGTTATTTTCCATTTTCAAAATATTTTTAATAAACTTAGTCCTGTTTGAAGATCAATTTACAGTGCAGTTCAGCAGATCAACCATTTTAGAACCATCAAAATTTCATTCACCTCATTAATTAATGGATATCCTCTACTCTCCTCTCTACCCACCTGTACTGCTTTAAGAGCCTCATATCCTGGCTAGCTATAATTCAGCTTGTTTTCCCCTCTTTTTTCCTTGGGAAATACAATCAACTGCAAAAATAACAAGAAGCAAAGTAAGATAGGAACAGGAAGAATGACTGGAGGTATTCAGAAGAAAAATCAAGGCAGCAAATATTGTTCCTGAGAATAATACTGTGATGGACTGCTTTGCTGTGATCCAACCTTAACAAACTTTCCTGCCAATTTAGCAAAATATCCTCAGCACCACCATAGCTTGGCTCACCAAAACTCTCACCAGTCGTGACAAGGTGTCAAAGTTCCCTATGGAGAGAGCTGACAAAAAGGTTTCAACCAAGGAAGAACCGCCATGCGTTCATCTCCCTGAAAGTCAAAAGTAAGGCTTTTTATAAAGAACTAATTAAACTCTAAACTAAAATTCACCCATTTTCTAACAGCTGAACCCGGGCCTTAAAATGGATTGAGCTTATTTAGATTCTGACAGAGAAAAAAAAGATAGCTCAAAATATCTTATTTACATTTCTCACATCGAGTTGGCAGCCATGCCCATGTAAGATGGCCCAATTCCACTTACTGCCTCTTGGTATCTGTAAGGCATTAAAACTTCATGCTTATCTTTTATGGCTCATCCAAAAGGAACCTGAGGTGCCTAAATATCAGATGAAGGGAGACCTATAAACGAAATGCAAAAAAAAAAAAAGCCCTTTTCCTACTCCCATATCTACAGAAACTAGAATACCCTGCAGGTCCCAACCAGTCAGATGCAGCATCACCTTTTCCACTTCTAACACACCTTTGAGAAGTGAAGCCTGCTTGTTTAAGGACATTATTCTCAATACCTTTTTCCCTCTCATACCAAGAATATTCAAGCTTATTTTGTGTGAAGTTCTCCCCGTAAATGTGGGGCTTTCTCCCCATTCTGAAAGCACTGATCTTGAGCAGGGGATACGTAGCCAGGCACGTTGGCTTTCCTCACCCACAACCACAACCCAAGCCCACACAAATTCAGGAATCGTTTTCCCAACACGAGCTTTGCAGGCACTGAATCTAATAGAATAATCCCATAAGAACATCCAAGAGCAGAAAGTGGAGAACTCTACGTCCAACTGAACTTGCAGAAGTTCAAAGTAATTCAATTACCCATTTGGGAATAAGGCCAGAACACTGGCCTTAACACCTTTAGCAGTTGAGAAAATAGCTCTGGACTCCTTAAGGATCAGAAGAAATCATGTTTTCCTCCCTCTACTTTGTATACGAATAGGAAGTGCTCAAACGACACTGAATAGATCCTTTTCTGCAGAGATCCCTTTCAAAATCTCCAGTACAATTCACTGCTTTACCTAATAGGCCCTGGAAAGCTCAAGACACTTACCAAACCAGTTGTGCTTTTTAATATGAGACCTATATTTGATATAATTTGCATAATATGGATATGGGTTAGAGCCAAAGTGTTCAGAACAGGATCCCAGGTCTGGTAATTGGTTTAACAATGATTCTGATAAAGTTGCATCAACTGTGGAGAACGGGACAGGGAGAGACATCAACTTCCACCCTCCTCTGATATATGGCACAAGCTGCTGGCAGGGCTGGGTCCTGAGCAGTGTCAGGGAAGGGTGAGGGGGAGAGTTAGGGAAAGAGCCTGTCCAAAGGGCAACGGGCACAGCCCTGAGCTGCTGGAGCTCAGGGAGCACTGAGACACTGCTCTCAGCCATAGGGTTTGGATGGCACTGTGTGGTCTTCATATCGTGAAGTTGTATAAGTCATGGTTTCCAGCTGAAGTAAATTGCCCATCGGTATACAACCAAAAACGGACCTCCAACTAGTTAACCAAACACACTTTAATTATTACAGTTTCTCACAGCATGAATTTGTCAAGCTAAGAGTTTTTCCCTGCACATACAGTAGTGGTGAGAAGTGCTGTGCCCACAGCTGCTGCAAACACAGGAGCAGCAGTGCTGGCCGAAGGTGCCCAGCCCCCATGAGGATGCAGCAAGGATCCTTGGCTGGTGTGACTGGGCTGCTACATTTCCCTTCTGCATGAGGTCTGGACAGCAAACAAAAATGGGTATTAAGTACAGCACTGCTATTCCCAAAGGCAATACAACGTATCAACTGGACTGATACCAACACATCAGCTACCCTGCATGGCCCTGCCGCTGGCAGGGGGTTGGAGATTCATGATCCTTGAGGTCCCTTCCAACCCTGGCCATTCTGGGATTCTCTAACTACCACTCCAAACACTTCCTCTCAGAACCAATGACTACAATGAAATCCCACTTCCAGCTGTTACTTGTTTAACCATGCTTTCCATTAATGTACGTTTGTTTTTCTCTCCATACATGTCTACAAGATCTAAGCACCCAAGTGCAGTTCCCTTCACTGCCTCCTTTCCATGTTTCACCATTACCCACCCAGGATGCAGCTGCTCCTTACAAGAAGCTCGAGAGGCAGTTTCATTCTGAGCTTTGGTCATCCCACAAACACAACAGTTGATGTGCATCACACAAAGTAAACACTGCACACTATGCCTGCAAGCTCAGAGGCTGCAAATGTCCCACTGACCACCAAATACAGCCTTACAACCCTGCTGGAACACAGCTGGGGCAAAGCTCTATCGCACTGTCTGAAATTCAAGCACTGGCCTTTTCTTTTCTTGCCTAACAAGTGCATCTCCTTTATTCACAGTCAATTTAAGCGCTTCAGAAACGCCCAAAGCTTTGTACCATATTAAGCAAAGCTGCCTTCAAAACAGTAGTTGATGCTATGAATTCTGGAGCGCAAAAGAGGATTAAGGATGTGACTCATCTGAGCCAACACTTATGCTCATCAGTTGCAGCTCCAGTATTTTTGGTGGAATTGTACCAGTTTTCAGAAGAGGGAAAAAATATATATATAAAAAAAACTTAAAAATCAGGCCTCAAGTACTCATCATGTCAACGAACACAGAGCCATCCTCACCCATACGTTAGCATAATTATCTCCTGCAGCTTCATCTCTTGGTTCTGATTTTCAAAGAGGTCTCTACTCCCATTCATCCTGATTCACAAACAAAATGTAATGCTTGTATAATGACTGCTCTCAGCCGAGGCAAACGAAAACCTCACTTTGCAAGCAAGGAGTGAAATCAGACTACAAGCTGATCTATCGAGGTTAAACGTCACCAGTTCTGTTTATGAATGCAAAGCACTGCCTTATGAATGCAGAACACTGCCATATGCTTTCGATCAAAATGGTGACAGTTAATAAGAGCAGCCTGAAACTTCTGAAAATAAATCCAACGTAATCAAATACTCACCGCTACACAAATTACAGAAGGCAAGCTGAGAGCAGAATATCAACATAGCATTTCTTTAGGAAGCTTCAAGATTTTCGGCTAGTTAAAGAACCCCAACCCAGACTCACTTTTTTATCTTAAGCTGTTTTTCCACTCAAGCCTTCTGTATTCTTCGCTGCTGATACAGTATTTTTTTAATGGGTGCTGCCAAACTGGCAGCAAGCAAAGCCCAGCAGTTTTGCCACTGATTCCACTTGGGTGAGTAACTTACTGCCCTTTATAGTATCCGCTTTACATCTTTGGAAAAGAGAGAGAGAACTCAAGATCAATCTTACAAGGGGAAAATATAATAAAAATGCCAATTATTGCCATAATCCAAGTCTTACAAAAGAGACTGACCTCTGACTAAGCACAGGGCCGGGAGCCAGATACTTCTGAATTCTACTCCAGGCACAGACTGATTCACACCGACACCTTATCTGTCTAACCCTAATGTTCCCTACTTCTACAATCAGGGCTCCCAACTTTTTGTTGCAATTCTACAGCAGTAAGGCAGGAATTTGAACTCTGAGGCCTGGATTCAAGGGCAGAACAAGGAATGAGAAGAACTGACACAGAAAAACCAGAGTGATAGTTGAGTGCTGAACTGAGACCCAAAGCTGTGACAAAAGAGCAGAGGAGGAGCTCTTAAATCTGGGAGCCGAAGACAAAATTGCATATACATAAACTCTGTAACAGAATCAGGGCAGAATTTCTGTGTGTGAATTCCTTCCACCAGTTCCTGCAACACACTGACATCTTTTCTTCAGCCCACATGAAGAAACAGCTCTTGTGACAAGAAAAAAAGAAAGGAGACATGGGCCTAACCTAGGTACAAACTGGCAAATCACATTTTTCCAGATGCCAAAATTACAGGGGTAGAAACAACGTTGTCTTCTGCTTCCTCTAGAAACCTTCAGAATTCAACCAGTCACAGAATCATAGGCCAGGGTTGGAAGGGACCTCAAGGATCATGAAGCTCCAACCCCCTGCCAGCGGCAGGGCCACCAACCTCCTCATTTCATAGCAGCCCAGGCTGCCCAGGGCCCCATCCAACCTGGCCTTGAACACCTCCAGGGATGGACGGGGCATCCACAGCCTCTCTGGGCAGCTGTTCCAGCACCTCACCACTCTCATAGGAAAGAACTTCCCCCTGACATCCAACCTCAATCTTCCCTCCTTCAACTTAAAACCATTTCCCCTTGTTCTGTTATCTACCCATTCAAAGAACTGACTCCCCTCCTGTTTATAGGATCCCCTGTATATCAAAATCAAGACAGAATCTCAAGTCAACAGTTCTACATCAGCTCACTGGAATATCAAAATGTTGGAAACGCATCTTTCTACACAACACTGCATGGCAGAAAAGTAATATTATAGCTAACTTTTGAAACTAATAGCTCACAGAAAGGAACTAACCTTCAAACAAGGCAGAATGGCTCGTTCAAAACCAGAGGCATTCTGAAAGAAGGCAGACCAACTGCTTGGCCAAAATTTGAACATCTTCTCACGTTCCACAAGGCTCGTGTACGGCACCAGACATGGCACCGTACAACATGCTTTACTGGGATGTCATCACCAGGATTTCTACCACCTCTTTTCTGCATGTAAGGAGAACGGTGTTCTTTAGTACGCACTAAGGAAACCTACATTCTTCAGGATCTCTCACCAACAGTAACAACCTTCATAAAAGAGCAGTTTGTTAGTTCAGAAAACTAAAGCCAAAAATCACCAAGTAACTAAATTTTACCTGTCCCCATTTTTGTGTTCAACAGAGCAATTTTATTTTTTATTTTTACCCCTGTTAGAAAACAGTCTGTGGGAGCAGTTCTACTGTAGTTCTGTTGGCACACAGTCTTGGGGAAGACAGATGTTATATTTGGAGAACAACTCCGAAATAGATAACAGCAGCTCCTTGAAGAATATAAATCATAATAGCAAAAAAGTGGGCTTTTGGCTACAGCCGCTTCCATGTTAGAGTTTTATTTTATTTAGAAGCATTTCAAAAAGAAACACACATCTTACTCATGCTCTTAAAGTAACAAACCTCTCAAGACTCCATCTAGGGAGATTTCCTCTCGTGTGACACAGAGAAGACCCAGTTTGCGTCCTCAGGGTAAATGCAAACTCTTTCTTTGCTACTCAGAGCAGGAGGAAAACACCTCGAGATGCAAGTCCTGATGTGCAGATGCTTGAGGGAGTGTGAGCTGACCTAAGAGCATCCAACAAGAGTGGAGGATCCCTTCCGACTCAGGGTGTTTTATGGTTCTGTCATTACTGAGGTAGGGGCTGGGTCCTGCTTTTCTGCCTTCCTGTAGAGATTCTTGGAAATCCCCACAAATGAATTCAGTTCAACACATCAGGAAAATAAATAAACCAACCCATCCTTAGATACTTTGTTTAGCCTGGGTTAGTAAACTATGTTAGCTTAGAGAAGGCTGTGATGATTGCTGTCACCAACCCAACGGATGGGCCAAGCCAATTTAGCTAAGAACAGAGGCGTAAGAGGCGCACAGGGAACAACATTGCTTTTAGTCCCCTTTAGGTTGGGTTAACTACCTGTGAAATCATGGATTAACTCATCTGGTTTGTTTTAGAGTAAAACTAAGGGCTCAGACAATGTTTAGAAGGTTAGAATGTCAACTGAACATTTCTATAGCCACCAGCCATTTACACTACACCTTCTTGTCAGAAGACAAAGACAGAAAATTAGCTGAAGCTTCTTTCACCAGGGTTTAATTCAAGTGTTCTGAATCACATTCTAGGGAAGCTGGACAGTTAAGGCAGCTTAGCCATATGGTGACTTTCCAAGCCACCATAATGCAATGGCTGTTTTTCAACGTGCTGATTTTGATACCATTCACATACTCGTTCCTTTCTTCCCATTGTTTTTCATGAATGATAACAAGACCTCAGTCTTTTTTTTCCATCTGCGTTACTCACACTGATTTCTTTTCCACTCAGCAGGCTTTTACTTACTCCCAGCCAGCTCTGTCATAGCTGGCAGTTAGATCCATACACACAGACCTGACAATTCGGGTAAACTTTTAGAGGCAATGTTGAAACTGCCCAGTTCCATCGAGTTTCAAATGCAACATAAATACCAATGGTCTTATCTCACACATTAATTAATCAGTACTGTTGTGATCCTGTGAAGTACACGAAATTGCTTCCATTCTATTTATAAAGAAACCAGTGGAGACATATTCACATTGGCTACAGAAGGACTTCATTTCAGATAAATAACTAATTCTAGTGACACCAAAATCAAGCCTCGTGCTCACATAAGGCAAAAAATTCCTCTCAAGTACTCAATCTCATCCAACTGCAGATAAAAATTAAGCAGATAAATGGTAATCGCCTCCTTTGCTCTTCAGGCTGCCCCATGGTTGGGATAACCACACTACTCTTTAACCATGGCAGCTTTAAGCGATTTATTAATGCAAACCAATCTTACTTTCAAGCTTGTTTTAAAACCCTGTCCTGAAACTGGAATACTTCAGATATGGCTTTATAGCCTTCCTCACCTGCCCAGTGAAGTACGGCCA
The DNA here is from genome assembly GCF_019238085.1 of Lagopus leucura. NCBI lineage: Eukaryota > Metazoa > Chordata > Aves > Galliformes > Phasianidae > Lagopus > Lagopus leucura. Next base: position 4,667,354 of record NW_024962287.1, read on the forward strand.
GGCATGCTGTTTATTTTGTAAATCGTTATCACAAACATACACACAAGACGAGTCCATGAATTCACAATAAATTACAGGTTGTGGGCTGTCAAACTGCTTTATCTTTTTTTTTTTTAAACTGTGTTTTTTTTTCCCCCTTTCTAATGTCCATTTACCTATTCAAAAAGTTATATATGGTTCAGTCCAGAAACTCTGCACCCAACTGGGTCATCTTGGACTGTTTCTCCTGATTTAAAGCTCTCTAACCCTGTCTAAATAGTTTCATCCCAGCTTTCACCCAGGCGAAAATCATTCATCTATACTTTTTATTGCATTCTCAATGACTGTGTTAACTGTACATACACTGGAATCAATGGAAAAAGTGACTGTTTTTGTGATGAAGGGTGGCAGCTGATTAATATCACACATCAACATGCCACAGTGATCCCAAGAAGCAGCAGAATACGATATCCAACTAAAACTGCACAGAGGCAGGACACGTCTGAAATCTGGCTGAAGCACAGGAAATTAAGACTATATAATTCACTGCTTGGAAATTTATGTTGTAAGTCTGATTCAAAGTTAAGGCTGACAGACTGTCCTTGTGCTCACACAAAGCACAGAAGAACTGTAAGATCAGCCTGCAAACTCTGCATTACCGGCATAATAAAGATGCGCAGGGCAGTGCGGCCTTACCTCCAGATTTCTTCCCTGCTGTGAAGTAGATATTTAAGATTTCAAGTAGTGACTATTTAATACTGATATCCAACACATCTGCAGCTAAAACAAAGAACAGGAAGCGTCTCAGAGTGTCAAAAGGGTAAGAACCACTAGTTTTGAATGGAAGACTGAGACATTAGCAAAGGAAAATAACTACTTAATGGTCGTATCAAGAAGCCTATTTGAAGAATATTGGTAGTTGAATTTCCAACATGTAAGTGCTTCTCTTGTCAGTGCTACTCTTTACTGCCACCCTCTACGCAGAAGTCTGTGCTTGCATTGCCACTTGCATTATGAGTGTCCATGCACTACCTGAATAATCTTCATCCCAGAAATAATCTATCTTGGATTAATCTGACTGTTTTCACACTTCCAACCTGCAATAGACAAGATTTCTCTTTGTAACTCAGATAGAAGGTACAGTCAGAAGCCTAGAGGTCAAAGCACCTCCAGAATCTGTTTGCCACTGGACTTTTGGTCATGCCTACAAGAGGTACAAGGAACACTAATGCAGGACTGGAACTGTGAGAGGGATGCAGGACAGCACAGTACAGGACAATCACTCCTTTCAGCCAGACAAGCTTCGAGCTTTGAAGTAATTTGCTTATTTATTGAGGAAAACAGAATGGATATCAATTACATTCAAGATTCGTAACAGAAGTCATTTAAAAGAACAAACTAAAAGACTCAAATTCAAACATAAGATTTAGCAGCAGCTGTGGCTTGAACCTGCACATTCACTACCAATGTTAGCTATGCTAGTCTTCTGCCTTTGATATACAATGCTACTCTTCTGGTGTACTCATCTCCTTTCACCAGGTCTGTAGTGGTGCCAAACACTTACAGCTCTGGTATCCTTCTGCTATGCCATGGGGATGCATGGAGTACTCCAGCTTTTAACAGCACATTTCCTCTGATCGAGTCTGTTTCGAAGCACTTCATGTTTTTCTCTCTTTCAGAGACGCTATCGGCCAGGCCAAGAGAAGAACTATAAATTCCTGTTTCCTGGTCTAAATAAATTCCTGTTTCCCAGTCTAGCAAATGCCAAACCAGTGGAACTCCCCAGGTTAGCAAACTGTTGACTATCATTGTAATCATTTCTCTGCATTTTTCAGGTAGAACAGAAAAAATACAGTGCTCAAGATATCATCTTTCTGTAGCTGTTGTGCCACTGTTTGGGGTTTTTTGCTTGTACTTACACTACTGGAAAAGTTCTGAGCATACTTTACATGGGGATGGAACGTTATAAAGCCTCTTGGGGGTCTTCAGTGTTATTCACCATTCTGTAAGACACAATTAAAAGATACAAAAACTTCAGACATTTCAATGAAAGGTAAATTCATTCTGATTTCTTGTTGTCTGGCTTACAATTACACAACCAGCTTATAAAGGGCAACGTTCTGGTAGTTTTACCAGGCAGTAGCCCCAAACCACATCATTAAGAAAAATACACAAGCCCCCACAAGCCCCAGGATTCTTCTTGAGCAACCTATCCATCCTCTCTTAAAAGGGAAGGGTATCAATCACCACATGTCATCATGGTTAAGAAAAATGCTCCCTCAAACTACTGCAGTTTTTTCTATCCACTTTCAATTTTTATGTTTCATTGTGTGGACTGCTAAAGCCTCACCCTCTTTCTTCTCTATGCCTTAAGTGAGCGATGACATGGTTTGCAAAGGACCCATGGTCTTAAAGTCTAAGAAATAATCCTTTGCATCCAAGCACCCCATGGAAGACTTCTGCTATAAATCAATGCTTTAAAGATCTAAACAAGGCCAACCAGCTGAATATTCTGTGTGTACCAAACAGATTAAAAACTGCATGTGCTGATTCACATTACTCTTCATAATCTGTAGCTAATTCAGATCCACATAATCTGTACTAACACAGACACACTTCAATGCAGGTTCCAGGTAGATTCCTAAGGAGAAAGTTGATGTCTGGTAGCGTAATCATTTCACAGACAAAAATTTAAATTACAATTGATTTCTTTTTGCCACAAGTAAATTAATCTGAGCAATCATTTAGCCTTATGACAGTTACCTACCCTTTTAACTCACAAGAGCTATTAAAAGGATTATTTGGCTAACGTCCGCCAAGAGCTTAGAAGACAGGTACTATGTTCTGAAAAGGAATGACCTAATAGAAGTTTCTTCAGCTTGCACTGCTGACGTCTTTCCTCATAAACTCACAAAGTGCTTCAAAAGTCAAACTATTAACCATTAGGAAAGAGGGAGGGAGCATGTTACATCCAGGTGGATGTGGGAAGAACTAGAGAGAATATTTCACTTCGGACTATGGGTGAGCATGAGCTGGAATAGAAAAACAAGTGACTTGAGCAGTAAAATGCACTGAATAATTCATTCTGCTCTGCAATTGTCCATAATATCAGCACCCAAGATTTGTGGATGAACACACGTAGGCTGCTCTCATTGTTAAGCATGGTCCAGATGCTACAGCATGGCTCTTCCCCTACAGTACCACAGGATTTGCTAATGGCTTTGGGGAAGATCTGCACCTATTGCAGACAGAGTTCACTGTGCACATACAGACTGTACCAGGCTTGCTAGGTTATTTACAGGGCTTTTTTCTTTGCTTGTGAAAAGCTTTGGAACTCTCAGGACTAGGCCACACAGACTTCTCCAGAAGTAGCAGCTGGCAGCTTCTGGACACCAGCTTTCACTGGGGGTTTACAGCTCACCCATGGGAAAGGAAAGACTGAGTGTCTGGGGGGAAGGGAGCTGCTGAGAGATGGCTGCTGCCATTTCAACAATTCACAGAATCTCAGGGAGTGGAAGGGACCTTAAAATCATCAAGTCCAACTCCTTTGCTAAAGAACTTCCCTACAATAGGTCACACAGTTTGGCATCCAGATGGGTCTTGACTATCTCCAAAGCACCAGACTCCACCACCTCTCTGGGCAGCCTGTGCCAGTGCTCCATAACCCTTACTGTCAAGCAGTTCTTCTGCATGTTAGAATGGAACTCCCTATATTCAAGTTTTAGGCCACTGCTCCTTATCGTATCACTGTGCACCAGTGAGAAGAGCCTGGCCTCATCCATTTGCCTTCCACCTCCCTTTAGATATTTACAAGCACTGAGCAGATCCCTCTCTCAGTCTTCTTTTCCCAGGCTGAACAGACCCAGGTTACTCAGCCTTTCCTCATACGGAGATGCTCCAGGCCCTTCACCATCTTTATGACCCTCTGCTGGACTTCTTCTAGGAGATCCCTGTCTTTTTTCAACTGGGGAGCCCAGAACTGGACGCAGTAGTCTGGATGTGGCCTCACCAGGACAGAGTAGAGAGGGAGGATCACCTCCCTCAGCCTACTGACCACGCTCTTTTTAATGCACCCCAGGATCCCATTGGCCTTCCTGGCCACAAGGACACACTGCTGGCTCATGGTCAACCTGTTGGCAACCAGAACACCCAGATCCTTCTCTGTAGAGCTCCTCCCCAGCAGGTCATCCCCCAGCCTGTACTGGTGCATGTGGTTATTCCTCCACTGGTGCAAGACTCTACATTTGCTCTTGTTAAACCTCATCAGGCTCCTCCCTGCCCAACTCTCCAGTCTGTCCAGGCCTTGTTGAATGGCAGCACAGCCTTCAGGTGCGTCCAGCCAATCCTTCCAGCTTTGTATCATCAGCAAACTTGCTAAGGGTAGACTCTATCCCTTCATCCAGGTTGTTGATGAAGATGTTGAACAAAATCAGACCCAGAATTGACCCCTGGTGAACACCAAGAGTTACAGCCTCCAACCAGATTCTGCACTGCTGATGACCACCTTCTGAGCTCCGCCAGTCAGCCAGTTCTCAGTTCACCTCGCCGTCCACTCATCTATCTCACATTTTCTAAGTTTCATAACAAAGATATTGTGAGGGATGATGCCAAATGTCTTACTGAAGTCAAGGTCAACATCCGCTGCTTTTCTCCCCATTTACCCAGCTGGTAATGATATCATAGAAGGCTACCAGGTTGGTCAAACATGAGCTCCTCAGAAAATTGGCTGTCCTGAAGTTCAGGGCAGCAATTCTACTTACTGCTTTGCACACAAGATCTTGGCCTTCACCGTCTTGTTATCACTGCATCCTAAGCTTCCCCCAGTCATCACATTCCTGACCAGCCCTTCCTTGTTAGTAAGAACAAGATCAAGTAGCACAATCCTCCTCATTGGTTTCTCCACCATCTGCATCAGAATGATATCATCAATGTGCTGCAGGAACCGCCTGGATCTTGTGTGCCTGGCTGTGTTGCTTATCCAACAAATATCACAATGATTGAAGTCCCCAATGAGAACCAGTGCAAAGGACAGCAAGGCTGCTTCCAGCTGTTTGAGACAGCCTCATCCACTTCATCCTCCCGGTCAGGTGGCTTGTAGTACTCACCCACAACAGTGTGTCCTACATTAGCCTGCCCATTAAGTCTTACCTACAAGGTCTCCTCTTGTTCAAGATTCACCCCCAAGCGAAACTTAATACATTCCAGTTGCTCTCTCACATAAAGAGCAACTTCGCCACCTCGTCTCTCCAGCCTGTCTTTCCTAAAGAGGACACGGCCATCCATGACAGCATTCCAGTCATGTGAGCTGTCCCACCGTGTCTGTGTGATTGCAATGAGATCATGGCCCCGTGACTGCATGCAGATCTCGAGTTCTTCCTGTTTATTTCCCATGCTGCGTGCGTTGCTATAAAGCGCTTTACGGAAGCACAGAGTGCAGGTATCTCTAGAGAACGCAAGAAGGTTTAAGCCGGGTTATTGGCAATGTTTTCCTCTCTGAGAAGTCCTCACAAGATCCAATTAGACAGCTGAGAGGCTTTTCTCCACAGATTACTAAAAAGGCAGCATTACCAGGCCCTTCTCTGTCACAAGAAGCTCCATCCCCTTCCCCTGCTGAATCTAGTTTAAAGCTCCAGTAATCAATCCAGCCTGCCTGCTTCCCAGAACACTTCTGCCCCATCTGCTCAGTCGCATTCCATCCGATGCCCACACACCTGGTCTCTCAATGTCCTGTGATCACAGTACCTAAAACCTCGATCCTGACTCCATCAACCAGTAATGTACCTGATCTATCCTCCTCTTCCTTTCCAGAACCCAGCCACCAGTTAGGAGGACAACATACATGCGCTCCCGATCCCTTTAGCATTTTTCCAAGGTACGCAAAGTCCCTTTTAATACTACTTTGTTTCCCCACTGCAGCCTCCCATAGCCCTTCTTGAATGCCAACAAGCAGATGGCAGTCACCTTGCTTTATCAGATGCGGTAGAGACTTCTTAACATCTCTGACATGCAAACCTCTCTGAAGATGTTCACTGGGTGGCCAATGAGGCCCTCAGTGCCTCTCAGGAAGGAGTCCCCAATTATTAAGAGTCTTCACCCTTTTTTTTTGGTGGCAACTGCAATTCCTTTGGCCCACATCCAGGTTTTGAGTTGCCTTATTTCTCGTCCATAAGAGGAGGACACCAAGAGCAATATCAGACACAATGGACAATTCCAGCAGACCACAGCTCATGCTGTGTGTGTGGCCTACGAAGGAAACCATGTTACTGGAGAGATGAAGGATGGAAAAGACAAACCGGCAGCTCCCTGAAGTCAGCCGTCCCCAAACCTTTCAAGATAGTTCTACACCACTAGACACTTCTCCATTAAATCTCTTAGCAGTTTTTAAAGCATTTTCTGTGAAGCAGTCACAGAAAAATATGAGATCATGCAGTTGACTTATTGCCAAATTTTGAGTTTAATAGAGAGAACTGTTTTGTTTTCCAAAGAGGAAGAAATTAAATTTAAATAGATGCAAACTTTCTGAAGGTCGGAGAGGCTAACGGTAGAGAACTGAATTCCTCAGAGAAAGACTCGCTTTGAGGGTGAGAAGTGTGGAAGAACCAAAGGAAAAAAAGCTCACAAAGGAAAAAAAGATCACTTTCCATCACCATGAAACACAGAATTAAAACTGGAACACGACAGAGCCAAAGAAAAGGCTGCAGTAATTCAGGTGTGAGATGACAAAGGCAGGACAATGATTTTAGTGATACTAATGGAAGAGGAAAAAAAAAAATGGTGCAGGCTTCAGATGTTATAAAATAAATGAAGAGCTTTTATGCAGCCCAGATTTGGGATGTGAACAGAGGAGGGAGAAGAAACTTATCCAAGATACTCCAGATCTCCGAGTGCAGATAAAAGGTACGATAGAGCAGAAATAAACAAGAGAGAGCTTGCAAGTAAATAAGAGAAATTCTCAATTTTTGCTTTGTTTGGGGCAGCAGTGCTACAGTGTGGCTGTAATCACAAATTGTCACAGCAAAGCCAAACTGTAAGGCAGGTCAGTCTAAAATGTTGCCCAGCGAGGCTGTGGATGCCCTCAGTCTGGAGGCATTCCAGGCCAGGCTGGATGGGGTTGTGAGCAACCTGTGCTATGGGAGGTATCCCTGTCTATAGCAGGGGGTTGGAACTGGGTGATCTTAAGGGTCCCTTCCAACCCAAACCATTCTATGATTCTATGGTCAGGGAATCCTAAGGTCTGCCTCGGCAGAGTTGTGAAAGCAAATGAAGTTCAACAGAAAGGAGAGGAAACCAGTGTTTCCTACAGCTGATGCCAGAACAGAACGACAGCTCCTGAGAAGGGTTACACATAGTCTCTGGTCTGAAGTTCAGTGGCACAGAAGCACCCTCCCTCCCCTGCACCCACATAAAGATTGCTTACATGGTTTTCTGATTCAGGGTTCATCAGACAAACAACAAGCAATCCTCACCTATAATTTTAGGAAAAATTTCACCCTGGAGCAGGGTAAATGCAACTGCCATTCTTAAAATTATCACTCTCCCTCTTTACCTCCTTCAGCACAAAGCAAAGCAACAACCCAGGTTTGATCACAGCAGCAGAACAGGTGTCACCACAATCTGTAGTTGATATGCAAGTAAGAACTCACCAACCTTTGCCCTTTTCGCATTATTCATTAAATAATTTATCTGCTAACACAGGGAAAACACTACTAGTTCCATTCCTTTCTGGAACAGATAATAAAAAATTCAATATTAATATGGAAATCATGGCCACAGTTGTAGAATCAGATGTAATGAACAATCTTGTCCCCGGCTTAAGTTGCTATAAAGGAAGCTTAAATTTACAATGGATGAGCCTTAGTGGCATTCTGTTTTTCAGATATTAAAAATCTCATTTTCTCAGTGCCAAGGACAAGTGGATGTGTGAAGCAGTGGAGTATCAACTCTGCATTTGTCTCACTTGACATGAAATCATTCTCATTTTAGTTTAGATTTTTAATATATTCTTGGGATCCACTTCAGTTTTCTTCGTTCCTCACTGGATGCAATTAGATATTTTGAAGTACAGTTCACCCTCATCCACAGCACTCTGCAAAAGCAAGGAGGAAATCACTGGGTAAAGATGAGGCTCATGCAACTTATTTGGAAAAGAAATTGATTTTCCTTTTTAATTTCTGAGTGAGTCACATAGTAGAAAATAACACCACCACTTTGTATTTCACTAATACCTTCCTTGGTAAGTTCTTAAAAAGAGCTTTACAAATAAATTAAAAGCTTTCTGTCCTTGAGAAAGGGGAACATCACCATTTTGTCACAAATAAAACATGAACAGAGGGGCTAAATTCTTGGCTCCCAGGCACACCAGATAGTATCAGAGATGTCTGCCTGCGGACACGGGCCCCATGCTACTGTGCTACCTGCTATTGAAATGCTGGAGAACCAATTTCAGCTCGCTCATACACCTGGTTTGCTGCACGGTGAAAGAAAAAGGGCAAATTCAGCCTGGTTCCTGAACTCAGAATAAAGGCAGATTCCCAACCCTGTGCACGGCTGCAAACCAACCCTCTCCTCTCCGTAACAGGAAATTGCTCAAAACTGAAGTGCTTTACTCAGAGGTGACAGATAGCTGGAGGTCAGTAGGAACTGTCAGGCCTACCATGCATGTGTGCACACACACACGTCTGCAAGTGTGGGCCATTACATTCCAGTTATGTATATTCCATTCTTCTCTATCCTGAAGCCCGTGTAAAGTACAACAAACCTGTTACCAGCTTCACTGTGGCCAGGAGACATCTTGCCTCACAGACCAAGGAGCCAACACTCTCATCGGTTCATTCTAGAGGTTGATCACTCTCTCCATTAAGAACATTCACTTGATTTCTACTTTGAACACGTATTGCTTCAGATTCCAGATAACAGCTCCTGTTAAGCCTTTTTTGCTAGCATTGAGCCCTTTATTTTTGGGAGACGTTCAGACAGGCTGTTGTTTATCCAACGCTTTTAAAACTTCACGTACTGTATTTGTATCAAAACTGAAAATTCATCTGGGTGCACGCACAAAAGTAGGACTAGCATCCAAAATACTAAAACTAATCTAGGACTCTGCAGCCCATTTTCCAAAAATAGGCTTATTAGGAAAAAAATATACTCTGCCATCTGACTCAAAGATGTGTTACATTTGTGCCCTGGAAAGCAAGGTTAGGAACCTTCTCTGCGACCTGTCACCTCCTGAGCATGCACTGTGGCTTGGCAGTGTGCAGCATTCTGTTTCACACGGTCACTGCACTGCAACATGAAGAGAAGAGTTGTCTTTCAGGCCTCTAGGCTCTAATTTACTTAAATATCATCACTTTAAGTCAGCGCAGTCGTTTGTATCCTGAGCAAAGTCTTATTCGGGACTTGAAGAAAGTGCACAATTAGCTGCGGCCAAGCACTATTGCTAAACACAGCAGCCACTGCATCTGCTGCAGCTTCCTTCTGGGTTACCTCAAGCTGCAAGCTCACACAGAGGACAGTGGCTTCTGACACAGTAACGTGGCACAAATTGCTATGGCAGAGACATTATCTTAAGGAACAGCCTGTGCCACTCTAACCACAGAATGGTTGAGGTTGGAAGGGACTCCAGGAGGTCACCTCCAACCCTGCCCTGCTTGAGCAGCCCTACCTACTGGGTGCCCAGGACCATGCCCAGATGGATTCTGAATTCTCTCTTCACGGACCACCTCTCTGGGCAACCTGTGCCCATAAATCAAAGAATTTGAAGGGAACAAGAGAGCATACGTTTCACAAACAAAAATTACTGAAGAATCTGTTCAGAAGTGACCTTCAACAAACTCTGGTTTCAGTCTGATTGCGGCTGAGGTGGTTTAACAAATCCTTTACACTACGTAAGAGAAAATACTATTTGGGGATTACGGTGAGGGAAAAGAGCAGCATCTTGCCAAGTTTACTTGATGTGATCCTCTTCTTCCTCAGATGGCTAACTGAAGGGAAACCACCAAAACAAGCCTTTTCCCCTTTAGAAAACACATGCCTCGATCTTACGATAAAGAAAGCAACAGTTGGTACCCTTAAAAAAAGAAAGTAAACCACTGCTTCCATAAAATGCCCTGCAGTTGATCTCCACAAAACAAAAGGCCATTATTCCTCTCTCCTTTTCCTTTCCCAATCCCACACAAGAGAAGAACCCTTAACCAAATGGAGTGGAATTGCCTAGATGACAAGTTGGAGGCCAGGCTCCATTTCAAAGCAAATTAGTAAACGATCCTCTCCCCCAAAAGACTGGAGTAACAAAACCACAGTTTTCTGAACTCCCCCAAGGCTGCCAGAAACACACAGAAGTTGATCTGTATTCCACTGGAAAGGACCCCAAGCTATTCCAGAATTCCCAAGGATGCATTAGAAGCAATGCCGTTGCAGCAGAAAGGCCTAGTTTAGTGCTGCTTTGTCCTCAGTGGCAGCCAGAAACAGAAATTCTGTCAAGATACATCTCCAGACATGTTCCAGCAGAGAATCCCAGGTTTTATTTTCATTATTGCTTATAAATGAGTTTCAGAACTTCATGTCCCAGGCACCTACATCGTTGTATCTACTGAATTTCAGTATTTTACCCCCTCCAAGCATGTCTCGAAACTTGTGTGGAACCAGAGATCAGAAATGAATTGGCCTTGCTGTCACAATTAGGAGTCAATCTGTATAGCAGGAGAATGACACCAGACACACAGTCTCATGTCTAACTGTCATGTCCAACAGCTGCTACAAAGATTTCTGTCTCAATGGCCAAATAGATCACTGATCCACCTGGAGCAATTCAACTGAGCATGAAAGTGGATGAGGATGAGCGAGATGGCCAGTCAGAAGAGAGAACTTCAGGAGAGGCAACTCTCAGCTGAACAGTTTGATCCAAAGTCTTTCAGTCTGCAACAGAGCAGAAGTTGTCATAGAATCAGTAACAACATGATAGAAGGCAGCAAGCAAGAGCAGGGAGCTGCAGGAGCAGTCCAATCCCAGCTAGTTCCTATAAATCTCCAGTGAGCAAGTCATGTCCTAAAGTATCAAGATTTAAAGCATCTGCACGCCAACAGTACAGATTATACCTTGAACGCTTTGGATACATACAGTTATATATGTTAATCTGGACAACACTGTGGATGGGGCATTGCCAAATTTGAGTCTAAGCCTGGGCCAAGCGTACAATAAATAAGGGGCTCACTCAAAAAAGATCTCAATTAACACTAATTACCTTAACAGATTTCTGTTGCGAACACAGTGACGTGGTAGCGATGGATACGGCGACTGAAATGAGCTGCCAAGCATGTCTGAACAGTGCAAGCATCCTCCACTGCAGGACACTGATTGTTCCATGTGAGTACTTCTGCTTACCAAGGCTCTTCAGCCACACTCACCTGCAGCCCAGACCTCTGTGGTTATGTCCATAACAATGCCACAACAAAGCACCCCAGCACACAGGCCTGCTCAAATGAACTATCCACAGTATACTGTGGAAGCACTGGACAACCTGAGGTGCCCAAGTCTGCCATCTCTCTCAGCCAGCAGGCACCCAATGCGGGTTTTGGCATGAAGGAACAGCTCAGTCTGTTTGACTGCAACTTCCACGATGCAGACCGGACACACTTTGCTCGACAGCGCACACTAGGAACAAAAGAGAATCTATTGCTATTACAGCCCACAGATCTTCCTTTTTAGCATTATTCCAGTACTTGCCATCAGGTCACCTGACAGAGGGAGATTATTTGCAGGATTGGGGTACAACAAACCGTTGGCAGGCACAGAAAACTGCTACTACAAGATCCTACATGAATACATAAAATGCTCAAAGCGAGATGCTTGTACATTCAGCTGAACAACCTACACCCCAGCTGCTGACCTAACAAAAGCAGCCAGAAGTTGATCTGCTGATCAGATACTTTACTGATCACTTGCACCAAGAATAGGCATGAAGGATTAAAAAAAAAACAAACAAAAAACCAATATCTCATAATCCCTGTTTTACATTGCTGTATGGCACAGAAGAGTATTATGATGTGTGTGACAAACACATAAGACTTCAAAGTATGAACTGTCTTTAAGATAGGTTTCAGATTAAAAAAAAATCACCTCCTAACTCCAAACAGCAAGAAGACTACGTGCTGCACCAGCAAGAAATACGTTAGCAACTTTAAAATATACTCAACTATGTTCTAAAGGCTTTGTGAGCTCAGTGCCTTGTAATAAAATCAGCATGCAAAACTTTCCCATTCCTAAACAAGCTTGAGTAAAGTTGTTTTTCCCTCTTCTTCCTCTCTGCTCACTCAGATTTTCATCAGGCCCATCTGTAGGGCAGCATCCACGACTTTGCTTTTCCACATGCTTTGAGAGAAAGCCCGTGTGGCTCTTCCACCTCCACAGAGGTACGTGGCCCAGCAGGTGCAAGCAAAAGAGGGCTATAATGCTGCACTCTGGCAGATTTATTCTCTTGATACTCCATCTTACTTCTCCTTGCTGACTGGTTTAAAGGATGGGGAGATGACTTGGATCAGGAGACTGACAGCTCTAAGTGCTCTGGTTCCATTGGTGCTATGAAAATTAAAAAGGGAAGTTCAGCAACATGCTTTCAGAATCTGAAAGGCACAGCTGTTTGGACTAGCATGCTGCAAAAGGAACAGTCTCTCTGACCATGAAAAGAAAGGTGTTTTTCAGTTTACTTATTGTCTGAACAACATATGAAGGGAGCTCAAGATCCAGGCCTTACTGCTAAAAGTTCACCCTGCACAGAAACCTCATGCTTCTGTCCAACATGTAAATAAACACCTAAGCGCCTATCAGAAGTAGCAGTAACATCCAAGCAAACATCAGCTCCAGCAGGACACCCTGGCAAAAAACACATTTCCTTCCCTTATCCATCCCTAGCTGCAAGAGCATCACCAAAATTGGGATCATTTGCTGGTTAAATATTATTTTTGCAAAGACCTTCTTCTGCTTAACACATTAACAGGGATTTATAAAAGTGACTGTCTGGAACGCTGCTTAACTGTGCTAACAGCAGAGTTCCAAGAAATCAGTAGTTTGGCAACAATAAATACAGCAATACATGCTGAAATATGTGCTCATGCTTGCTAAACCTGTAATCCATGGGTTTTTGTTGTCTTTTTTTTTTCCTCCCCATAATAAGTGGTTTAAATTTAGTGCAGATGATTCACTTGGTGCAGGTTTACTTGCTTTATTTATTTTTTGCACTTCGAATCCATCCTGACTGACATCTTACAGAAAGAACAGAGGAGGGAGACATAATCTGGCCTTCTAAAGGGAAGCCAGTCCATTAAATGCAGCACCTTCAGTAATTTTGTTGTAAATTAAACACCTCTTCAGCTTGGCAACTCCCTCCTGCAATAAGCAGCAGATGTGGGCAGGCCCTTACCCAACTAGTGCCCTGGTGCTTCTTGCGCTCAAGACTGGGCTCAGGTCAAAAAAGACCCATCCTGGGGACCTTGAGACATACCCCAAAGCTTGCTGCATCACCACAATCCAACAAACGAACTTCCTGTGCTGCTCTCTACCTAACCCAGCTAAAAAGTACCTTTGCCTGGCACTAGCCAGGCTTGGGAGAAAGGAGTATGGAGATATTTGTGCATTTTGCTTTAAAAAAATCCCCTTACCTTGAGGCTCTGAGTATGAATGCCTCCAATTGCACTGATGCAATCTTTCCCCGAAACTCAGGAGCTTTGCTGCAGACACAGAGGAATTAACCCAGGTTCAGGCAAGCTGCATTCACCAGAGAGCATCATGCAGTTTAGCCTCTGTTCTCAACCTAGTCCTGAAACTGAAGCATGTCAGTGAAAGAAAGCCTTGACCACAGATGCAGAACTCTGGCAGGTGGCTGGTGACGCACGCAAAGTAACTGGGAAGGAGGTAGGCAGGAGCACAGATGACAGAGGAAGCTTTGGGACAGCTCTGCAGGATTATTACAGCAAAACTTTTCTAAATATATCTGCAGTGCAAAGTAGGTGGGTCAGAACATACCTCCAAGAGAAATCCATATTTGGAACCACAGCCCAAGTGGCAAGCTATACGTTCAAAGTAGGTATAAACACAGCATAAGGGCTTTAAGCAAGAACACTTGAAGGATTTGGAGTCTCCCTTCTGTCCCACTGACTCCTCTCCCCCCACGTACATTTTCAGACAAAAGTACAATGCAAGTCTGCAATGTGAAATACTCTTTAGGAAACAGGCCAGAAAACCAAACAGATGCACAGAGAGGTGAACTGAGCTCCACAGTCTTGAATGAAATTATTCAGCAAGCTTGGAACCAAATCAAGACCGAGCCACTACTCTAAAGCCTCTTTACCTGTGACCGGCTGGGAGTTGGCAATTCCTTTCACATGCGAGCTGTAACTGGGGAGCTGGTTATATCCAGAAAGCACAGTGTTCACAAAGCTATACAAAACAGAATGCTAGTCCCAGTATCAAGAATCTAACACCAGAACTCTGAAAAGTGAATGAAGTTTGCTGGGCTGTGATAGTTCTGCTGAATTCTCTTTGAGCAGGAAATCCAGCTTCAGCAGGGGGATCTATTGGAAGTGTTGATAAAAGCCAAAATTGCAGAACATTTAGAAATGCATAATTTAGTAGAGGACACCCAGTACAGATTCATAAAAGGAAGGTCATGCCTGACAAATCTGCTGAAATCCTTTTTATTATACGACCAAATCGTTAGGTTAGACAAGAGTGAAACAGTGGACATAAGTTATCAGTATCTCAGGAAAGCATTTGATTTTGTATCATTCCGACTGATTTACAAAGTCGTAAAGCATCATCCAGGGAAAAGGAACTGAAATGCATTAAAGAACATTTTAGGGACAGGAACCAAAGTAAGCCAGCGAGCCGGAGGAGTCTGAAACACAGAGGTGTAAAGGTCATAAAAACAGGCTCAGTGAACAGCCAAACTTCTGCTCAGCTACTATGTTAGAGGCAAGAAGACCTGAATCTGGTGACAGAGCTACAGAGTATTTCTGCAGGCTGGTAAATGAGCAGGAAAATTGGGCGCACCGAGATGGATGAGCCAGGCCTGCCATCCAAAAAGAAAAGACATGAGAGGTGCAGCACCAACCTGTAGGATTCACTGCTCCTGGAGCTGATGTGTGAAAGGACCTGCTGGCTGGGAATCGCCTCCACTTCAAAGAGGATTCGATAACTTTATAGTCATTAATAAAATCTGCAGCTATGCGTGTTGTGATGATACGGGTAATTAAATCTGAAGCTTCTGGGAATCAAACTGATAGCCTGAAAAGGTCAAAAAGAAAACTCTTGTACTTAATCACGTGAATAACTCTGCAAGCTGGATAGGTGCATTAACTGTCTAATACTGACCACTGCTTGACACACAACCCCACATGAAGTGAGCCTCCAGAAAGACCCAGCTTGACTCTCCAGGAACATGGCTGTGATTTCATGTAGGATGCACCCAGAGTGTCCTACAGTCCTCTTGGGCCTGCATGAAACCAGTTCCTGCGTAGTTTCAGACAAAAGCACTATCAGACATTCAGCAGGGTGCTGGTAATACCATCTCATGAAAACCATTTACTCTCATCTCTGGGAGACTGGAACTGAGCTCAGTGCCTTGATGACAAGGCAAGAAGTTTTTATCCTTGTATTATCTTTCCTAAGAGAGAAGCGAATCTTTACCACGTCCTTACGAGCTGGGGTAATATCCTCCAAGAGAAGTGAGCCGCAGCAACATGCTACCTGGCTCAAGGTCACCTGTGATAAAGAAGAGAACAGAACATGGCTCTTCTGATCCCTACACTTGTGCCCTGAATACCAGGGCACAGTGCTGCTGCCGCCACCTGTGGGGACGGCCTTTCAGCCTTCAAGGCTGTCAAAACCCAGCAGCTTTTATAAGCACTGAAATTCACTTTAAATAAACTTCAGCTTGAAAAAAAAAAAGTTACGGGAGAACAAGTGGACTCCTGCGACACCAGAATTCTTCAACGCACAAAGCATCTTTCATCTCACTGTTCTACACGGCACCTTTAAATATTCTTCCACATAAAAGCATGATATGCAAGAGCAAAAGAATAACTGAGAAACAGTAATCCCTAACAGATCAACTGTGCTTTATCTACACAGATTCCGCTTCCATAAAAGCGCAGAGGAAAGAGGGGGGGAAGGAAAGAAGAGTACATTCGTATTGTTTTCTGAAGCTTAAAATAACCACAAAGTGAGAAAAATCAAAGCTGTTCCATAGAACAACTAGAGGGAAGAAAAAAAAAAGTCTCACTGAGCATTTGAGAAAGACAGCAAATGGCAGAAGGTGGAATTAGAGATTTTGAGAGTGCTATGGTCACCGTGCTTAGATCCTAAATTTGGTCTGTGCTGAAACCAGTGTGGTTTAAGCGGGAAGCATCTGCTAGAATGTATGCGCCCCATATATAATTATAGCTGTCAGTGGCAGCAAAGGCTACAGTTATGGCTACCATTACATACTCCATTCTCACTTGCTCACTTCTCTGAAAACTTTCTTTCTTCAAATATCATGCAACAGAATACATGCAGCTTCTGGAGGAACCTTATTAACTGAGAGACACAGTAAGCAAAGGGGTGGGGAGAACGAGACAGAAATCATACAGAAGGCAGGCAGGGTTGCCATCAATTTATTGTTGTACTTGATTGATCATGGAGTTTTTCATTTTGCAGAAATAAGCAGAAAACGTTTAATCGGCTGTAGTTTGTGAACCAAGCAACAGTTATGCTCAGTCCAAATCCAGGGTCCAGCCTGACACCAGGGGAAGTAGCACGGAAGCGGTGAAAATCTATCTAGCAGATTAAACCTTCATTTACTCTTCACATTCCCTCCTCTGCTCCCCAAAAAGCTACCTGCCACAGTACTGCTTATTTCCTACAACCATTTCCACAAGCACTTTGTTGCAGCTGAACCCAGCTCCCTACCTCTTCACACACCCAGTCTCAAGGTATCCACTTACCCCGTTCCAAACAGGTCAGGCACCCACCAGCTCACACAAGAGCTCAAAAGGCATCAGCTCAGAGCAGAGTTGACTTGCCTTCAAAGCTGCTTCCATGCTGTTGCACAGCGATAACACGATGAACAGAAACAGCTGAAGAATTATTCCAGCCCTGACTTTCATTGTTTCTAGACACGTCTTTCTGTTTCTCTCTCTCCATGCTACAACCCATAAAGATCAGGGAAGAGTCTATAACTCACCATGCCAATTTCCAGAGGTTTCCTTTATATTTAAATATTTTTACGTAAACACACACGCAATGTATTTTAAACCTAAACTATACTGTGTCTATTCACCTCATTCCATTCAGTGCCACCAATAAAACAAGAGATGCTGGAAAAAAACCAAACCCAGTATTCTCAGAGCTCCACACACGTGTGTAATTCAGGCATGAATCAAAGCTCAGGTGGTTACTGATTAAAAAAAGTCATAACAATTTCTGCTACAATTCTACTCTCCTCTATTGCCAGCTGTGGTACACATGATTATAGACTGGATCAATGGGCCAAGGTAAACTGCATGAGTTTCAGTAGGGCCAAGTGCCGGGTCCTGCATTTTGGTCACGACTACAGGCAACCCTACAGGCTTGGGGAGGAGTGGCTGGAAAGCTGCCTGATGGAAAGGGACCTTGGTGTGCAGATGGGCAGTCGGCTGAGTATGAGCCAGCAGTGTGCCCAGTGGCCAAGAAGGCCAATGGCATCCTGGCTTGGAGCAGGATGGAGTGGTGAGCAGGACTGGGGAAGTGATCCTGCCCTGTACTCAGCATTGGTGAGGCCTCACCTCGAGTGCTGTGTTCAGTTTTGGGCACTCAGGACAGAAAGGACAGTGAGGTGCTGCAGCAGGTCCAAAGAGGGGCAGCAAGGCTGGTGAAGGGCTTGGAGAATATGGCCTGTGAGGAGAGACTGAAGGAAGTGGGGCTGTTCAGTCTGGGGAAAAGGAGGCTGAGGGGAGGCATTACTGCTCTCTTCCAATACCTGAAAGGTGCTTACAGCAGAGCGGGGCTGGTCTCTTCTCACTGGTGACAGGTGACAGGATGAGGGGAATGGCCTCAAGTTGTGCCAGGGTAAGTTTAGGTTGGATATCAGGAAACACTTCTTTACAGAAAGGGTTGTGAAGCACTGCAGTGGGCTGCCCAGGGAGGTGGTTGAGTCACCATCCCTGGATGTGTTTAAAATCCGTTTGGATGTGGTGCTCAGGGACATGATTTAGAGGAGGGCTGTTAGATTTAGGGTAGGATCGTTAGGTTGTGATTAAACTCAATGATCTTTAAGGACTTTTCCAACTTGAGTGATTCTATGGTTCTATGATGAGGCAGAGCCCTCCCAAATGTGCTTCAGGAGGCACAGTTTGGTCATCACAGGTGGGAACCTCACCATCCGCCTTCTGACCTGCTGCCTTCAGCAAAGGCCTGCTGCAACACAAATTGCTTGGCTGATTTCTAACAAATAAAAAATCAGAAAGGCCCATGAGATGATCGACTGTGTGCTGGTTATACCAACAAAAGGTAATGCCAGCACTAAGTTGCTCTTTTAATTTAACCTGCAGTTTTAAGAACAGGAAAAGAAAAAAGGATTCTTAACGCATTATTTGGAATTTGATTTTGAGCTTTTAGATGGCCTTCCCTAAATGCACCTATATTGCTCAAATGTAAATTCAATCCACACAGAGGTATATACACCAAAATCCAGAGGGGAATTAACATGAAGTCATTCGTGGAATCACAGAAGAGCCTGGGTTGCAAAGGCCCACAGTGCTCATCCAGTTCCAACCCCCTGCTGTGTGCAGGGTCACCAACCAGCAGCCCAGGCTGCCCAGAGCCACATCCAGCCTGGCCTTGAATGCCTGCAGGGATGGGGCATCCACAGCCTCCTTGGGCAACCTGTTCCAGTGCCTCACCACCTTCTATGTGGAAAAACTTCCTCCTAACATCCAACCTAAACCTCCCTGTCTCAGTTTAAAACCATTCCCCCTTGTCCTATCACTGCCCACCCTCACAAACAGCCATTCCCCCTCCTGTTTCTACGCTCCCTTCAAGTACTGGAAGGCTACAATGAGGTCTCCCTGGAGCCTTCTCTTCTCCAAGCTAAACAAGCCCAGTTCCCTCACCCTTTCCTCACAGGAGAGGTACTCCAGCCCTCTGCTCATCTCAGTGCCCTCCTCTGGACCCACTCCAAGAGCCCTGTGTCCTTCTTGCACTGGTGGCCCCAGGCATGCACGCAGTGCTGCAGATGGGCCATCACAAGAGATAAGGGCTATTGCTATGAAGGCTTTCAGGCCTCTCAGGCTCATCTCACCCTTCTGCACTGAGCTGCAAAGGTAGTATCTTCTCATCTAAGAACTGAAAGTTTGGAAACAAGTTACTCAACACAAGTATTCAAGCTTGGAAAATTGGACCTCCACCAGAGGACTGGAGGATACATAAATCAACACATCAGTCCTAAAATATAAAAGCTACTGTTTAATGCAATATGCCAAAAATAAAATGTGAGTTCCTCTAGACAGTCTGCAACAAGCAATTATCTAAAAAACAATTTTTCACAAAGTTCTGCACATTCTTGCTGACTAACAATTCTACTGCCAAGCACAGGAGACAGTAGGATGATTTTATTTATTTATTTTTTTTTTTATAACTTTTTACAGTTCTAAGAATATTATCCAAAATACCGGTTTATATAAAGGGGTACTTTTAACTTCCATTTTTTAAGCAAACCTTTATGATTCTTTATATCCAGCTGATAATGTATTGCAGACTTATCAGTTACATCGAAGTCTGTCTCTGTCTGCACAAGGATGCCATCTCTTAAGCCAGTTGAACCTCACATTTGAGCCTAGCTTACCGCTGTAAAGAGCTAGATTCCCATAACTGAGTTAGTCACATAATTGAAAGAACTCCTGGAAGGCTTTCCACTGTTCCAACAGTAAGATGCTGCAAGATTCTCTAGAGAAGAAAACCAATCAGCAGCCTCTGAGGCTGCTTGGAGACCATGAATTTATCCAACCTTCTTCACTTTCCACTTTTCTTAACTCTTTTTGGAATGCAAATTCTCTCAATGCAGCAGCTATGAACTATCTGCCATCAAAAAGGACGGAAGTTCCTACATGCACTTTGTATTAAGAACAACAAAGCAGTGAGCTTGGTGCATACCATGTCACACTGCACACACTGTGACAGCAGCTAAGATGACACCCATTTGGAAACCTCACAAAACTCTTTTAAGATCTTAGCAAGCAAATGGAGTGAGAGAAGTTACGGCCCAATATTACCTATGCCTCAAACTCGGGACTCCTTGCTCTAGAGAATTACATTATATTATATTAGTATAACCTCCTCCCCTGTTACTTTATGGTAACATCAAGGTGCTTTTATTGCTACTCCTACAGAAATGGGAGAACAGGCATAGTGAAGTCAGAAATCCTTTCCTATGTCAACACTGTCTCCTGTGCAGTATAACCGTGTCAGCAGAAGCTGTCCTTCCCCTCCATCAGCACAGCTGACCGTACAAAGCAAGCCAGCCCAACAACCTGAGCCTGGAATTTGTAGACAACACTGTCACCTTGTCCCCACTTGGTGGACTGCGCTGTACATAACAAGTTCTATCAAAGCCCTGTGTAGCAAACTGCCTCCAGAAGTTTAAAGAGGCTGTGCTTTTTCCCTTCAGGGTCGATACCTGGATCACTGGAAGAGTTTAAGGCTGGAGAGAGCTGGTTGATTCCCTGCAGCTCACACCACGGACTTGTGACAACTGAACCATTTAAGGATGTGAAAAAGAGAAATGGAAGTGAGATAACTTTGACAGTTCGGAGTCTTTTAAAGTCTTTCTTTAGAAGCCAAATCAGAAAGTAAAACATCTTAGCAACTTTCTCAGTGTCCTCACAGTCAGAGTTAGCATTTGCTTTTCTCTAAGCTCTAGGTCCTAGAGTCAAATAATAGAGCAAAAGAAAAGCTGAGAAATGAAAAGTGAATAAATATATCTCACAGCCTTAATACAGAATCAACTCCTTCCCTACAGTAAATCATGATCTAATATCTTTTTTTCTTTTGTATGTTAAGGATGTAAACAACAAACACCAGTTAGTTTCAAATGACTCCTCATGCCTCGTACATGCTAAACTGGGACTTAGGAATTGAACTGTCTTGGCCACAAATGAACAAACCAAAAATACCAACCTGGGTAGGTATGGAGTCTGCTAACCCGTGAAGTGGAGTTTGGAGCCACTCTTAGCTACGACAGGCTGATCAGTCAAGAAGCTGCACGTGGCCTCGCTGAGGAGAGCAGACCAGCAGATGGGCTGCAGAAAGCAGGTCGGGCAAAGCAGGCTCAGAGAGAAAACTCAGACCAGAGAGAGATGTGGGCAGGGCAGAAATGGGACATCTGATGGCCTGAACTTTGTCAGCTGTGAGACATGAAGCTGAAGCCATGAGCAGGTTCTGCCTGCAGTATCAAACCCCCTTCAGCTGCAGGGAACGGGCTGAGTTTCTGCAAGCAGCAGTGTTACTTACGGTAATCAGAGATCGGATACCAGGCTGGTCTGACCATCAGTCTGACCCAGCAAGGATATAATGTTCTTAAATGGCCTGGGCACAATTTATGTACAGCCATTCCATGAGGCAGAGCGCGTGAATGTATTATAAAACACGTTACAGCAGAACAGCCTCGGCTCTACGTCTGCAAGGAGAAAACTGACACCGTAAGTCAACATCCAGTTGGCTGAGGAAGAGAAGGGATGACACATGCATACATATAAATGGATTAGATCACAGCCTTATGGCTGCTCTAAAGCAATCGAGCAAGATTTACTACTAATATTCTTAAAATGTTTTTATTTTTGAAATATAAGACATGAAAGTGCCCCATTTTTCACCAGCTGAAGTCAAACATGAAATAACGGAACAGTCTAAGTAGTTAACAGACTACAATGCTCACCGTGATTTCCAGTCAGGCTTACAGAGGCTCGCAGAGTAACACTGTGTACCCATTAACTCCAAGTCCACAATTTGGCCAGAATTTGTTTTGCTGCATTACAGCCAAATCACTTTTTGTGTCTGTCTTCCTCCTACGTGGGATTGCCTTAGCAGAACAGGATGCCAATGCTGAAAGCACTGACTGTCTCTGACTTTACCATCTTTGATTAAGAAGGCCCTTTTATTGCAGGATCACTTTGACTCACAGATAACTATTGCTGCATTGAGATGAAGCTACTGGCAGGAAAAGCCTACATCAACTCAGGGAAGAGCAACCAGAATATTAAACCTCTGCAAACGAGCTATTTCAAAACTCCAGCACGGCTAGAAATTACTTGCTTCCCATTCATTTGTTGCTGAAATTTAGCTCGACCACTTCTTGCAGTCCTTACAGTAAACACAGAAAACAAACTCCTTGCAGCAAACCGTCAGACAGGGTTTGAACATCTCTTGACAAGTGGATTATTAAGGGTCTCACTTCAAATCCCTTCACCCCTTCCTTTCATTGCGACAATCCTCCCTCAACTCACATCACCTCCCCATCTTTTTAGTGCAGTATATTCAGCTTCTACCCTATCCTCACTTCCAGTTTTTTTCTCATCCCACTTCTGCTTGTCTGTCCACCTAAGCAAGGGAAAGCATGTGCTACAGCTGGCCAAGGACCGTGCCCCCACTGACTGATTAACAGCAGCCAAAGATTGCTAATCTGTTACTCCCATGGCCACATTTTTGAGGGATGAGCTGTGTAACACCACCAGCAATCAGGTGTTTCACAGAAACTGGAAAGAAACTCTCCTCTTCTATCCAAGCTGGCACACATCTTAAAGGATATCCTTTGTGCTTCATTTTACACCTGGTACTCCTTGTGTTATGGATAAGGTAAATAGCACTAATCAATTCACTTCTCTTTACCATTCAGTATTTCTGTTCTGCCTCACATCACCTTTTTTTCTAAATGAATGCCCTAATATGCATAGACCAGCTCAGTACATCCCATCGGCCAGAGACTCACACTTTGTACTCAGACATGTGCCCAGTTTTTGGGGGAAGATAAGAGAATTAAAATGTAATTCAAGACATGGAAGTGAAGTACCCCAGGATGCAGCAACAGATGTTTCCAGTTGATCCTAAAACCAGACATACTACTGCTTCCTCCTACCACTTTTACAGAACCAAACGGCAACAGCACTTTGGACTCGTGTAGTTTTTTCCCCCAGAAACAGCAAATATTTTCTAACTTACTAAACAAAGCTTAACATGTAAGGAATGCCTGGTAAGGGTATCATTCTTTTCACTTCCAGCTGTAGTCACCTGAACAACGAAAGGTATTTATCACAGCATCACCAACAGCAGCAGATGAACGACCTGACAATGCAGAACTCAGGCGAAACTGAGTGACACGACGTTGTGACCTCACTTTTCTCTTTGATTTACAGTACAGCCAACTGAACAACAGAATGCAGCTAAATCAACACAGGAAGGCATTTTAAGGTGGTACCAAAGGAGAAAAGTGCATTTAGAGGAATGTGTTTTTGCCAAGGAAAAAGCAAGGCCCTGCTCTGCAGCTTCAAACACAGAGCTGGTCCTTCAGCAGAGTATGAGTGCTGCTCTGGAAGAAGCATCAGAGCAGGCCTGGTGCTGCAGAGGAAGAAGGGAATGCATTGGGAGCTTCAAACTGCTGTCTTTCTTCCTAGCCATGAATTTTATGCAGTGCCTGAGGAAGCAGTGCAATAAGCAAACAGTTAATTACCAAAGGAATTAAGGTGCTCTTTAGAACTGAGACTAAACTGTCATCATACCATCAATTTTAATGAAATAAATATAATAGAATCTCTCATCTATTCTCATTTCATCTTCATTATAATTGCTCTCAGGCTTCAATAATAAGTCTTCTGACTTAGGGACAGAACACAGAAGTGTGAAAGCCTTCTGTTTTCAGTCACAGAGAGGACTAAGCTGTGTTTGCTTGCATCCTTCACCTTGTGAACATCAACAGTGACCGAAGCACTCGAGCTTCTCACAGAATCTCACAGAATGACCTGGGTTGCAAAGGCCCACAATGCTCATCCAGTTCCAACCCCTGCTGTGTGCAGGTCACCAACCAGCAGCCCAGGCTGCCCAGAGCCACATCCAGCCTGGCCTTGAATGCCTGCAGGGATGGGGCATCCACAGCCTCCTTGGGCAACCTGTTCTACTGCCTCACCACCCTCTGGGGGAAAAAAAATCCTCCTAACATCCAACCTAAACCTCCCTGTCTCAGTTTAAAACCATTCCCCTTGTCCTATCACCATCCACCCTCACAAACAGCCGTTCCCCCTCCTGTTTCTACGCTCCCTTGAAGCACTGGAAGGCCACAATGAGGTCTCCCTGGAGCCTTCTCTTCTCCAAGCTCAACAAGCCCAGTTCCCTCACCCTTTCTTCATAGGAGAGGTGCTCCAGCCCTCTGCTCATCCTATTGCCCCTCCTCTGGACCCATTCCAAAAGCTCTGTGCCTTTCCTGTGCTGGGGGCCCCAGGCCCCTCCAGTGGACACAACTCTACATTATAAACAAAACAATCCCAACCCACAACAGCAAAAATAGAAAAGATCAAATCCTTCAGAGTGGGAAAAAAAGAAGAAATTCAGTCTGTATTCCATGCTTAAAGCCACCTTCACACATCTTTCACCTCAGTTACCAAACTAGATTGCATTCGCCAATAAGAAATGCTCTGAAAATACCTGTATCCATATTGGACAGATTTCAGAAGGAAAGACAAAGCGGTTTTTGATTTGCTTTTTGAATTCTCTTCTTTCAGAGGTCTCTTAACATTTTGAGCTCCGATGCATCAGCTTAATGCAGCGTTGTTTAAAGTTGCATGTAAAATATTTAGCAGATAGCACTGATGTGGAGCAAGGGAAGCAAATGAGGCTCCTTAACTGGTGAAAGGTGCAGCACAAACACCGGGAGCAGAGCCACCACTGCTCAGACACCTTTGCCTGCTTTTGCATGTAAGCAGCATTTTGTTCAGTGCAGTTTGTTCATCTAATTCATTTCAATGACTTTTCCACTGAAAAGCTGAAAAAACAACTGGGAGTGGAAAAAAAAAATTAAAAAAAAAACCAGCAAGAAAGCTTGTTTTCTCCTCTTCTAATCTGTGATAAAACCGAGGTAAGAGAATAAAGATCTGCCAACTTTGAAACCTTGAAGGACACAGTATCCAGAAACAGCTCAGTTCATTAACTGCAGATAATGCTTTCTTTGTTTAACGAATCAGTTTTAAAACCTAAAACATTTTTAAGATGCTTTCCTCTGTTTTGTTTTTAACTGGCATTTTAAGGCAGCTACATTTAAACACAAATTGCGGAGCAGTGAGCTTTGGTTTTTCACTTTCTGTGCAATCCTTATCTACACTGAGCTTGTTTGCCATTTCTGGAAAATAAAAGCATTAGGAACTTAAATAAGGATTTGTTCAATTTGTTCCTGCCTAAAGACACGTTCCTGCCCTACTTACCCTGCTAGTCAAGCATTCCCCCTCCTGCCCAAAGCAAAAAATTAAGAAATTAACTTAAGAGCTCTGCTTGTTTGCAAATAAACACGCCTCAAACAGTTACCAGCCAATGAAAATCAACCTGTCTTCAGAAAAATAATGCAAGTACAATCCCAAAACAAGATTAAAATCAATGATTTAAATCAAAGCTCCCTCTTGCAGATGTAAATCAGTGATTTAAATCACCAGTTTTGATCAATTCACTCATTTGCATAACCTTGATCGTTTATCCCTTAAAACACCATCTTGGAGCCAAAGCCAGTTGGATGCATCTTCAAATCTCAATTCACTCAGCATTAATAAGGGTGGTTTTTTGGTTGTTTTTATTAAATAAAAAAAAATATAGATAGATACATAGATAGATAGATAATTTGCTGTCAACAAATTCATTTCATTACTGATGTCTAATCACACTGGAAATGCTAAAGTGGTGTAAAAGACAAATAAAGGCACATCCTGCAGCCATCCCATGTAAAACCAGAAATACGTTTGCAGCTGACAGTGGCTCTGTAGCTAACCTTACTGTCAAACACATAAGCAAACCTGCTGATGGGACAAACAAGTGTTTACAAGATCCCCTCAGCCCATCAATTACCTTTAATACAGTTGGGTAGCTAGGGGCTATCGATCTACAGTGGTAAATTTTCACAGCATGCTGTTTTCCTGCATTGATCACTGGAGCAAAGCATGGATTAACATAGCGTAGGCTCCGCTTCATTAAAGAAAAACTGCCTTTTCTAAAGGCAACTGAAACATTAGCCAGCACCTCCCAGTCCCCGTGCTCATGGAAAAAGGTTTCACCCTCCAGTTCAACCTGACTTAGTTCAGCACTGCCTATACAAAGTACTTCTGATGTCACAGGATATCCTGAGATAGAAGAGACCCTCAAGGATCACTGAGTCCAACTCCTGGCTGCACACAGGACTGCCCCAAAATCAGTCTGTGACCGAAAGCTTTGTCCAAAATGCTCATAGATCACCGCCAGCTGCAGTCATATGGCCTGGTTTCCCAACCCCCCAGTCTGTGTGAACTTGGAGGTGATTCTGATACTGCCCAAATTCTCTTGCAAACAGCCCTTCAGAATACCTCCATTCCATGCTTTTGCCTTCTTCCTGCATCCTCCCATTCAGGAAAAGGAAACGTTGGAGAAACTGGAAGGAAATGAGTACATTAAGGGAACTTAGATCTCATGATCCAACTTCTTTACCGTGAGAGCGGTGAGGTGCTAGAACAGCTGCCCACAGAGGCTGTGGATGCCCCGTCCATCCCTGGAGGTGTTCAGGTTGGATGGGGCCCTGGGCAGCCTGGGCTGCTATGAAATGGGGAGGTTGGGGGCCCTGCTTGCGGCAGGGGGTTGGAGCTTCATGATCCTTGAGGTCCCTTCCAACCTGGGCCAATCTGTGATTCTGTGATTATACAAATTCTGTTTAAAACTGATCAAGTACGCTGGGACAGCAGAGCAATCTGCAACCAAGAATTCAGAAGATGTTGTACATGTGTAACACTTCACACCACACATCTCTCAAAAATGAAGAGTAAACATTGAGTGCTTTTACCTTCTCACGTGTATGCAGAAAAACAAGATAATCTTTGGAGTATAAAGATTATTATTTTAAACCACAAACATTTTGAAGCCCAAAGCTAATACCTAGCGTGGTCATTTTGATCTGATTTCACTCTATGTCAGCTTAAAACATCACAGTACTTCAAAGATGGAACTTTGTAGTGAAGTACAACAACTTCTCTGCATCTGAGAATGCAAGGCCCCAGCTGGGCTCTCCCACTCAGCAGTCAGAGTGGATTTAGCAGGTTTACCAGCACACTGAAGTGTTCTGGGGATCGCTGCTCAAGTGATATCCCCAATACATATTCACTAACAGAGTTTTCCCTATATCTGTGTGCCCTCAAATCCCTGTAGATAGCAGACTACCATTTTTCTCCCTGAGCATTGCAAGAAGCAGACAAACCTTAATCATTTTAGGAGGGAAAACAGTCCAGACACAGGAGTAGAAAAAGTTAATATTTTAAAAGGAGATAAAACGAAACTCTTATGGCACATAGACATTTCCTGCTGCAAGATTTCAGAACTTCATCTTCAATACACTCAGAAACTGAGAGCCGCCACAAACAGATACCTGCATTTGTTTCCCAACTTTGTTTTTTTTCCCCTATTCCTCCCAATTTATTTTTAACTTCTGCACAGAAGTTGCATCTGTTAAGAATGCTTATTTTGCAAACTGAGCTCCTGCTCCAGCAATTGCAGGGCGACTTTCCTATCCTGCCTGCAGCGGAGCTCAAACCATTTCTTATTCTATGCACTCGTTCCAATTTTAGCACTTCCTTGCTGCAGCTCCACCATCCACTCAAGACCCACTGCTTTGTCAGTAAAAGGATATACTGCTGCCATCTTAAATAGCCCACAAGAGCTAGAAAGAAGGAGTCAGTAGGAGGAGATGCTCTATGTTTACCTTGCATTTAAAGCCTTTAGAAGTTAAAGGAGTACTATGAATGATGCCAGGGCAAGCATTATCTGAAAAGATAAACAAGCTGAAAATAGCAGGCAGAGAAGAGAGCCCCCCTCCACGGCCAGCATCCTGCCCTGAACCTTCCACAGAGGCAAGTTAAGCAGTTCCTTCCCTGAGACTCATAATGTGCAGGGTAGGCACAAGAGAAGAAAACAAAATTCTATCATTTAAGCAGCCTAAGGACTTCACACAGACGTTATCTTTAGAGCACGCTCCTCAGTGTGTTGCTTGCGGTGAACTCTTTTATGCATCAACTTTCAGGACATAAATACGA
Organism: Lagopus leucura; assembly: GCF_019238085.1. NCBI lineage: Eukaryota > Metazoa > Chordata > Aves > Galliformes > Phasianidae > Lagopus > Lagopus leucura. The sequence continues at coordinate 4,695,637 of NW_024962287.1, forward strand.
ACTCTTGGGTGCAGTGCTTTCCCCAAAGCCCTGACAATGCCACACGACAGGCAATGTATCCACCATGGAATCCCAGAACAGAGAATCACACAGAATCGCTCAGAATGGCCAGGCTGAAAGGGAGCTCAAGGATCACCAAACTCCAACCCCCTGCCACATGCAGGGCCACCAACCTCCACATTTCATACCAGACCAGGCTGCCCAGAGCCCCATCCAACCTGGCCTTGAACACCTGCAGGGATGGACGGGGCATCCACAGTCTGAGTCAGAAGGGACTTCAAATCCAGCCCCTGCTGTGGGCAGGAACGGCTCCCCCAGCCCAGAGCCCATCCACGGCCTTGGGCACTGCTGGCAATGGGGCACCCATGTTCTCCAGGTAGCTTCAGTCAGTGCCTCACTGCCCTCATAATTAACAGCTGCTTCTTAATAGCCAGTCTAAACCCAGCCTCAAAGCCGTCACCCCTTGTCCCAGACACCAGTGTCCCTCGTGAAGATTCTCTCCCATGGATGCACAGCACTATGTGACCAAGGAGACCAATATTAAATACATTAACAAAGCGAGTAAGACAGATATTTTGAAACATTTTACAAAGGAAAAGGAATATCAAGCCAGTGAACTGGTGGAAGTCACTTGGTAAGCACCAGAACTAGTGTTTGATTGAATGCCAGCCCATCTTTCAAGCAGTATCCTTGCCTGCAAGTACAAAAGAACAAACATTTTCTTTTTAACTTTGCTTATTTAGCTCAGTTCAATGAGTACAGATTTCAAAGTTGAGACACCAGTTGGGAATTCAAAAAGCAGGAAAAACAGTTTCTCGTTTTATTTTTATTCCTCATTTAAAAGCAAGTTGATGAGCTCCACTAGTTCTACGTTTCTGAAGGGCAAGGTAATGAGAAATTAAGCGAAATTTACCTTTCACAGTCAAAACTCACTGCATTTAATAAGTTTATTTTAAAAGAAAATCTGTACTTTGACACAACTGTAACAGCCATAAAGCCAAGTAAAACTGCGCTGTCAGTTGAATCCCAATTTCCATCCAAATGTAACTTGACGTGATTTCGACATAAAAGCCAGCTGGGAAATATGACTAAACTATTTTCTAATTCAGCATGTAATGTGTATGGGAAGTAATGCAATTGGTTAGGTTTTTGTAACACCTGTCAGGGAACTGAAAGATATCAACACAACTCTACTTTTCTTTTACAATAACCAAGAAATACATGTGCAAAACTAAGTTCAGTTATTCAACCCAAAGTTTCCAGCCTGCTACTTAAGCCACTTTGATTTAAATCAATCCCTGTGCCACAGTGCTAACTCTGACAATTGACATGCTGATACAAACAGCATACTTCAAAGCCATCCTTGGGTTAATACACACCTGTGTGACACACTTATGGGGCAGGAGAACGGCTGGGAGGTACCTAACGGATCAGACAAGCATGTTATGAATATTTACACCGACACACAACAGGTTTGCCACAATTAACTCTCCAGGCATTCCCACACAAAGCCACTGCCTGCCTTATCTAGCAGCAATTCACAGAATCACAGAATGGTTGGTTTGGAAGGGACCTCAAGGATCATGAAGCTCCAACCCCCTGCCACATGCAGGGCCACCAACCTCCACATTTCATAGCAGCCCAGGCTGCCCAGGGCCCCATCCAACCTGGCCTTGAACACCTCCAGGGATGGACGAGGCATCCACAGCCTCTCTGGGCAGCTGTTCCAGCACCTCACTGCTCTCATAGGAAAGAACTTCCCCCTGACATCCAACCTAAATCCTCCCTCCTTAAAACCATTTTCCCTTGCCCCCTTGTCTCTTTCTATGATACTAAGAAGGGGGAAAAAAAATAATCACCTTAATTACCTGAAATTCAAACAAACAAAAGCACTCACCCTTTATGAAGGAACAAACAACGACGACACAAATACAGACTACATTCTTGTATTACACGGGTCATGGAGGAAATGCTCAGTTCTAGTAAGTTGTTTCTAAGAATTAAACCAGGCTTTGATCAGGCAAAGTTGATTACTGCCATTCTAGGAAGCTGCAAATGCAGCATCAATAGCTTGAGGGAAACATTTACTCGGTGACGGGAAGTTTTAGCCTGAATAAGGAATGAGAAGGCAATTGATGGTATTTCATATCAGACCTTGAGCCAATTCAAGACACCAAGATAAGCCATCAACACCACCACGAGCCAACGTAGAGCATCAAAGCTATCGAGCACCCACATGGTCACACAGAGCAGGTGAATAACTTGAACTCCGGCCAATCAAAGAGCCACTTCCCTGAGTTTAGTTTAAAACAAATGACCAGTGATGTGCAACGCCTTCATCCAGATCTGAATCCAGATCCATATGAACCACAGTTCCTGTGAGCTTACGTGACCACTGCTGTTCCACCACCCAAGCATCCAAGAGCACAGCAGCCCAGCACGGGCTTCGCTACACAAAGCCACACACGTGCACACTGCTCCACTGTTCTTCATTGGCCTTGTCTGCACAAATTAGAAGGACTAGATCAAACCTCAGAGAAATGTATGTAAATCTGCACAAGCTCAGTGTCACTCCACACATGCCTTTACCCTGTTTCATCTCAAGTTGCTTCCCCACCAATTCAAACTTGTCTCTCCCCGTGCAGGAGCTCCCATGCACAGCGAGGTGCCACCCATGACCTGACCTCCAGCCACTACCATGCATATAAATAAAAGTGATTTACACCTGCCTGTAATTTTATACGTTGTAAGTTACCTATGTAGACAAGTATAAATCGTAAGTAGATGTAAATGCATTTGTATATGTAAATTTGAATATTTATATGCACAAATCACCAATTGTGCTCCACATCTAAAAGCTTCTCCCAGCCATTCAATAAACCTTGCAGCCAGAACCAGACACACTTTGTTTTTATAAAGTCTGCAACCAAACCTTAAAATAAATAATAAAAAGGTCATAATTCATCATCCTGACATCAAATCAGCAGATTGCTATTTCAGTATATCAGAGTGATGGATACAGACTTCTTTTAAGTACAGTTTAGTCTGCATTATTACCAGAGCATTTATTGTTGCCTTTAAGACAGTTTCTTTAAGATGCCACACATGATAAGAGAAACACTAACTGTTCCCCCTGCTGCCTGGAGCTGTGAGCCCCCTGTTCAGCAAAAAATATAGAAAAAGAAAAAAACTGTACCCCCCAAAGTCATGACTGGGAAAGCAGTAACAACAGAACAGAAACAAGACAGTAGACGCTGGAAAAGCAGCTTTTTCCTTCTTACTTATCTTCCCTTGCTTACCAGTTGATCTCATAACCGCCTTTTATTGACCAGGAGTTAAATCCCTCTCAGCAGCCAAATTGTTCTGAACAAAGCCCCAAGCACTACCAAACAACTCCACCCACTGCTCCTCACCTTGCCATTCACTTCACCACATTCACTTCTGATGGGGTGAGATAAAAAAAGAAGCTATTTGTTTCCCTAAACGCAAGCTCTGATCTGGTATCAAACACTTTTCAATAAATGAACACACATTCTCAGCTATAAGTCACACATACATTATTCTAAGCAATAGAGCCCAAGGAAAGCTATCAATTCTCATTACAGCCCCACGTGGTGGCAAAACCCATCCCTTACAGATGGAGCTACCAAGGCAGTGGGCTGCACCCAGTGTTGCAAAACCTGCCTGCTATCCACAGCCTTTCCTTTTGCCTAAAGAGGTTTAAGTTCATATTTCTTAACTCTAAGAAAGAAAACAATCCAGCTTTCTCAGAGCAAACCCATGGGCCACTTGTAGCCTGCTACCACTTGCATGAATTTGTGTTAGAGTAAAAAAGCCATTAACTCTTTCAGTAAAACTTATTCTTAATTCAAAATAGTGATTAAGAAGAGCCGTACTTCTTCAGCTTCTAAGACGAGGCTGGGAAACACTGACAGCAGTCAAGAACTAGCTCATATCCAGAGCCCAGAATACTTGATTTTGCTTAAACAAGGTTCCTTGGTTCTTTGTCTGTCTTCTGATAGCCCAGCTAGCCTGCACAGGAACAGAGAAGACCCCCAGCAGAGAGGGAAGATGAGGATGAGCAGCTGGTAGGAAATATCAGTGAAGCCCTTTCCAGGGGGTTGACCTGCCTTAGGAAGTGCCCCTTCTTTACTCTATTCCTTGCCCATCCTCCAGGTTACCCACACAGTTTCTTTGGTTACTGCAAAAACTGAAGTTGTGCATACAAGCAGCAGCCTTCAGGCATAGCAGTATACACTCTAGCCAATGCTAGCCAGATAGGTAACTGCATCAACCCCAGGAAGGGACTTTGTCCTTTCTGTGAGAATATTACTGCATATTCTTCGGAATATTTACATGTAGGACTGTTCTTATCATCTACACAGGCCTGTGAGTTCCTGTCACTCTTTTGCTCAGCATGGAAGCTCATATGCAAGAGTAGAAGTTTGTAAATACACACACAGATGTGTAGAAACAGAGTAATAGATAAACAATTGTACCGTATAAGGCCATAATTCCACCCATCAGGAAAGAATGGGAGTAACTCCAGGTAATGAAACTGTTCATACATATTCACACAAATAACCTCAGCCTCGGTCCTGACATTAATACAAGAACAGTCTTATGCAGCTTGAAATCTTCCCCTGGAGAAACAACATCGCAAGAGCAGAATGAAAGGAAACAATGCGTAGAAAAGAATGATTGTAGCCCTGCCTGCTATTTAAGCCAGGCTGATTAATCTTTAAGATCTAGCAGCTTTTCAGATTTTTGCCTCTCCTCCCTCCCCTTTCTTTTTATCAGTGGTTTAAAGTAACAGCATACTGGGCTCAACTACACCCAGGACGTACACACACAACTCCCACAGTCCAAAGGCAACAGAGCGCATAAAAACCAGCCCACCAGGGCAAGTTCAGAGCGGAATAAAACTTAAGGGAAAAGTGGCACGAATGGATCTCAAAGGGATACCTCAAGATGAGTAAGCACAGCCCTGCAGAAGCCATGGGACAGCAAGGAATTTTGCTGTTATTGAACCAGAGCAGTCGAGGTTCACGCCTACAGGCTTTTCCCTGCAAAAGTAAGATCTGTGTCCTGGCAAGGTGGGAAAGGAAGGGAAGGAAAACAACATATTATCCAATGACAGTTTGCTTTCTTTCATGTGCTCTGAAGTATGTGTGGCAAGGTGGGAAAGGAAGGCAAGAGGAAGTTATTCAGTGAAGAAATATGAATGAACAGAAGGCCCTTATCAGGATTGCTCCTGTAATACCTAGAGCAGGGCTGCTTTGTTCTCAGCAATGAGCAAACACACAGAGACAGACCATCCCCTTCCTGGAAACAGCCTCCAGCCTGAAGCCCCAACTGCAAGGCTGGTTAGAATAGCCTCGGCCATGTTCTCAGGCCTAGCTTTAAGCACACAGCAGTGCTCCAGCAGACCAGTGGGACCCCATTTATGTGGAACACACACAGCAGAACCATGCAAAAAACCACCCCAAATTAAGCAAGAAATACGGATCACAGTGCTGAAGATTTCACCTAGGGAAGACAACAGAGAAGCAGACCACCACCAGTGACTGGGATACAACCCCACACCTCAGCTCAAACACAACCTAAAGGCTGTCTGCCTCTGCTAGGAGAACACCTACATAAGACAAATTGGTGCCATGCACATGTTCCACAAAACCCCAGCTTACACAGTAAAGAGAACATATATTCGCTTTGATCTCAAGCTGCCCCATGAATCTTTAATACCACAGGTGTAAAGCAGGAATCTTTGGAGAGAAATCAGCAGAAGCAGTGGAACTCGAGCATGCTACTCATTTTGGGTTAAGAAATCCATTTCCAATACATTCCTGTTAGAACCATTAGCAGTTTCACACAAGGAGGAATGCAAATGTCATTCACAGCAGTGTAGCTGCAGATTATTCTTCTCAGCCTACCACTCTCCCTTGCTCTCTCCAAAACAGAGCAAGTAAGGAACCATTCAATCTATTTTGCTGTCTTTTGCTCCTATTAACAGAGATGATGCTCAGTTCAGATGCTGCTGTCTTCTCATTTTGCTTTTTGTTGGAAATAAGTCTCAATTTTTCTTCTCTTCCTCTCCCAGGAAGAACTTTAAACCAAAAGTGCTACAGAAAATAGGTCTCTACAAGGTACCACAAATAGGTTACAGTTTCAAATGCAAAGGGACAAGGAAACCGAAATGTTTTTACATGCCTACATCAAAATAAAATCAGAAAAGATAAACATGTGGTAAAAGGTACTATAACCCTTGTGCTTCAAATGATGTAACTAATGGAAACAACATTGCAGTGCTGTTTCTGGTTCCTTTTCCCTCAGTTAAAGAATTAGCACTGCTGTACCGGGTTAGAAATGGTGTTTGCACATATCCTGTACAAAAGTAATGCTTTAGGTAAACTGAGAGGCAGCCATGCTCCAAAACTCTGAGGCTGTCAAATACATGGGGGGGAGGAGGGGGGGAAAAGAAAGGTGAGTGTCCTTACTGAAGACTAGAAACTCTCCTAGAGAGATCTCTGTAGCCACGAAAACAAGCTCACGTTGTGGCATTTTCATAGAAAAATGGGCTTCAGAAAATAGTATTGGTACAGAGAGCATGATCCAGTATGAGGGGACAGGAAAGAAGACATGATTGCAGTGCTAATGTGATGAGCAAGAGAACGGAAAGCCTACTGGGATCTAAAGGTGTCTAACTTAGAAGGGAGGGAAATGACAAACAGCACTCACACCACACCAAAAAGCTACCAACAGCTCAGAAAACAAACTCAGTTTTCTAAAGGACAGCAGACTCAGTTCTTACGTACAAAGAGTACACAGAACAGGAGTTAAACAGTAACTGAGAGTCCTATAGATGTTTGCAGATAACCTAAAATGCAGAGACTTGCTGCTGTTGTTCTGTAACACTCACACTACTTTGGACACAGAGATGCAACTTGCTTTGGAACCTGCTTTGGCAGGGGGTTGGACTCGATCTCTGGAGGTCCCTTCCAACCCCTACAATTCTGTGATTCTGTGATTCTGTGATGCAGTTTGCCAGACTTGCACGTGTCAGTGAAAAGCTGGGCTGTGCACACCTGCCCACTGCCATCACCCCTCGGGAGGCCCTGCAGCCCAGGCAGCAATTTGTGTGAGTGCTGCCCACCCACTGTAGGCAGAAACTGCCTGGGCCAGACCAGATGTGAAGCTGTGCACAGGTCTGTATTATCCCAGCCAACTTCGTGTGAGCCGAGTGTGCGACTGAACACGGACATCAGTGAGGATGGCAACTTCAGGAGGGGGGAAGTGGGGAGAGACTGCTTACTGTCCAGCAGAGGTGACTTAAATGACAGTATCTGTTCACACCTTAAGTGGTGGTATGAAACAGGACTGAATGGTGCCATCAGAAAGAAAAGAAAAAGAAAAAAAGTGACTTAAAGGCACTAAGAACTGAACTATGAACATCTCACTCCGCAAAGGGTACCCAGCCTCCAGGTATGCAACACTGAATAGGTGAACACTGCAATGGTCACAGCTGGGAACGGCAGCTTGTTTAGACAAAGGCTCTATTAAGGATTTAACTTGCATAGACCCCTCTTTGACTGGAATAGATGGGATACAAAAGCTATACTGAAAGCCTGAACCAGGCTGTGTGGATATCTTCAAGTACATACTGGTATCAGTGTTCACCCCGTCCTTAGAATCATCCCTCAGCATCCACAGCTGCACTGTGCTTTAGAGAAGGCAAACTTCTGACCTGACCAGCACTGCCTTTCATTTATTAAACCTGATTTTAACACAACTTGGACTCCACATTGTGACGTGCACCTCTGAAGTAAATCTTACCAAGCTCATCTACCTATATTCAGCGAAGCACTGTTACTGTAGATGAGGGTCTTGCTTAAAGCTGTGTTTTCAAGACATGCACATACCCTTATTTGTAGGCACATTCACCAATGCAGCAAAGCAGGAACCTCACTTAATTCACAGAAATCTGCCACATTAAACTCGTTAAACAACTGCTTTCTACTCTCCCCTGTGCCAGGCACAGACAGCATTAAGTCCAGCAGGACAAATCTATCCCAGAGCTACTATCAAAGACTTTAGAAGGCCCACCTTTCAAAAACAGGAAAAGGGAAAGAATAGGGGACAGGATGAAAAATGCCAGGGTTTATCTATACAAAACAATTATTGTAGTTTCTCCATTTTACTGAGTTTCCCAACACCACTGAATTGCTCAGGTTGGGCTGCACCTCATTCCCTGACAATGCAATAAATAAATGTGCAAGCACAAGATCCACGCGGATCTTGTTGGTACTGGTGCAACACATGGACTACAAAGATATTTCTTCCCCTAAGAAGACGACCTTTCTAAGGACTATGAGGCAGGCATTTTGATCTAGTGGCTTCAGGAACCTGAGAACATCACTAAATCAATTTTGTGGCTGACGGAAGCTCCAGTTAAAATGGGTTTTAAGCTTTGCCTATAACTGGAAACTAACTGCAAAAACACAGGAACAAGTGTGAAAAAGATTATCCATAGGTGTTGAGAGAAGGGGTAAGAAAGAATCAAGATGCAATGGGAGAAGTATTAACTTCAGCTTAACTGGATTCTGTGAACACCAGGCATGGACAAGACTCCCAGTGCTCTGAATGCACACAGCTCAGCCCCAGCACATCCAAAGCAATGCAGAAGGGCTCAGGACTGCCCAAATCACATCTCCAACAATTGTACCTCAGAATTCACAGCTCCTCTCTTTAACATTTAAAAACTAAATTACATTTGCAGCCACGATGTGCTGATAACACTGCAGAGACAGCCCGGCCCTGAGCCTGCCGTCTTTTTTCAGAAGTAATTCTTAACAGAAGCCTGAAGGACCATTCTGTTCATACAGTTGTTTGCAGGACATTTAACACATGCTGTTAATAAGAAGGTCCATGCTACGGACTTGGATTTCTGGAGTGGGCAAGGAGGAAAAAAAAAGCATTTCAATTCCTGCACTGTGCAGTTTTCTATACCCAAGAGACTGCAACCATGGGAAGCAGCACCCAAGAGGGCACCAGAAGCAGATTTCCAAGCAGACTTTACTATGAAGGGCAGGGGGGAAGGCTGAAAAGTAAATTGTTTCATCAAATAATTGCAGGAAGAGCCAGTGTCTCCTTTGGAAAGTGAACAGTAAGCCCGTCAAAAGCAAAAAAAAACAATGGAGAATTAATTACGATTAAGTATGAAAGGTCTTAGAGCTCTGTGATCACTTGTTAATTAAAAAAGGAAATTTCCTTAATAGAGTTCCAGTTTAGTTGTTGCAAAACCCAGAGAGAACTTCCACTACCTGTAACATTTGTTATATCTTGTTTTAAAGGCTCACACACAAAAAAGCACTGAAGCTTCATGGAAATTAAAGACATTCTGCACTAGTTTTATTCCACACTTAGATATCTGAACTCACACAGAACACAAGAGAACCTTCCTCAACTCGTGTTGTTTTCGCAGGTTTGACAAATCACAGAACAGTAAATGGCTTACTATCTAACCTTTGTTAGTGTAAAGGAGCTCCTTGAAGGAAGCTTTGGAGGGGCTGAAAGAGGAAGGTTTTGTTTTGTTACCCATTGGGTAAGAGGCAAGACACAGTTCTGATGTGCAAGAGGTACAAGCAGCAAGAGTGCAGGCAGTTCCCCTTCATCTGCTGCTCCTCCCTTTCTACTAAAATGTCGACACTGGAAACAGTAAACGCACCTTGAGCTCCATTTCTGCTCCCTCCTAACCGGTACATTCTATGAGGGACAGAAGAAAATGAAGGCTTGCCCTGCCTACCTTTCCCACGCTGTTCTGCAAAACAGGGGATAGGAAAACCTTCCAGAAAAATCTGGACTTGTAGCACCCTATCATGGCTGGAAGATCCATGTCCTTTCAGAAAAAGTTTTCCTCACAGTGTGTACAAGCCACTGATAAAGGAATCCACATAAACAGCATCTTGGACAGAGAACCATTCAAAGGAGAATAAATGAAAGATAAAGGAGACTTAAAGGCTTTAAATCCACCTTTCCACTGAAGTGGGGCATCCTTCTGAGGGCCTGAAAGTAGGCAGCTCCATCATATCACTGCTTTAAGGCTTATAACACCTTTGCTGGAGTGAGGTTCCAGACAGCAAGTCCTTTAGGAACAGGAGAAGCAGAGAAGGCAGCCACAACTGCTTCACAGCCACAACTCCAAATCACAAGGCATATCTAAATAATCTGAGGCTTGAATCTGCCTCAAAGACACGCAGAGCTCCTGCATGCCCTATCCCATCCAAGATGCCATTTGTAGCAAAGCTTCTACTCTTGAAACTCACATTTTACATTGAATTGAAAAGGTTGGAGATAACTTCATGTTGCAGTGACTGAAAATGGAGTAGCTGCACTACAGCTGGCACCCTCAGACATCAGCCACATTGTTTAGAAAACAATTTTAAAACGTCACCCTTGTGTACTGAGTTTTAATAATTTTGAATGATACCTCATATGCTAGATGCATAAAAAGGTTAAAGAAACACGGTTTGCATTTTAAAATGCTTTAGTGAAACCACATGAATTATCTTTATTAAATGAACTGAACCTTGTTGTGTCCTCTACTGAAAGATTTTTGTATTAATCATCCTCATTCCGCATTTTTTTCCACCTTATGTTATGAGAGGGAAACAAGCATTTTTGCATTTATAGCTCCTAAATGGTTTCTCAGTATGGAATGAAACAGCCTGTGATCTCAACTATCTGAATATGAAAACAAAGAAAATATTCTCTACGCACATGCAAGATAGCTACTACTGTCAAAAGGTGGCTTAGTCCTTCATCAGATTCTGGTTCCACGCGCTCAGCCAACAGGGATTCCCATCACTCCACTGCCTTCATTTCATCTCAAATAGCCAAAGTAAGACTACACTGCCTAGATGCTGTTCAAATCCACTGCAAGAAACAGAGGCATTACATTAGATGTCAATAATATATGTGGTTAAGAAAAGGTATTTAAATACATACGTATATCTTTTCTTTTTTAATTAAAAAGACAATTTCGAATCCAGGTTGTGAACACAAGTCTGTAAGAAAGCAAGCAAAATTACAGAGTGGAGATGCTGGGTTTTTTTAGCTAACTGCAGTTCTATTAGCTAACTTAACCAACAACCTACTTTCATTCTTATCAAAGATACTTGCATCCACTGCTAGTAAATGGATCTGCTGTCTGCAAACTAGACAGTTTCAGCCTCCTGATAAGCAGTGAATTCGGCCCTTCAGGATCATGAAGCGTCCGAGCACTGGAATTTTAACACCTCCTTGGAGCAATATTTAAACCGATCATCAGTGTAAGCAAAGGCAATCTAAACGGAGTGCCTTGATGGGCACTAAGTCTTTACCTCCAGAGCTATCTTCTGTCTGCATACTTGTACAGTGCTTAGCACCTCAGGGCCCAGCTCCAGTAATGCTCTCAAACCGCAATCACGTCACTCTAATCTTCATCTTAAGTATTTTATCAGCAATTTATGAGCAAGCTTAACCCACCTAAGCAATCAAGTATGAAGACCAAAAAAAGAACTGGATCCCAGCTTTCCAGTTATACAAGCCTCAGAGCAGGGAAGATGACACCCAGCAAGTTCAACATTCCAAAAACAAAATTCTGTGGAAGAAGGGGAGGTTGGAAAGAGAAAAAAAGAGGGATGAGCTTCTCATAGCACTGCAATGCCACAGGAAAGCGCCACGTTTAATGTAATCAAGCTCTACATTACAGCCATATGGAAACAATTTCAGTCAATAAACAACTCCTGCAAGAAGACAGAGGAACAGAAAAATCAGATACCGAGCTAGTGAGGAGGCAGGAAAGCCGCTGTAAGAAATATTTACATCCCACAAAACACCACACGTTTCTGAGTGTCTCTTACTTGTCTTAAAAAACATCACTGGGCCGCACCTCAGACTTCAAGCAGTAAAACAGCACAGCTCTTTTAAAGTACCTTTTCCAGCCTCCAAAAACCGTGCCTCAGTCCGCCTCTCTTTTGTGCCCCCTTCCAAACCTTTTTTCAAAGCCTATCTCTCTGGCAGCTTTCCCACCAATCGCCAGAGAGGAAGCAGACATCCCAAACTCCAGATACGCACCCGACCCCTCTGCATTTCAGCTGACTGGACTGCAGGGTTCAAAACAGATGCTTTTCAATGGAGCAAGTCCTTTCACATACCTTTTAAGAAAAGGAAAAAAAAGAAAAAGGAAAGCCAACAACAACAAAGCTACCTACATCATTTCTTACTGACAATGGTAATGATTTAAATGGCATTTAAATCAGGTTTGGTTTCAGGATCCCCTATGATACACCGTCCTAAAAAGCAACAACATAAATACTGCCTCTCTACCAGAAAGAGACATTCAGTGCAGTACTGATTACAGCTGCAACACGGAGGGAGTAAAGGCTAAATCAGTTTGGCATAGGAAGAGGCAATTCAAAGGAACAGCCAAGTGAAGGCAGCTGTGTTTTTAACAAAAAGTAACCAGGCACACTGCTACGAATAGAACAGAATTGACTTGAGTGTGACAAGGTGACACCAATATTTACCAGAATACTGCCCATGGAATGAACTGAGGGCTAACTCACAAGTGTCTCCCAAAGTAGGTACCTGTAAGGGTTAGGAAGTTCTCTTCTCCCACCCAGCTGTGCAACCTTCCAGATGCACCATGGCATCCCCAAGAGCACTGCGCTTTTGTACTTGTGGACATTCAGGAATAAAACACCACAGCACGTTCCTCGTAGCAATCAAATGTTTTTTAAATGAGGGACTCTCTAGAACCCACCATTCAGGATGGCTGCTCATGCTAATGCTCAAAAAGGGGATGGAGCAAACCCAGAGCGCTGTGCAGTGGCCAGCAGCGTTCCAGCTCAGGCAAGCCAACAGAGAAAAGATTATCCCACTAAGGAATTAGCGAACAGGGACAGCAGTAATGCCAGTCAGCATGTACTCGTGGAAAAAATGCCTTGATAAAAGGCTAACTTCACTCCTTGAGATTACAAATGTAGTCAAACAGAATGAATTATGCGCACAGAGTGTACTTGGGTTCCAGTGGAGATCCACATCAGCTGCTCCATATTGACTAGTGCTTTCTGAGAGCTGCCTGTTAGTGTTCTTCACGTGCTCTGGTACTGCACCATGTCAATTCTTTTTTGTCACTAAATTTCAAGTCTGATGCAGTTCAACGCTTTGCACTGCAGATAGAAATCTGTGACGGTCACCACCATGCCTGTGGGAGCAGTACATCACTGTGAGGAAAGGACAGCCAAAGAAAGAGGTCCGAATATCTGCTTCAACCGTGCCCAGAAAAGCAAAACGTATCTGAAAACAAAGGCAAATTCGTAAACTAAGAAATGCCAAACAAAACTGATAAGTGGCAGACTTTATTAGGAAGAACCTCAGGGTCACAGCAGGATTCCCCTATGCAAAAGGGGTCCTACAAACCTTATAAACAGCTGCATAGTAATAAAGGGTCACTGCACCTTGATAGTCTGCATGGATAAGAGGCAGACTGGAACACTTACCATGTTTGGTTTCCACTATGCTAAAAATAAATGGAGACCATGAAGAATCACCGGATGATCTGAGTGCTGGAGAAAATGCCTCAGAGTGAGACTTAAAAGCTCAACTCTGTTTCCTTATCAATTGACTAACGTGATTACAGAGTGTAAGTACCTTCATGGCAAGAAAGCACTGGATACTAAAGGGCTCTAATCTTGTCAGGAAAGTCATAACAAGAACCAGCGGCAGAAGTTAGACAAATTCAAATTAGAAATCAGCCACTTACTTGCAGCAGTGAGATGGCACACACTACCAGAAGCGAGGAGTCAGAAATTACTGGAGATGGACATTCAAGGCTGGAAAGTTATCCAAGCTTTTTTTCTTTGGCAAACATTGGTTACTGGTCTCAGTTTCAGAGTAAATGATTAAAATTTAAAGACTTGTGATATAAAACATATAAAACATATCAGACAAGGCGATTTAATTGTCTGTTCTCACCTTAACTTTTATGAATCTCCAATACGTTAACATCATTCTACTTCTACGGGTAGGGAAATTAAGGAGGGAGGGATAAGTTTCAAGTTCAGTAAGTTCCTTCTTTTTCGGATCGTTGTCTGTATCACTACACAGCGCTGCTCCATCAAGCAGATGGAGCCCCTGTGAACGCAGTCAGAGCAAAAACCACCATGAGGTCTGGAAACAACGCATAACACAACTGGGCCGAGCAAACGGGTGATGAACTGCTTACCTCTCCCATCTGTGGCATGAAAAAAATCAGTATTAGCTTCAATAACTACTTCTTATTCTGTGTAAATACACTTATGTCATTCATGTTTATGTTACCGAGAGCAGCACGCACCACCACCCAGCCAAGAACCCTCAAATACTTTAGGAACATGCAAACATCTCAACAGCCCTGAAAGGATTGTATTCATACTACATGCCGGTACACAGGCGAGTCAAGAAGTTTGCCCTGGGTCATAAAGCAAGACTTACGGCACAGCCTAGAAACGAGGGAGCCTGCTGACATCTCCCTGCCAGAAGAACTTTCCTTTTCAACCTTTGAGTACTACTACATGTCAGAGCTGTGCACACCCAGCTCCAACTCCAAAGCCCCGCCAGTGAAATCACAAAGGGACTTCTAGTGAAAGCTGACATTGTAACCAGAGAATCTGATCATGGCAGAGAAAGTGTCCAAAATAAAGGTCAGAATAAATACCCAAGTAGAAACAGCGCTTGTATTTTATGAACTAACTAAATGCTTTCTGCTTCCATCAGTATTGCAGTACTGCTGGAAGAACAAAAAGCAGATTCAGGGCTTGCTTCAGAGCGCATAAGAAATGGGCAGTTCTAAATGCAGGAAATGACTATATGCTACACTTCCTAATTGATACGACATAGCTTATCAGAAGAATAAAACCAGCTGCTCACAATGCTCACTGAAAGCACAGCCCACAGTATTGTTTCAGTGGGAGTTGTTTTATTGACAAACTTCAGAAAGTGAAAAGGAAAGAAGGTTTCTGAACTACTAAGTTCAAAAGGGGAGAGGAAACCAAAGCCAGGAATTCAAGGCAAGAGAGATTGAGATGGGGGTATTCAGAACCAAACATAATTAATATATTTTGCATGCCTGGCTCGCAAATCACTTCCTTACTCCAATATTAATACCTCATCTACAACCACAGCAGTGAATGGGATTTCTATAAATTTAATCTAACCTCCATAGATTCCTTACACGTACGGAGAACAAAAGAAGGCCCCTCCATCTATGGAGCACATAATAAAATCTGTTTTCCTCCGGCTGCAAAAAACTCTTTCACAGATCTGAAAGCAACACCCAACTCACAAGGCAAACAGCAGCTGGAAGAAAGCATTGCCAACATGCTGCAGACACACACACAAAGCCAGGTCCCTGCCCAGCCAGACCACAGAAGTCCTTTTGGTATATATATGTATATAAAACCTGATTAGCTACACCTGCTGATACGTTTCAGGACAGTAACTGCACTAAAACCACCATAAAACGAAATAAACGTTCCTATGGAAATTCTGTAGGAGAAAGAGTTAACTGACCTTTCATACACTGGGGCTGCATGGAAAGACGAAGCAGAATTCGCTCTGTCACAAGCACTCCACTACAGCAGTTCCCAGTTTTAAGAGCAGTTTTTAACTTCAAACTCTGCACGCAGCTTTGATTAAAAACTGGGAAAATGAAATCTGCACACAGATGAGAAGAGTAACCAGTCCTACATTATTTAGTACACAAAGAAGCACATCAAACCAGCAACTGCTCAATATTTTGGTGTCCAGGTTAACACGGCGCTGAATCAAAACTGTAATAATCATGCATGTGCATTCTTAAAGATCTCAAGTCCAACACTGAAAAATTCCTATTAAGCAAATAAGAAAAGAAAAGCAACGCAAGAAAAAGGTGCATTCCTTATGGTCTTATAAGAAGACTTATCCCAGTGCTTCTTTTGGTCTGATAGAAAGGGAAATAAAATACCTAACAGCTTTAAAAGCAATAAAATTAAGAGAATAAATGAGGAAGACAAGTGTCAAACCACAGAAGTCAATGGAAGATGGGAAATTCTCCCATTGCTGTAAAATAAATAAATAAACCTCACTGACTCGGGCATTTGTGCTGAGTGCATTACAAGATTAGCCAAGAAATGCCATGTATTGACAGCATATTAGTGTATCACAGGTGTAAATGTGCGGCAGCTGGGGAACTGAGGCAGCTGTGTACAACTGTCACGGACTCAACGTGTGGCTCTGAGTCACTCAGCCTCAGTTTCTCTACCTTTAAAATACCGAGATCTTCATGAAGTACGTAAAGATTCGCAGGCAAAGGTACAAAGTATTCCTTTATCAGGGAGCAGTAAAGGAGGACAGTGGCTCAGCCATAATGAATCAAATCTGAACCAGAGTCCTGCTCCAGCAGTGCACCACACAAGTGGTGGCCATAAATCGATCACTTCTGATTAGGTTAGGCTTTACGACGCAGTAATTGTGATAGCAGCAGTTTCATAACTGTGAAACGAGCACTTTGCTCAGCAGCACATTATGCAGGAAGCCCGCATGAACAACGACCTCTTTGGTCAACCTGACTGCACCAGCACAGAACAGAAGCATCCCAAACACAATATATGATTTTTAAGGTTCTCTACCATATAAGCTCCCCCGTTTGCTTTCACGGCTGCAGGCTAACCCAGTCGAGTGGGAGGAGAGGGGAAGGAAATCAAACAATGCAATTCTTAAGAAAGACCAGAATTCAAGCATTTCTATCTCTCTGCAGCAGGCACAGCACAGAAATAAACGCATTTCTCACAGTGGCAAGATGAAATTTTCACTTGGCCGGCAACTGCAGAGCCCATTCCCTGCTCTTCTCTGCGGACCACATGACCGCCTCAATGCATAAGAACATTTTTTGTGCCAGCTTGCAAAGAAGACCACATAGTTAATAGTTTGCAACCTCCTTTCCCCCAGAAGATCTTCAGTGTTGAGTAACAAAATTCCTCACATGATTTCAATGAGAGGGTTCACTTGTCAGAGGCTGCTCCGAGATAGTATCAGATGTCAGGGAGGTGCTGTTTAGACGAAGCTTTCCAACCCTTTCCTTGCAAGGCTCAACTGAAAAAGAAAAAAAACTTCAGGCTATACTGTTTGAAACTGGAAGAAAGGAAAGTAATCTCTAGACGTTATTTTTAAAACGTGGAAGTAAGCCAATTAACAAGGGGAGGAAGAAACACTGCAATTAAAACCTCGACAAACTGGAGATCGAGGACTGATTGCTGCCACAGACTCCATGCAGGACCCTGAGCATCTTAATCCCTCTACACCCTGGTTTGTCACCTGTGAAACCAAAAATAACACTTTCTTTTCATACCTTGTTATTCCTGCTTGCTCTGTTCCCCAATTTATAAGCACTTGTCCAAACATTCATCTTTAGCATGAACACTGGAAACGGCATTCACAGCTAACATACAATCAGTCTGCATGACTGAGTGCTCAAATGTGAACTCTTAGTATACTTGGCTGCCCAGCTGCCCTCATCTCTGTACATGTCAGAAAGCAGTTCTAGTCAACAGAGGAACACCAGAATGCTAAAATACAATTTATTAATAATCTAATTTATGAAAAGAGCTCTCAGGATGGGAGTTGACCAAAAAAATTCCATTTCTCCTATTACCTCCTAAAATCCCACTAAAATCATGCCATTGGTCTCACTCCATTGATAACACACAAGATAATATTATCAGCATAGGTATAATTAAAGGGGCAATCCCACGAGGGCTCACACGCAGATCCAACGCCTGCTCCATTAAAACCAGCATCAAGTGAAATCGACTTCAGCGACTTGAGAAGTGTCAAAGCTGCAGAAAGGAAGGGGAGAAAGGACGACACGCTCCTCTGCAGCAGGAATCTCAAGTTGGCAGCCCCCCTTCAAGAGCTCCATTTCAAACCCTAAACTTTGCATGAGGTGAGAACTCCTCGCCACAGATCCCAGTGCTGGAACGTGTGTTTCTGTAGTGCCCTTAAAAGCTCAGCACAGAAATCACAGTAAAACACAAGTTGCTTTTTTCAGATTCAATTGCGCAGTTTGTTTGATGGAAATCTGTTCATGTCCTCCTGCATACCACCAAACATCTTCAGAGGTGCCTTTATGAAGCGGACGGGGCCGGGTTTTTTATTGCTCGTGCTTCTGTTTCATTCATTCTTCCAACTCCTCTCCCAAACACCGTATCCTAAACGCCCAAATCCCATCTCTGCCTCACTGACGTTCAACAAAGTGCAGTCCCAAACGTTAATGACAGAAAACATCCGGAAATTCATGCTCACTGGAAATTAATTTTATTAAAAATAAAAACCATGTTCAAAACCAATGTCAGAAGCCCCCACTTCCCCAGCTCCAGACACCGAGGAAAACACATCAAACACTTCCATGAACCACGGATCATCACTGTAAAGTAAACGCTTCATAATAAATTCAATTTCCAAACACTGGACAGCTGTGAACTTCTAATATCGCCTTGAAAGAGACCCATAAGGCTCACACAGAAACTGCTCAGAAGTAGCAGTAAGCTTTCTGCAGCAGACACTGGCTCCTAGTTCTGTGGAATTACCGTATCGCAGTACTGAAGGGATGCATATTTTCTAGAAAGGTCAACAAAACATAAAAGAATTGCTCAAGACCGCTTAATGAAGTAGTTGTAGAGAGAAACAGGCCTCATTCACACAGTATTTCCTTGAAGATTTCCTTACCATTCTTTAAATACCCTGCAATTTCACCTCTGGTAGCATTCCTGTAACACAGCTGGCAGTCTGCATACCACAATGTCGTCTAGACCTGCTCTGAACAGAGTTGGATGACACAGGAGTAAAAATGCTGATGCCTGTTCGGGTGCCTGCGCTGTGCTGAAGGAACGAAAGGAGGAAGAAGAGGCAGAGCTGAACGAGACACAAGTTCCTTGTTCCTCATCTCACGCCCAGGCTCCTCAGACAATCCCGTCAACCATACAGAAAAGTTGTGGCTGTCATGGGGCTAAGGAATAATCTTCACAGAAGGGAAAAAAGCATTCCCAAAGCGCTGTTAGCTGATACAGCATCGAGCACCGCTCTTTCACAGAGGTCTCACAATATGCAGCTAACAAACACATCCCTACACTGCTGTATCCCATCCATTTCTCACTTCTTTCCTATTTCCCACCCCCACCTGCGCCTCAGAAATGTTTTCTTAGCAATTTGGAAGAGAAATGGCAAAAAGGAAGATGCAAAACACAGAAATAAATTAAGTTTGTTCCCCGCTGCTGAACGATTTGGCCGTACCATGACAAGAGAAAAAAAAATGTTGAGAGTGATAAATCCATATATACCTACTCCAAACTACACCCGACATCCCGAGGGACCCGATGTAATGGTAAATAAATATAGATGCAGCTCCTACTAATGAGGTAGGGTACAGCAAGGCCAAAGCAAATGCAATCATCTCGGGGAAAAGAACTGCACAGGACTCCTCCTCTCCCATCCATGGAGGAAATCAAATACCAGCCGCACCATCCCAGGAAGAAAGCAGTGTACCTGATGAGCCCTGCAGCAACGAGCTGCACGGGATGCAAGCAGGTACTTCAGGGCTCTGGGAGCCCACAGACCGTCTGCACAGCACCGAGCCTTTCTCCACCAGTTTTCCCTTCTCCAATACAATGTCTTTTACATGCTGTCTTACAAGCAGATTGTAGTTTTTCCCCCAGTTTCCTTCCCCTCCATCCCTATACAGTTGGATCAGAGGGGGGGGGGGGGGTGCACGCAGCAGCCGGGGTCCATCAGATCGGCTCCCACGTTGCCAAGCCCTGGCCATCTGGTTAACACTTTCCTCCCTACAAAGTTTAAACCTTCCCAGCTTCAGCTCACGTGCGTTCTGTACTTAAAGCCACTTATCTGTAGTCCCAATGAGCACAAGAAGAAATTAAGATACAGCCGGCTCCGCAGCCGGCGTGCTTACAGCCTTTATTTTCCTCTTCCTTCTTCCCTCCCCATCCCCAAAAAAACATTTTGTCCCCTGCACATGGGGGGAACAACACCATGCAGCCACAGCTTTTTCCAGATCCACTGGAAAGAAAGGGGAATAAATAAATAACCATTCCAAAGAAGTACTCTGCAAAACAACCGAAAAACCCACCAGAGGTGGAAGAACTCAGCCCAACCCGCCTCGAATTTGCGATTTGAGTCGAAAAAAAACAAGCAGAACAGTACAGAAGTCGGGTTGGCTGAGCCCGGGAGCGGAGCAGGTTGGGTGGGCAGCATCCCCTGTCCTTTCCCCGGCCACGCTGGGCTCAGGGCTCTGCTCAGCCCCGAACGAAGCCGGGCACCCACAACGCAGCACCGCAGCTGCTCTCCCCGAGAAGTAAGGAATAAACAAGCGGCTGACACCCCGCCCAAACCCTCCGCACGCGTTTTTAAGAACGATTTCTCGCCGGCTCCTTCTCCCCATCCCGCACAAACGAATCCATTCGGGTCGACGCCTTCGCCCTTCCCGAAGCCCTCCCGCAAAGCCCCGGTAGCGGTGTGCCCTTTGGCCCCCCCCCCCCCCCCCCATATATCAGTAGGAAAGCCGCGGGGTTCACCCAGAATGGGTGATGGGTCCGTCGGGGGTCGGATCCCGAAAAGGAAAGAGGGGAAAAAGGGCTGAGAGAGAGAAAAGAGAGATGAAGGAGAGGGCCCCCCAGCCCCGCTCGGGGTTCGCAGCCCCTCAGGCGGCCCCAGCCCGAAGTCGGCAGCCAACAACACCAAAACAAGCCGAAAAAAAAAAAAAAAAACAAGAATAAAGAAATAAATGAAGGAGCCAGCACCCACCCAGCCTGAGGGGAGTCCGCCGCCGCGAGTTCGTCCTCCCCACGCCCGGGAGCGGAGATTGGGGGGGGGTTGGGGATGTGGGGGGGTGTAGGGGGGGGGGGTGAAACAAAACAGAATAAAAAGACGAAGCTGCAGCAGCGAGCTCCCGGAAAGCCGGGGGCACCTTCCTGCCCACCCCGCGCCGTCAGGAGCGGCGGAGCCGCGCGGCTGCAACTCGGAGCGCCCAGGGGGCTGCGCCCACCCCCGGCCCGCGTCCCCCTCCTCACGCACCCTCGGCTCTCCTCACGCCGCGAATCTCTCAGGCGGAGGGTGAGGAGGAGGAGGAGAAGAGAACGGGGGGGCCCTTCCCCCTCCCACCCTCCCTCCTCGCAGCCCACCCACCCGCCCGCCCTCTCCCCTCGCTCAGCCGCCCCCCCCCCTTTCCCCCCGCACCCACACTCACCTCCGGGTGCCGGCGGCTCCTCCGCTTCACCATTGAACGGCCGCCCCCGGCGGGGAGCCCCCCCGGCGTGAGGGGAGATTAATGGGGGCGCAGCGGGAGGAGAACAATAGTGGGGCGGAAAGCTCTCGGCTGCCGGAGCCCCCCCCGAGGACGGGAACCCCCCTCCCCGTCTCGCTTTCCCTTCCTCTCTGTTGGGTGTTGTTGGGTTTTTTTTGTTGGTTTTTTTTTTTTTTTTTTGGCTCGCTCACACCAGCCTGACTGTCTTTGTCTGTCTGACAAGCGCCATGTTGATATCAACATCCGAGCTCCCACCTGCTGCAGCTGTGAGACCCTGGGACTTGTAGTTCCCCCCTCCCCAGGGTGACGGGGAGCGCCGCCGATCGTGGACTTCAACTCCCAGCATGCCCGGCGGCGCGGCACGCCACGGGAGAGCGGGGAGAAGCGGGGCGCGGACTACGGCTCCCATCATGCCTCGGGAGGAGCAAGGTGAAACGGAGGGAGGGCGGGCCCGACCATGACGTCATCGCGGGCCGGGGGACTACAAATCCCGTGATGCTCCGGGGCGGGAAGGGGGAACGGGCAGGCAGGAAGGTGGGGGCAGGGTTGTCCCCGTAAATAGAGCCGGGTGAAGCATGAAGCTGGTGAGTGGTGGGGGCTGCTGAGCGGTGAGCTGGGCGGTGAGCTGAGCGCTGATCTCTGCGCTGGGTTCGCCCTCGGGCTGCGGTACCCGTGGGGTGAGGGTGCTTCCCGCCGAGTTAACGGCGCGCTGGGGGGAGCGGTTGAACCGACCAGAATCGTCCTCCCGCCCCTCCTGGGGTTGGGTGAGGGGCAGGCGGGGGGGTTGGCACCTGGAGGTGTTTCTACAGCAGTACGCCGTCCTGCGCGCGTGGGGCTTCTGTGGGGCTGCCCCAGAGCCACGTCGCCACGGAAGTTGTGCTGTGAACGGGAGCTGAGGAGACGAGCAGCGTTTGCTGTGACATCAAATGTCCGATGCGTTTAACCTGATGTCAAACGTAACGTTGTGGGTTTGAGGCTAAGGAAGCTTTATGGAAGTGAACTTGACTTCTGGGCTTGTTTTGAGACTTAAAGTTCATCGCGTTTGTGGTTTAATTGTAAAATTAGTTCAGCAGGTGGCAGAAAAGCTTGATCCCACGTGATGTGGGAGATGGAAGTCTGTGTGTGTGGATGAAGGTCCTGGAGCGTGTCCAGAGAAGAGCAAAAAGCTGATGGGTCAGCCTGGGGCAGGGGAGGCTCAGAGGAGAGAGATATCATGGCTCTGTGCTGCACCTTGAGAGGAGGTTGTGGTGAGCTGGAGGCCAGCCTCTGTTCCAGCTCACAGCGATGAGATGAGAGGTGTTGGCCTCAAGCTGTGCCAGGAGAGGTTCAGGTTGGGTATTAGGGAACATTTCCTCTCAGAAAGAGTGACCCTGTGCTGGCACAACCCAGGGAGGTGTTGTGGTCACTGTCCGTGGAGGTGTTCCAGAACCGTGGGGATGTGGCACTGAGGGATGCAGTGGGCATGGTGGGGTGGGTTGGACTTGGAGACCTCAGAGGTCTTTTCCAACCGTAATGATTTAATGAATGCTTGTGGTTGGAGAAACTGGGAAAGCGTTTCTGGGCATGGCTGTGGAAGCTGATGTTGTAGTGTAGGGGGAAAAGCCAACTGAGAAATCTTTAAATGAAGACCAGTGGGAAACTTGTTGTTTGTAGAGTCTTGTACAAGGGTAGATTGAGGGGAAAGTTTGGTGGGGGATTACAGGCTGTCTGCCATCATTTCAGTGTTTTTAGGCCTGTGTCCCACGTTTGAGGACTGGTGATTGTAAGAGCAGATTCTTCACTTTGTATTTGGTCTGGAGATAGGACTGAATCAGGGGCTTGCAGAGAAAGGGAATTGAATGCTTTCATCCTCCATTCATGTACATTTGCTTTGAATTTGGAAGAACAAGGCAGAGGTAACAGCCTGCAGGCCTGACTCAGAATCCAGTGAAAAACTCCAACTTCAACAAATTTAGTGTGCTTGGGTCCGGGCAAATCCAGTTGAGAGAACTGGATCCGTGGGTAACACCGGAACAAAGCGCTGCAGTATTTGTTGGCTTCAGTTCAACTTGCAAAACTTGGAATGTTTTGGAGCTGCTAGCTTGAGATGTCATCTCTTTTTTTTTCTGTCACTTTGCCATATATGAGCTCACCAGTGACGTTTGGAGCTGGCGAGCCCTCAGCCTGAGCCAGATGTCTGCTGAGAGCCAGGCTGTGTGAGGGCTTCAGCCCCTCGCCTTCATCTCTGTGCCCTGCTCTGCCAAACTGCCATCCAGTTTAGAGAGCACATCAAGGGAGCTGTGCACTGAGATGGGCACACTCATGGTCCTTTATGTTTTGTGTCACTCACAGAGTGACAGCCAACCAAATTCCTTGTTTGTACATTCACTTTTTCACCAGCTTGGTTTATCAAGCTTTCTTAAACTTTGGTAACAGCAGACAAAATGTAATGTTGCTCCTTAATAATTAAGACTTAGTGAACTTAAAACAGAGGACTGTGATGCTGTTAATTTAATATTTGAACGTTAGTGGGCTTTAATATTTAAATATAATTTAAAACAGCTTTCTGATGAATGTATGTAAACAGTCTCCTTGGGAGTCGTTAATTCAAACAGTTGCAGTCCTGTGTTAACATATTGTGTGTGGAGGCAGAGAAGGAAATGATTAATCTACCTTCTTTTCACTTGTGGAAAGCAAGCATAAGGAATAAATGCCTTAGAAAATGACAGTGTTTAGTGCAGTGCATGAACAACAAGTTGATACTTGTCATCTTAATTGACCAAACCTCGAGTTTAAAAGCTGTTTGACCAGCTGAGAGTAGTTGTGCTAGGGGATGCCCGGACTTTGAGATGCAACATCTCTTATTCCTGTGGTCTTTGAAGAACCATTGAGTACCTAGTGGTTGCTGTCCTGTGCTCAGACATCTCTGTTTCTAATCTCACGTTTTAAAGGTATTTTTATTCATCTCTCTTCTTATTCAAAGCTTCAGCTGCTCCTGTGCCTTGTTAAATGCTTGCCACTCTCTGTACTGGAGATGGCTGCATCTCAATGATGCGTCGCAATGATGAGTGCCCAGCACATAACCTGCTTACTGGCTCATTAACCCTGCAAAGCGCTGGGGGTTTCTCAGTACATAAACTGTTCCATTCAGGTTGTGGTGGTCCATTCCCTAGTGTTTCCTGCTTGAGTTTAGCAAGACAAAAAGCAGGTGAGAGCATGCCCTCGAGCTGCTGCACTGCACACTGCAGCTTCCTCGGCGTGCTCTGCACCTTGCTTCTTTGTTAATTCCTTAAGGAAATGTGACTTGTGCTCCTACAGCAATTCTCTGTTTCCACGCCAAGTAATTCTTGAGTTTGCACACCGATTTCAGCTGAGTTTTGCCAGTAGGACCGAGTTGTAAAGATTGTCCAGGATCTTTGTGAAAATGGGTGCTCGTGGAAGAAAGGTTCTGTATGTGTCATAAATTAGAGAGAGCTGCTACTCTATCCATTTGTCCTTTGTGAGCAGAAAACCTTGTGGGAAGAAAATCTGCATCTTAATACCCTGGCGTGGGGAAATTCCAACGAATGTCTACTTTTGAGACAATAATTCACATGAAACCAAGAGTTTCATTCTGGCATGCATGAAACTGTGCTTAAAAATGAGGGAGGAAAAGTCCATTTTCAGGGGATTCGGTCTGTTGGTAAAGGCCTTGAGGAACTCATTTCATATTCTACTTTCAGTACTGCCTGTCGGGACATCCCACCTTACCATGCAACGTGCTCAAGTTCAAGTCCACCACCATCATGCTGGACTGTGGACTGGATATGACATCTACCCTCAATTTCCTGCCGTTGCCACTGGTTCAGAGGTATGTTCTGCAGCCTGTGAGCACTTAGTTTGTGTCTTCTTGGGTTGCAGTTTGAGTGCTCTGCATGAAATGGTATATTGGAAGGAGAGGGGATGAGTACAAATGAACTGCATCATCTGATATCATAAATAGACTTTGTTCACTTAAAAATTCTCTTTATCAAAATAACGTCCTTTGGCTCAGTAGACGGAAGACATTTTATGGATTTATTGATTGGTTTTTCTAGATAATTTATTCTAAGCTTCAGTAAGGTATTGCTGCAACTGCTCAGCACAAGTGAGGTCACATATCTGTCATCTTTCTGGCTTCTTCATGCAAGATGAGATAAATGGGTAACTGAGATGGAGTGCAGGGAGCCCGGCAAGTACTGTTTAACCACCATCTTCTCAGGCTTTTTGTCAGAGCGTGGGCTAATGCAAAGAAAAATAGCACTTAACCATCCTCCTTAGTTGACTTCATGGCATAATTGTTCCCTTTTAAAATTTAAATAAATAAAAGTGCAGTGCACACTGGAATGAAGCAGCAGTGAAGCAAAAGTAGTTCAGGAAGAGAATCCTGAGATCAAAACTCCTTCTGTGCTCTGGCTCACAGGTAGTCTTTTCCTGGATTTGTGAATGGATTTGATGTTCAGAGTGATGCATGTCTTGCATTAAGTGGAACAGATTACAGTCCCACTGTTTGGGAAGGTGGGAATGAGTAGATCCTGGTGGTGTGAAGCTAGCAGGAGTTTTCACAAAAGGCTCTTAGTGACTTTGATCCACAGGGAAAGAAGTGAGATGCGTTCTGGGTTCAGGGGAGGCTGGGTTGAAAGGGCCAGATTGTGACAGGGAAGGGAGTTTTGTAAGTGACCTAATGAGGTTAAAGCAGATGATCAGCACTTTGTACAAGTTGCTGTTTCTTGGAGAAGGGAAGCATAGACAACACAGGCATTATTCTGAAAGGACATGGAGTTCCAGGCTCTGTGCAGTGAGCAACAGATGCCTAAAGGCAGATCTGTGTGATAGTTTATTTTTGCTAACTTAAATATTCAGGAGCAGTAGTAGATTTAGGAATAATAAGAAAAAGAAAGGGTGAATCCAGCTGCAGACAATTCAGTTCAATGCAATTGCCTTGCATTAGCTTCTCCCCACTCCTGAAAGAAGAAAGAAATTGAAAGGGGAGCAAGTAGCAAAATTAGGTGATTGGACAAAGGCTTAGGAGGTTCTTAGAACTTCAGGCATCAGTGCTCCCCTGGGATATGCCAGCTTTGTCTCCTGATAGCAGACCCTGGGAATGAACAGCCAAATTGCAGGTCACAACCTGGAATTCCCCAAGTACCTCCAGAATGTCTGCACTAAAATGACTCAAACTCAATAAGAAAGGATGTCAGATTTGACCCCTGATGGCCCAGAGGAATCCAAGCAAACAGTTGGATTTAAATCTAATCAATCATGTGGGTAAGGTGATTGAACACCCCCTACAGCAAGGATTGTCCTAAGTACATGGACTTGGGCAAGTAATTGATCTCTTCAGTATTCCACAAAGCAGGTGTCCTGCAGGGAGCTGTGGAAACGAGCTGGAAACATCATATATCTGGTCTCTGTTACCAGGATGTCTAAATACCTCTGCAACTGAAATGTGTATTACCAACATAGTGTGGGTAGGTGATAGAAGCTGACATTGCCATCATTTTCCAGGTGACAGACTAAAAGAAGGCCTGACTGAGGTCTTTCATGATGCTCGTAGCAGAGCAAGAATTTGAATTGTCTCAGACCTCAGGTTATTACCAGCTGTATTTCCTCTCATAATGAGGAGTGCTTCTTGCAACTAGGCTGAGACAGACCCACACAAAACCATGACCAGAGGGGAGCTACGCCTCTCTCTGCTGTCTTGAAGCCAGAGTAGGATCCGTGCATCTGTGGAAGTAGGATCCATGAACCACTTGGGCCCTGCAAGTGCTTGTATGCAATCTGCAACAGTGCCCTAATAGTTACCTCTGCTATTACAGCAGGTCTTTGCTATGCAGCTAGAGCCGCTGTCCTGCCTCACACAGGACCCTCCTTGAGCAAACATTTTGAGAGCCTGTCCTTTCATCTGTGAGAAAGGAAAGTGCTGTAGTGTTTGTCTCTTTAAAAGAACTGGACTCTTTTTAGAATTCTTTGGTCTTCAGCCCATCAAAAGATATGTAATTGCACCCTGGAAATGGCAGTCCTTGTTCCCATCAGCACATGGAGCGTGCACAAAGTGCAGCGGTTGCCAAACACTCCAAGCCAGTTCCTGTACTTTAAAGGAAGTTTGTTAACTGGAATTTTCTCCCCTGTACCAAAGTCAAATGCAAAACTGCAAGGTGAACATGTGGGAAGCTCTTAACCTTTCCTGTCTAGCCATGACACACTTGCTCATGTTATTTATGTGACAGTTCTAGCAATTTTGGATTAATCAATCACTCTATTACAATGTCAGAACTATGTCGGCAGGAACTGTGTTTCTTCTTGGCTTCAAGGTAAAAGTCCTTTCTGTCCTGTGTTGCATATTCCACTTTTCCTCCCGCCCTCAGGAGCCATCTACTTATTTTGCCTCTCTTAACAACATTGTATTCTCTTCAGTGGATGCCAGGTTTAGTGCTCGCTCATTAATAAGGCAAAGCCACGTACAAGGCTAACTTAGGAGAGGCATGGCCAGCACATCAAGAGGAGTTTATTCCTCTTGGCTTCATGCTGGAGAAAGCACAGATTGATCCCAGTTTGGACTCCCAGCTGAAGGAAGGTGCTGAGAGACTTGAGAGGGTCTTCCAAGGGGTCTGAGATGATTGGGGTTCAGAGCCCATGACTATACTGAGAGGTTGAAGAATTGATCTTATTTGATCCAGCAGATTGGAGGCTGAAGGAGGAGCTAATAGCACTCTGCATCTACCTGGAAGAACCATAGGAAGAATGGTTAAACTCTTCTCAGGTGACAGTGCTGGGGGGGGCAAGTAGTCATGGATTGCTACTTGAGAGCCTCAGATTGGACATTAGCATTTCAATGATGAAGTTTCTCCTAGTTTCACACTTCTAACCATTCCCAGACTCTCTGGAATCTCATCCTTCAGGCATTTGCAAGTTGCAGTAAAAGAAAGCTGTGACTGACCCGGGTCGGCTCTGAGGGTGTACTACAGACCTGCCGACCTGCCCTTCCAACCAACGTTTTGGTCCTTTCCTCCTCCCCTCCTTTACCTGCTACATTTGCTGCTTAGCAGGGTGCTTTGTTGTTGCTCTTTCCCAGCTTTTCCCTTTACATCATCTGCTCTCCCTACAATTTTCCCCACCCATCTCTGAAATACAGTACTCAATCTGTGCTTTTGAGCACGTCCATTGGGAGTACACCTCCCAGTAGAGGAGACACCTCCTCTTTTATATCATTAGGCTTCTTCAAAATTGCTCTGTATCCTCAGAAGAGGGTCACGCTTCTCTGGTTTAGTTTCTCCTGCTGCTTCTTTATGACACCCTTCTGCTCTCACCTTCTGCCTTGACTCCTTGAATCTTTATTCCCCCTTTTTTCTTGTGCCTTACCGCAGTACCAGTTAGGATCAGTTCTTTTATACTGATCCTAGCTTAAACACAACATTCCTCTGAGCCATTGAGTCACTTCCTATTTTCAAGAACTTAAATTCAAAAGCCCTTATAGTGCATAAGCATTCTTCTCTTCAGAGTTCAGTACTAAACACTGACGTGTTTCACTGCAACCAGGTTGTCAAGTTCTGTATCTGAATCTGAGGTCTTTACAGACCTTGTTCCAGGCAGGTTTTAGTATCTCATTCTCTCAGCTTTTCTGGATTTCTGTGCAGGTACTTGAATCTGGGTCGGCAGTAGTTTCAGAGCTAAGTTATAGGCTCACACAAAAATCAGGTGTAACTGTGAAGCAAGGGTGCATGAAATGCTGAGGCAATTCGGACTGTAAGCTCAGGATTACACCGTTATCCTTGAAGTTACCTTATTAGCATTTAAAACAAAAAAATACTGAACAAACAAAAAAAGGTGGGGGGGCAGGGACTGCTGTTGCTGTCTGTTTCCAGACCTGCCAACGTAATGCGTGCAGTTACAGCAAAGTCTGCTTGCTCCTCTCCTTCCAACACAGCTGCAAGCTGTACAGATGTTGGTGTGGGTCTTCAGGGCATGAAAGCATGGTTTACAGGGCTATAAAATCACACCCTCTGTGTCCATCAGTGACTGAGGCCTCAGTGTCCATCTTTGCCTTGTATTGCTAGGGTGACTATTTGTCATCTTCTGCCCTGAAGCAGATTCAGTTTTACAGTGCTTTTGTGTTGTTTCAGACATAAAGTTTTCTGCTGCCTTAATCTTTCTTCCATTTACACAGCCATTTCACCTAAGGCAACTTAAATAGCACTGAGCCTTTTTGAAATTCTCATCGTAAAGGATTAAAATCAAACTCCCTGCATGTGTTGTCCTCTTTATTTTTTTTAATGTGTAAGTGTCATAATGATGATTTGTGAAAGTCATTTCAGTGAACACTTAAAACACTGTGAAACTGTCCATTTTATTGAGATTGTTAGTTCCCCGAAACTGAGAAGGTGTTTTTTTCCTGTCTGACAACAAACAGAAGATCTGTGCTCAATGAGTGACAATGAAAGTATTCATATTTCAATATATTTTTTTTTCTCTCCTTCTGCAGCCCCAGGCTGTCCAAACTTCCTGGATTAGTTTTGAAAGATGGAAGCACATTTCTGGACAAGGTACTGTACTGATAGTTAGAATTTTCTTGCCATGCAAAAAGTCACCAGACAGATCAGGGGCTTGCACTACAGGAGCAATATTATCATGCTGACTCATCGCCAAGGTTTCTGTGTGTGCTGTTACCAGCCATGATGTAGAGCAGAACATTCTCAAACAAAATGTTAGCTGCAACTCTGAGGCTTTCAGTCTTCAGAAGTAGCCTGCTTTTTTTAAAGTACCCTTTTAAAATGCAGAAATCATCAGTTTGCATGTTTTCCTGTTTCACTGAGCTACATAAATAACAGTACTTTAACTTGTAGAGTGTCTTTTAGTCAACAGCCTCGCTTTTATGACAGTAAAGCTCCATAACTAACTTGTAAATGAGGTTGTTATCATCCCCCTTTTTTAGACAGGAAAACTACAGGTGAATGGTTTGGCCATGGGAGGTCTCTCATGGAAGGTCACAGAGGAAGAGCTTTGGCTTCACCTGTGTTCTGCCATTGGACATAGAAGGGAGGATTTCATCTCCAGCCTCCTAATTCTAAGACACAGGATCGACTCAAATATGAGAGATGGTTTTTT
Organism: Lagopus leucura; assembly: GCF_019238085.1. Taxonomy (NCBI): domain Eukaryota; kingdom Metazoa; phylum Chordata; class Aves; order Galliformes; family Phasianidae; genus Lagopus; species Lagopus leucura. Next base: position 4,726,109 of record NW_024962287.1, read on the forward strand.
CCTTTTTTTTTTTTTCCCCCCCTTCTTTTCATGGCAGTAGTTTTATAATGAGAATTTTTCTGGGCTTCAACCGAAACTAGGCACTGCTGCATCCAGCTGGATCTGCCATAGGGGAACAATGAACACAAAAATATGTCAGATGCTGGTAAAATAGGCAGGCGCTTTTCAAATGTGTGCAGCAATAGAGATTGGTAGAGAAAATACTGTTTTAATAGATTGTTCTCCAACTGCATGAACATTAAAGGAAAATGGTAATAATAGCCCCTTTTGTAGGGGACTTCTGGGCTGATCTGATTCCTGCAGGTGAGAAAGCTGAAGATCATAGATTTAAGACCTGAGTTTTCTTCTCATGGGAGACAAAAGAAACTATATAGGCAGTGCTTCTGTAAGTGAAACAGTATTAGCTCTCTTCAGAGCATATGCTGACTGAGAATCACAGTTATAGATGCTCTGTGGTGGGAATGGAGTTACCCACTTCAGATTTGCTTCTCCTAAACTCCATAGTCTCAGAGCCTTTGGGTTCTGTTCTGTCTGAAGAGCAAATAGGCTGTCAGTATATTTTGTAAGTGAGGTATTTACATTTCTTTGGTGCTCCTGCAGTGTGTGCTCTGGAGAATCAAACTTGCACAGTGTCAATGGAAAACATGTGTTTAAAAATTCAAAGGCAGCATCTCTTACCTTCACCTTGACCATCGTAACTGCTTGGAATGGTAAATACTTTGACCCATGCTGGAAAAAGGCAAGGGAAGGAGTCAAAGGAGGATGTTTTATCATGTCAGGTGGACGTTCTGTTATAGCACTCTCCGGATGACAGTTATAAAACTTACGTCCTGGAGAGGCATTGAAATTTGCTGCGATCTAGTTTTAATCATTTTGAACTCCCTTGAGATGAGGTTAGGAGACTTCTGCCACTAGATGTAATTGCTCATTCGTTATTAGTTGGCAGGTGCACTGTAATTATTAAGAATTGGATTCAATTTTTAATTCTCTCAGTCTGAAGCTGGCTTAGACCACTAGCAGTGGGACGAGCAGGAGAAGCATCAGTGAGACAAAGAACAGAAAGGAAGGTTGCCTACCCCATGAGGGAGGCTGGGATTAGAGTTGAGAATGTTTCTGTTTGCTCTTTTCCATGTATAATGCTGAAGAATGTCACTTTTCATTTGACAAAAGCTTCTCATGTCACCTCTGGAAAAAGACAAAATAGAGGACTAGAGATCCAATAGAGATAAAGAGAACAGAAGTGCCATGTGAAACCTGGATCCCTGGTAGGTGGTTCATCAAATGCCCTAAATAGGGATTCATCTTCCACAAAACCAATTGGAGAAGAATTGCTTACAAAGGATGATGTCTGGAAGGGGAACAAATACAGTGTAGGAAAGGGTTGGAAATTGCCTATGATAAAGAAAAGGTTTTGAAAGTGCAAAATTCACTGTACTAGAGTAACACTGTTGTATTTTTTGTCTTTTCTGTTGATGTGCTTTTCTCCCAGGAGCTGAAGGAGTGCTCTGGCCATGTGTTCGTGGATTCAGTGCCAGAGTTCTGCTTGCCAGAGGTGAGTTAATTCAAAGCCTTACTTAAAAACCAGTCAGTGTGGGAGAAATTGGCTTAATTATTGTTATTAGCAGATTCCTGCTAATTTGTTGTTACTCTGTAAATGATAATACTAAAACCCCTGTGGTCAAGTGAAGGTACCTCTATATTGAGCAGATCCACATCTCACAAAAGAATAAGAAAGGCTTAACTGTCCTTTGTCATTTGCCCTTTAAAGACAGTATAGCTGAGCCAGACTTGATTATGTCAGAAAACATGTGCTGGTCTGGATAAGGGCAGGGGATGAAGAGGAGGAAAGTCTCTAACCAGTGAGGCACGGCCTGCCTTCTGGAGCTCCCCTGAGGAGCCTGTGGTGAAGCTGCTGGGCTGCAGTCAGTCCTGCTGTTCTCCTTCAGCAAAAGTTTCACTGCATTTTGTGCTACTCATCAGTGCCACTTGGAGCAAAGAACTGTACCTTCGTATCCACGTAGACGTAGCTGTGCAAGCTGCTGCTGCTTTAGTTGGTTTGGCCAAGAATGTGTGCCATTTTACAAAAACAAAACAAAAAGGAAAGCAAGGCTATTGAAAGTGTTTGCATTAACTGGGTTTACCTCTCTGTAGGAGAGCTGAAAAAAAGAAAAAGGTGAGCAGAGAGTGGGGAGGATGAATGATTGTGAATAGTCTGAGAACAGTATCCTCTTTCCTCAGCTGTGTTCAGGCTGTGATAGCATCAGTTCTTCCATTTCATGTTGGGATTGCTTTTGGGCAGGGATTTTTTTTTTTTCTCCTTTCTGCCTGGTCTTGTTGATGAACTGCAAATCTGTTTTGGAAGATTGCTGTCAGCTTGCTGGGTTACTAGCAATGGTGTTTATGCCTGTTGACACCATGAAACCCACCTCAGAGCTCCTGACTCTTGTAATCTTGATTCTTGAAAGTAAGGTGGCAGCTCTGATGCTGGTTTTGGGGAACAGTATCAGCAGGTCTCTGTGCAATTGCTGTTTTTCCCCAGCAGGAAGAAACATAATTCACTCACCAAAACAACCCAAAATTATACACATGGGGGGGGGGGGGGTGGGTCCTGGAGAAGAACAGGGATCTAGAAAGCATCTGTGTGGCAGAAAGTGCCATTACGTTCCAGATCTTGGGAAGATAGAGTGCAGTTTGAATTCCCTTTGGAATTGAGGCCATACATAGGAATGATTCCCTGCTGGGATTTGAAGTGCTTCAGCTCACCTTTCTGATGACTTTATTTGGCTGGAAAATACCCCCATCTCCAAAATGGCTGTTGGGGAGCTGCAGTTCTATTATGCCAGTGCCATCACTGCATGTAACCATTTTCCAGCAGTCCTTGTAACAAGAAGATGGCAACCAGCTGCACATGTCAACATTTTAGGGGCTGTACAAATACCCCTCAAATGCTTCAGCTCCTCAGGTTCCCAGCAGGTGCCAAGTGCTTGAAGGGAAAACTAGGATAGTGACACACAGCACTCTTCTCTAGCTTTATGTGCTGCCTCGTCTGCAGGAGCATGGCCTGCAGGCACATCATAAAGTAGAAATGTTGCTGGTGCTTGGCAGCATAGGGTAAGAAGGAGCTTGTGTGAAAAAGGCTTTGTCCTCTTCTCGTTCCACACCGCTACTTTTGAAGGAAGTTGTCTGCAAAAGCAGTTAGTTTCAGAATCACACTATCACTTCCAGGAACACCATTGCCAAAGAAAGCCGAATTTTGAACGTAGTCCAGAAGCCACAAGGTGATAAGAGGCTGTCTCAGCAGCAGAGTACGCTTCCACATGTCAGAGTGCTGCCCTTTCTTTGCTTGGCAACCTTCTGATCTCTCTCACTTCACATTCAAGAAACATTTTTAAATCTCCTCGTAGGCACTTTTACTGAGATTGCTGTGAATCCCAGGGAAGATTCTACTTTGTTTTGGTTTTGACACCCTTTGCATCCTATTAGTAAATGCTTCTAGGGTGCTGAGATATGGGACACTTAAGCTTGGAAAATGGTAGTCTGTATCTTCTATCCCCCCATGGCTGCCTGGGCTGATTCAGCTCAGGCCTGGAGTGACTCCCCATTTGATTCTCTGTAATCTAGACACAGCTGAAAACCAAACCATGAAGGAGCAGCTTGGTAGGAGCAGGCATCAGCAGACTCTTTGATACCATGCAGTGTATTTTTGCCTGGCAAGCACTGTAAAATAAAAGGTGTCCTGTCATGAATTGGAGGATGGTGTTCACTTACTGTGCTTAGATTGGAGATTGTGCTCTAAAATCAGCTGTGATCATGGATTGAAACCTTGAATGCTTAGTTGTGAGTTAAGCAGCTTGTCACCAGAACACCATGTCAGCCCCCTGAAAAGACAAGTGACCTACTTTCCTGCCATTTTTATTCAAATTGCTGGACCAAGCCTTGTGATCAGATAATATGTGCTTGATGAGTGTTGAATTCCATTAGCTGCTCTATAATAACTGAGTTAGAGGTCATATATCTTGTAAATTTCTGGCTTGACACCATTTGTGTTATAGCATTACCAGTAAATATTTCTAATTAAAATTCCTTTAACAATGTGTGAAATCTTCTCCTTTCACTCTCTGAACTGCTGTCTTAACTGTCGCATCAAAACAAATTAGGCCCACCCATCTGTTTTGTAGTATCATCTGAGTGAGCTTAATCTCTAGCTGTAGAAAATGTGGATGATGAAGATGTCAAGCATTTAGTCTGGGAAAATATATATAAATCATTGTAAGCATATGAATAAATACACTGTACATTCATCTCTCTCCTGGGTTGCTGTACCACATGCAGCATAGAAAGTATGAGACCCACTGATAAGTTGTTAGTGAGGAAGTGGCAGTGGTTGGACAGCCATCATTCCTCAGTAAGGAGGTGCAGCCATCAGTTCTTTGGTAAGTGTAATCATGCTTCTCCTAGCAGCAGCCATTTTGTTACATGAAAGGCAAACGCAGGACCTGCTTTCCTTTTTAGATCAGAAAAGGGAGTAATTATAGAGAGACTTTTAATAAATCCAAGTTTTCCTGTCATTGCTTAAACTGTGTGAAAGCGTTACGTGTCGCTTATCTCTTTCCTCTGTTTTCAGACTGAGCTGCTTGACCTCTCCACGGTGGATGTAATCTTGATCTCAAACTATCACTGCATGATGGCATTGCCCTATATCACAGAGTACACAGGATTCACTGGAACGGTGTATGCCACTGAGCCCACTGTTCAAATTGGCAGGTAAAAAGCCCCTTGATATCCTCTGCTCCTCTTTCATCACTGCTAAGGGAAAGGTGTAAAGGATAATGTGGGTAAAGGAGCAGTGTCTAAAGTTCCAAAGAGGCTCTTAAGCAGTAGCTGAATACCAGCCAAGTCCTTAGTGCTGAAAATGTGTTAACTCAGTGTTTCCCAAACTCTGGAACTGCCTGTCATTTACAGCAGATGTTTTGTGTTGAGTCCAGGCAGATGTGGAATAGTAGATCTTGGGTGGACAGAGATACCTTGAGCAGCAGTTACCGTATAGCCTGCTTCAAACCTTCAGGAACCATGAATCAAAGATCTTTCTTGTCCTCTCTGCTCCCCTTAAACAAAAGAGAAGTCACCAATATCTTAATAAATGATGTTAAGATTACTGCCTTGTAGTTTTTCAGCATTTGAGATTCATACCAGTCTCCACTCCGTGGAAGGGAATTCAAGCAGGCTTCATTTCAAATGACAGTTGAGATTCTCTCATAAGCTCCTAACTCTAAAGAGAAGCAGAGAGAAAAGCAGCAGAAGTATGAGACAAGTAGAAAATCCAGGGTGTTCCAATGCTGTCAAAAAGTTAGCATTTGATTGTCTAATTTGGTAGTACTTTGGAAGAAAGTTTGTTGATCAAATAGGTCAATCCCAGCAAGTAAAGGCTGCAGCTTTCTTCCTGGACGTTGTAACTGCAGTTGTGCTGTGTGCATTTCTCATGCAGAGCACCTGCCATGTTCAATAGTTACAAATCAGATTAGACTGTGATTTCTGAACTTCTGCTGTAAGCACTTCAGGGCAGGAGCCTTTGTCTATTAACTTTCCACACCAGAATAATTCTCCCTTTGTTTAAAAACAAAAGCTAAAGGCTCTTGACAGAGAAAGGAATTACGTAAATATGAACTAGTAGTAGATCTCTGGGCTCTTGCTGGCCCATAGCTGAGGATAACAAGCATAGGCTTGTTGGAGGGTAGACTCTGGTATGGTTCTCACCATCCCAAGTAAATCAGGATACTGTTCTGCAGTTAAATCTGCCATTTCCTGCCTTCAAAGGAAAGCGTGCGTACAACTGCAAATGCTGCTTAGTTTTGGGCACTGAAATCCATATTAACAGTTTGTAATGACTGATGTTTTTCTGTGTCAAATACTGAACTGTGCATTTGTAGATGAGGAGGGTTCCCTCTGACGATGTGCTTGACTTCTCAAAGTGGTGAACAGACAGACATCAGCTGATATGTTTTCTTAATATATTTTGTCTCATTCCCTGTGGCAAGCAGGCAGTAATGTAGAAGTCATCTTGTATAGCAAGAGATTTGAGAGTTCCTCTTGCCCTTCTCCCTTCCCAATAACCCCTAACCCAGTAGGCCAGATCCTTTTACTGTTGTAATCAGTCAGATAGAATTGGACTAGCTGAAATTTGGTGATGTCTTACCTGAAAGGCTGCAGTTCCAATAACTTCATTACCGTTTTCAGACTTCTCATGGAAGAACTGGTGAATTCCATTGAACGTGTGCCAAAGGCTCAGTCTGCCTCCATGTGGAAGAACAAGGAGGTACAGAGGTAAGAAACAAGCCATCTGGGAAGGGTGATTGTCCTAAAACACTAAAACTCTAACCAAACTTTAGCATTAAGTGTAAAGATTGGTCAGCTGCCACCATTTGAGGCTTGATTTGCTGATGCCACTAAGCAGCAAGAACAATTAGGTGGTGTACAGGAACTCCACAAGCTTGATTCTTGGTAGAAGACTTGGTAAGGCACATGCCTCCCTTATCTCCCATCACGTATGATGGTAGATAAAAATGGAGGATTTTTGTGTTAGCAGCATAAGAAGTTGATGAAATTAGCAAGCTGTTTAAACTTATTAATGTTGTTGGAGTGGTTTTAATTTAAAATGATATTTGTGCTCGTGTTTGCCAAAATGCTAAGAAAGTAGACAAGGAACTGTTGGAAGTGACTGGGAGCAAAGCGCAGTGCAGTGCCATCTTTCCTCCCAGGTTGCAGCCTCTTTCACACTTGAACAACAAAAAGATTTTGGTTTTTTTCCCACTGTTCTAGAGTTCAGAAACAAATTGAAGAAACAGATTGGAAACTCGAGCCCTGTTACTCCATCTATATAAAAAAACAGTATGCTCAAAATTGAGACTTGAGGTATTCAAAATTCTACCTCCAGAATTTTGGGAGTGTCTGTTATCCGAAAGTTTTCCTAATAGTTTACTAATAGCAGCCAATGCTTTCTTTGGAAGTGAAGATAACTTTAGGTGCACAACATGTTCTACAGAGGAATAGTTTTGTTGCTAGCACGTCTTAAATACAGATTTGGTTAAAGAAAGTTATTTTTAAACACTGCTTTGTGCATTTTAAATGATCTCTCATTTTCTATTCTTAATTCTTAATGCGGTGTGATTTAAGAGTTTCCTAAAAATGAATTATTTCCCAAGCTGTAAAAGTAGCATTTCAATATCACAAAGCAAGGAAATTAAAAATCCAAATTAACATATGCTTGGCTGTATAGTACACTCCCCTGCTGAGCATAGGAGCAGTCTTATCTCAGCAGAGTAACTCACATTTCTGAAGGAGGCAAACAAAACAGCGGTGTAAAACAAAACCAAAGATAAGGTTGACAAGGATTTTGTCCTGCTTGAGGTACACTCTTGTTAAAGTGGTGTCTTTTAATTCTGAAGTCTGCTGGCCTGAGTAGAATGACTCCTGAGGCTCACAGTTGTGTGATGAGAGAGGGCTGGAGCCATTATTCTCGTCACACCAGTGCCTGTGTTTTGTATGCATGGTTTAAAGGAGGATCATATATCTTAGAGCTCATTTCATGTCACTTTCCTGGTGGTTGTATTTTAGAAAAAGTGCTGGCTAGCACTTTACACACTGTTGACTATTCCAGAAGTGCACTTGGAGATGTGATCTTTGTTCTGATTCAGCTGCCACAGGAAAAGTAATTTTTTTTTGTCTCCCGTTGCTCAGGAAGTGCCCTAACATCCACAGTTCCTCCTTTCTGCTGTCAAGTAGCTGTTACAATGAGGTAGCAGTGGAGGTGGGAGAGAAGTCCAAGAGCCCACCCCTTGGAGAGACTGGACCACCTCTTCTTTGCCACTTACAGGATCTCTGCTGACCCCATAGCACTGCCACAGCACGATGTCTTGCAGGGAACCTCAATCAGACATCAGGTTCCCCAACTTTTAGAGATAAAATATACACTTCTTCCAAATACAAGCCAGAGGCAGAGCAAAGAAATGATATAAGGAAGATCACCAAGTGTAACTGGCAGCCCTGCAGCTGTTAAAAATCTTCCTATTCTAAACTCAGCCTTGAGGCTGGTAGGAGCCAGTGGTTTCTGTGAGCTAAAACAAGATAGATCTAAATTCTCTTTCCAATTGAGCCTGCCTGTACTATGTTTCCCTTCTTCACCTCCCTGTGCCTCTGTTAAATGGAACTCCTACCCACCATAATGGCTAACGGGCTTAATTAATGTTTGCAAGATGTTTTGAGATTCCTGATCGTGAGTGTTGTGCAAGCATGAATAGAACTGATTATTATAGCATGTGAGCAAACATCCACAGATCCACAAAATAATACCTGGCTAATTGTACATGCAGGGTTAGACTGACATCCATTATTTAAGAAAATGTGATCCTTGTTGTTTTGTTTTGTTTTGTTTTTTTAAACAAAACAACAACAACTCTTGGCTGTTGCTTGAAGGGAGTACTTATGACTTCCGAGTCTAACTAATTTTTCAGGCTGATCAATCAAACTGCTTTACAGTTCAGCTAGTTCTACTCTGAACAATTAGAATAAAACACAGAGTATTATCATCTTCATTAGATTAAGCATTGAAGCATTTTAAATGCAAATGCTGTGTAAAATATAATAAATTCATTATTGCAACTTACATTTTGCCATTATCTGATCCAGTCCAAACTAATTGCCCAGCCAGTTCTATTGCCGTTGGTTTTTGTTTGAAATGAGCAGCCTGGTGGAAGCTCTCTACACGCTCAGGCAAGTTATTTGTCCTGCTGATTAGGATTCAAGGGGCTAAGCAGGAAGTTTGCCTTATGAAAGACATTTTGGTGACTAGTTACTACTTCTCTTACATCTTTCTAAAAGTATCTGAAACAGAGTATTCCTGAAAGAGGGTAGCAGACCACAGGGGCGCTCTTCTGATCTGTGCAGGTGCCCAGTTAAGAATACAAGGCCCTGAGCTACTTAGGCATGATTTTTTTTTTATACCAAGGACCAGGTCATGCTGCTTCACAGTACCTCCATGTTCATGGCTGTAGGTTGTCTGTTCCTGGATCTACCCATGTACATCTGGTTGTTACAAGGTGATCTGAACAGGATGTTACTGCAGTGCATGGTGGAAGGAAGGGATGCCATTCAGAGGGACCTCAGCAGGCTGGAAAGGTGGGCCTGGATGAACCTGATGAGGTTCAACACAGCAAAGTGCAGAGTTTTGCACTTGGGCTGGAGGAATCCCACGTATCCATACAGACTGGAAGGAGCGGTCCTTGAGAGCAGCTCTGTGGAGAAGGAGCTGGGGGTCCTGATGGATGAAAAGCTTAACATGAGCCACCAATGTGCTCTTGCAGCTCGGAAAGCAAATGGTGTCCTGGGCTCCATCAGCAGAAGGGTGGCCAGCAGGGACAGGAGGTGATTGTCCCCCTCTAATCTGCTCTTGTGAGGCCCCATCTGGAGCACTGCGTCCAGGTCTGGAGATTCCTGATCCTTGAGATTCCTCCCAACCCTGGCCATTCCATGATTCTGTAGTGTTAATAACTTCACTCACAGCTTTAAAATATACTCCAGGAATGGGTACAGATTTTAGAAATGAGGTGACAGGTTGAATGCAAGCAGGGGCACATCTGAGGAACCAGGAAAGAATGAAACAGCTTGGAGACTGGTCCCACTGGTCTCTGTTAGGAGTCAGAGCATATTTACAATGGAGCCACAGAGTCAAGGCTAATAGGAACTTGCTTCTATCAGCAAGGACAATTCCCCACTTTTCTCCATTACCTGGAGATACATTCTCCCCTTCCCAGAAGAGAAGCTCCTGAAAGCATCCAGCACTAAATGCTTCTTATGGTAGGTTAAAGGCTTTTACAGGCAATTTGCTTCAGTGCAGTGGTGGACAACTATCCACGTTGTTTGGCCTTCTGTTGCTTATGACTTCCCAAAAAAGACCTTGAATGCTTTGTTTGTTTCCTTAAGCGCAGCATGCTTTCAGCCAGCAAGTGCTGGAATTACACTTATCACACTAGACCTATACAGCAGGCTTGGCAAGAGCTGGTCTTAATCCTTTCTTCACTATCTTAAATTATGGAGGAGTTCAGTGACCTGGTAGATATAACAATAAATTAAATTCTTTTAAACAAATTGATCAAAGAAACTTCACCAATTTCCATAAATCTTTGGAAATTGGTTTGAATTAGCCTTTGATTTAGCATTGGTTTAATATACAAAAAAAAAGATTCCTATTCTTCTTATGCATTTGGCAGCTGTGCTGCTTCCTGCCTCAGTTCATGTTGCTAAGGAAGATTTATTTCCCAGAAGTTAGCCATCTCTCTTACAGCCCGTGACATTTCAGTTCACTTCTTCCCTTGACAATGCTGTCCAGCTAACTTGCAGTGTCTGTGAATAGCAGGATGGATGGATTTTTTTTTTTCTTTGGTGTAAAACATCTTGAATACTTCCGTGTGGGGGATCTCAAAGTGCTCTGCAGTGTCAGCTGATGTATTGTTGCCAGTACGCTCTGAGGGTGAGCAGGGTATCTGAGTTGAAGGCAAAGAATCTGAAGTGCAGGGACACGTGTTCCTACAGGACAGTGGTGTCAAAACTGAGAGCAGAGCCAGTGTTGGTTCATGTTCTGGTGCTGGTATTTGAATCACAAGTTTGGAGCTTACTTTTGATTTTCAAATTCTTAGTTTTAGAACTGGGTTATGCAGAGTAGACACTGATGGAAGTCATCTCTACCAATTCTAGTAGTGCATTTCATGTTGACATCCTTCATTGGTGGCAAAAACAACACTGGAGTTGTTATAACACCTTCACCACGGCTACTTTGAAGAAGGCTGGATAGGATCAATAATAAGAAAGCTGAAGGTGAGATAAAATGGACAGCATGATTCTACCTCTCAACATGCAGGAAGTCTTGCTCCTCCCTTTGAAGCACTGCACACATTTGAAAGAAAAAGGAGGAAGGAAAAAGAGAAAATTGAATCTGTAAGGATATGGATGTGAATAGTGATCCATCAGGAAGTTGTGAAAATGCCCAGACCCTTTTGACCTTTGCAGATTGCTACCAGCCCCTCTGAAAGATGCAGTGGAGGTGTCAATGTGGAGGAAGTGCTACACCATGCCCGAAGTGAATGCTGCTCTCAGTAAGATCCAGCTGGTGGGATATTCCCAGAAAATTGTGAGTATCAGCAGAGCTTTCCTCAGGTCAATATTAACAGCTTCTTGCTTTCCAGCTTTCTCCCTGCAAAAGCCTGAGAAATGCCCTTCTTTTCCTATTTTTCTTGTAGATCCTGTTAAAGATCTAGTTACTCTGACCTGAGAAAGTAAGGCAAGATTGTATATTATTGAAATGCACCCTGGTCTGTCTCCCAGGAAGGGTTGTTGTTTGTTGAAAATTAAGAGTATCCATTTGTCTCTCCTGTTCCTCGAGGGAGGCCAATTTTAAGGCATACCTGTGAATTTAGAATTGATGTCTGGCCCACTGAGAGCTTGGAGGATGTACCAAATGAATGTATCCTCTCTGTCTGTAAGCCACATCCCCTTCTGAGTTACTGTATCTCACTTCTGGGAATCTTTTTGAGTGCTTTAGCCTCTGCTTTCTTTTACAGAGCAAATTAGGGATTGTAAACAAAACCTAATGGCTCAACCTGAACTTCAAACACTCCTTTCCCAAGGTTCTCAGCTAAGGTTTGTTGTATCTGATGCTGTTAACTGTAATCCAGTGTAGTTTGTAGAATGAATTGGGCCAACAGTTCAGTAGTCTGCAGTTCACTCTTACGGGCAGCGTGTGCACCGTGATGCCTGCTATTGTTGCACACCAACATGAGGTAAAAAAGTGGATTATAGCAAATTGTATACCCAGATTTTTTGTTTGCTCCTTTTTTCTTTACCGAAGGGCCACTGAAGTTCAGAAACTCTTTGCATGTAAGACAGTTTGAAGCAATAACCAGTTCAGCTAGGAGCTAAATTGGATGGGTTTGTGTGGTGCTGCATTACAGCTGGTGAGAAAAGACCTTGAGCCATCACTAACCTGGGTGCTGATGTAAATAACAGCTGCATTTTTGTCTAGCCACCAGACAGGTTGAGTGTACTTGGAATTCCTCAGTGTTAATGGGTAATTACTCTTCACTTTTGACTGTCCTCACAGTGTGAATGAATCTCACCAAGTTTTAGATCTGTACCTCTCAGCCAATCATTCTTTTCTAGTTCCTGGGACAGGCGGAAGAAACGTTCCTAAAGCATCTTTTATCTCTTCCCAAAGATGTTTAAAACAGCAAAAGCCTAATTAGTCAGCTAACCCCAAATGTGGCAACAGCAAGAATGGTTTGTTGTCCATTACAAAGTCAGAGGAATGGAGACCTTGTTTTGAGAGGCCAAATACGTATTGGGATACTAGAAAAATCATTAGTATTGCATGAGTGCTTGTTCTATTATTCAGTAACCAGAAAGTACAACACATCAGTGAGCAATACATGGAGGCTTATTTTCCTTTCTCCATACAATTCTAACACATTGCTGTGTACGGAAAGCAATAAACTTTCTAGTAACACCTGGAAATGAGACAATTGACAGGTTGCTTGTGCTGAAGCTGAAATTTGGACTGAGTTTGAAGGGAGTTCTTAAATCACCAGTAGATAGCATTTAAAAAAAAAAAAAGTGATTGGTAAAATTGTAAAGTGACTTTGTCTTTAAATATACACTTCATACAGCAAAATCTGTGAGTCAAACAGACTTTTATATCAGTACATAACAAGTTATGATGCCCTTCCTTCTCTCCTGCTGGTCTGTATTGATAAAATTAGCCCAAGGGAGTATAAAGTTTTCAAAGATCTAAAGCTCCTACAAAGTTCCTCAGTACATCAAAGCCAGATGGACCACAATTAGTTCCTCCAGTGAGAATTATGTTGCAGTGTGAACTCAGTTACTGGAGAATTAGCATGGAAGAGAGACCTGATGAAGGCTACCTCAGGAGAAGTTTTTCTCAGAGCTTGTGTTCTGTTAGACCTGGGGAAATTAAAACAGCAGACATAAGACAAATAGCAGCTTCATAAAGGCCTTGAAAGCAGAACTAGTTTGAGTTGTTATCACTGATGATAAAATAACCTGTTCTCATTTCTCTCGGGCTCTCTCAAGTTAATTTCTCTCCCTGTGTGTTTCAGGAGTTGTTTGGTGCTGTGCAGGTCACCCCTCTCAGCTCAGGCTACGCGCTTGGAAGTTCCAATTGGATTATCCAGTCGCACTATGAAAAGGTTTCCTATGTTTCAGGATCTTCTCTGCTTACAACACATCCTCAGGTACAACCACTTTAGAAACCAACCAACATAGAAAAACAAACAGAAGGGCTCACTCTGCTGAGATCAGGCATAGTGTGGAAACTGTACAGATGTACCTCTGTTAATAATTGGCTGTACTTTGGTCGTTAGGAAGACATACCACCCAGGTAAGGAGGCATTTAGTAGAGAAGGACAGCTAAAATTCTTTATTTTTGATTTGGTGCTAACCTACTTTCCGCTATGAAATTCTCCATCACCTTAAGTAGGAAAATTCCAGCAGAGTTAAACAACAGACCATTAGTGACTCTCAGTAAAATATGGATTATTTTTTTTTTTTAGGAGTCTTTACAGACAGTTCGCAGACTGCTTCTATATCACTTCTGAAACATCCTTCCTTGGGAGAAATGATAGCTTACTGGCTGCCAACATTTCCACCCTGCTCTGCTGAGGGCAAAGTCTTTATAGTGCTGTAGATGTAATTTCCAGTAAATTAATTCTCTCTAGATCCATAAATTCTTCGTGCAAAGAATAGCTTGAAGTTTGCAGTACTGCATGCTTCAGAAGTTGTCAAAATAGTTGAAAGCAATATTAGCATGAGGTATTTAAAAATAATTTAGGAAATGTGTCAGGTTCATGATCAGTAAGTAATTTCCCCCAAGGTGAGTATCTTCTAAAGAGTGTTGCTTCTGAGCACCCTTCCTTTAAAAGCTTGAGCTCAAGAATTGAACAACTACAATACATAGTGTGTCTGTACTTACCTGCGCACAGTACATCAGGGTCTCTCTTTTTTCATCATCTGCCTCATCCTGGCCTGGACAATGTTCTTTTGAGACCTTCTGCTGAAGGAACACGAGTAATATTTAACAAAGCATGCATGTAAAACTTCTGTGAGGAGAAACTTTGATCTATGAGGGCCAACCAGGGATCAGGCTTAGCTAGCATGGGCTCATGAAGGGCAAGTCTTGCTTGACCAATCTCATCTCCTATGATTGGGTGCCCCACCTGGCAGATGAGGGAAAGGCTGTTGATGTTGTCTTCCTAGACTTCAGCAAAGCCTTTGACACTGTCTCCCATAGTGCTGGAGAAAGAGCAGCTCATGGCTTGGGCAGGTACACTCTTTGCTGGGTAAAGAACTGCAGGGACAGGCCCAGAAAGTGGTGGTGAATGGAGTCAAATCCAGTTGGTGGCTGGTCACAAGTGGTGCTCCCCAGGGTTTGGTATTGAGGCCTGTGTTGTTCAATGTATTTGATGATGACTTGGATGAGGGCATTGAGTAAATTTTCAGATGAGGAGGTTGGGAAGAAGTGTCAATGTGCATGGGGGTAGGAAGGCCCTACAGAGGGATCTGGAAGGGCTGGATAGCTGCATGGAGGATTGAAGTTGAACAAGACCAAGTGCTGGGACGTGCGCTTTGACTACAACAACTCCAGGCACCACTACAGGCTACAGGAGTGTGGTTTAGTGGGAAATATTGGTGATAGGTGGATGGTTGGACTGGGTGATCTTAGAGGTCTTTTCCAACCTTGGTGATTCTGTGATTCCGTGGTTCTATAGGAAGTGGTTTGGACTGCACTGTTCATTCTATGTTCTATTCTATACCAACACTATTTCTTAGACCAAATGGTGGATGAGATCCTCATTTTATGTTTTTAGCATACAGTCCATTGCACTTTGCATTATTTTTTCCCTAACTCGTAATTTGAAGGAGTAGCCTATGAAGTAATTGAGAATGCGTTCAGATTGTCCTTTTCTTGTTATTCACCACATCACAAATATTGCAAGGAATCAGATCACTTTTGTACCCAGAAAGGGTACTGTTGGTCAATGGCTCGATGCCCAGATGGAGATCAGTGACAAGTGATGTCCCTCAGGGGTCAGTACTGGGACAGGTGCTCTTTAACATCTTCATCAATGACATTGACAGCCACACCAAGTGCACTCTCAGCGAGTTTGCAGGTGACACAAAGCTGAGTGATGTGGTGGACATCTCAAGGGACGGGATGTGCCATTCAGACATGCCTAGACTAGCTGAGCAGTGGGCCCAGGTGGACCTCATGAGGCTCAATAAATCCAAGTGAAAGGTCTTGCAACTGAGTCTTGGCAACCCATGCATCAGTACAACGTGGAGGTTGTAAGGACAGAGCACAGCACTGCCGAAAAGGACCTGGGTGTACAGGTGGATGGCAGCTGAATGTGAGCCAGCACTGTGCCCTCGCATCCCAGAAAGCCAACTGTATCCTGGGCTGCATCGAGAGCAGTGTGGCCAGCAGGGTGAGGGAGAGGGATCATGTCTCTTTACCCTGCACTGGTGAGATCTCACCTGGAGTACTGCATCCAAATGTGGAGTCCTCACTACATGGATGTGTTGGAGCACGTCCAGAGGGGGGCCACAAAAATGATCCCAGGAATGGAAGGCCTCTCGTATTAGAACAGGCTGAAAGAGCAGAGGCTGTGCAGCTTGGAGAAAAGAAGGCTGCAGGGAGACAGAGCAGCCTTTCAGTAGCTAAAGGGAGCCTTTAAGAAAAGAGGAGAGCAGACTTTTTGGCAGGACCTATTGTCATAGGACGAGGAGAAAGAGTTTTGAATTAAAAGAGAGAAGATTTATTCCTCTCTTCCTTCCAATTTAATTTCTTTACAGTAAGAGTGGTGGGGCACTGGCACAGATTGCACAGAGAGGTGGTGGGTGCCCTGTCCTTGGAAACACTCATGGTCAGGCTGGATGGGGTTCTGAGCAATCTGATCTAGCAGATTTCCCTATTAATTGCAGGACAGTTGTGCTAGATAACCTTGAAACATTCCTTCCAACTCAAACTATTCTGTGATTCTATGATCACTTGCATTTCAGGTATCATTGTTACGTATGTTCTTCCAGATGGCTGTTGAAGACAGCAGATAGATTTTGACCTAATATTAATCCTCATATACACCACTATGAGCACCTAGAACATGATAATTCTATAATGGCTAGTAGTTTTTGAGACCTGCCAACCAGCTATTCATCTGTTTGACACATTTGTCAGACAATATATAGTAATAACAATATCTTTGTTGGCACAAAGCCTAAATCTTGTTCAATAATCCAACAGTTTTTCATCAAAATGAAAAGTTGTTTTTCTGACCTCTATAGAATCATGGTGAGCAGTCAGTGAAACTCCAGTGTATGAATGCAGTCACTGCATTTTGTTGTCAGTTTTTTTTTTTTTTAAAGACACCCTGTTAATCAACATGCTTATGTAAAAACATATCCTGGCTTTTGGAGTCACATTGAAGTCTTTGCACGTTTCCAGTCATTTGGAACTCCCTTCATAGTTATTAAAAAACAGGGTAATGCGACCAGGCTTTCATCAGTGATTTGTTTAGGATGAGAGGACACAGCTTATTTGGGCATATTAATGGGACAAAGCTGCTTCCTCTTTACACCTTCTCTATTATACGCAGTAGTAGCCTTGGAAGCATTTCCTTCTCTCAGTATGCAGATGAGGATAATCTCACTTGAAGGAAACACTGGACCCCACCATCCTTCCCTTGTGTCCTCCCTGCTGCCAGCACTGGGATTTAAGAGCTGTCATGTAGGAGTTAGCAGCACAAGTAGGAATTAGACGCCATGGGGAGGGAACAGGATTGCTTTTTTGGTATAAATGACAGCTTAGAGTTTTCTTGAAGTTTTAAGTTACATATAGATTATATCTGTAATCTACAGAGTTATGTTACGCCTGAGAGTTAGCTCTGACACCATTAATTGTTCCCTTTACTTCTGTGTTCTGGCAAATGGTCTCTATTGGAAGTGTTGCCTCACCGTCTGCTGAGTCTAGAATTGACACCATTGCCTGCTGGCACCAAAGTGGAGAACTGGAGTTGACAGCACAGGTTCAGACGTGTCACTAAAAGCCTTTTAAGGCGTATTCTTTACATTAACCCACAAAAATCGATGCAAGCCCTTTCAGTGCAATAGCAGCTGGAATTATGTGTATCTAATACGGCATAATCGTTATGTACATTATCACAAGCAGATTCAATATTATTTTTTATTGCATTATTGGCATTTCATTTTTGTGGACACGCTATGGAGTGTCAAAGATTGTGATAAATCTAATGTAGTTGGTCTGGTCCAGCAAGGTGGTGCACAGTGTAAACTTCTATTGAAATTGGTATGAAACTCCCCTGCATGTTCATGGGAGCAAGATCTTAACTAATTAAGAATGGTGTTGAGGGACAGTGAGCAAGGCAACTAACTGTGCAGTGATCTTCGGAGTTCAGCAGAGGAGAGATCTTTGTCAGTCTCTTCTGGTAGAAGGATAGAAATCTTTCCTGGTGGGTGAGAACAGAGAGAGTCCATCAAGAATAAGTAACCATATAATACCATGCAGGTGGCTGCAGTTGCCTTCCTTTGTTTGAGTGGTAGCTGAGGGAGATGTATCCCAGCCCAGAGTGAGGCTAAAATTTAACTTCTCCTCATAGCCATACTTTGCCTGCAAGTGGTTTTTGTCTCTTCAGGATTGAATTATGCTGAATGTTGAGTATCAAGAATAGATACAGTTTAGTATAAGGTCACACAAAAATGATTTCCGAATTTTTAGTGTATGTTTTCTAATAGACAAAAGTGGGCATACATTTTGCATCCCCCTTTAATGAAATGCTGGTATAAAATAAGTCATATGATCAGCCTTGGTGAAGAAGTGTGCACCTCTATGCACAGTCAAAGTAGAAGCAATGTTTGCTTGAACATACACCTGCCAGTGGCCAAATCAGCACAGTATTTCTTCGGGCTATCAAATCATTGATACTTCTGCTACATCTGAGGGCCACAGGATTGGCAGTGCAGAAGTAACTCATCTGTCCTCAGGAAAAAGGCATGGCATGGATAGAAAGTGTGCAACGTGATGCTTGTGATAACCACCCTCAGTGCTTCAACCACAGCATGGGATTGTATCTGTGACCATAGGCAATCAGTACAACACGCACAGCAAGGCCAATGGTCGTTGCCCTATGAAGATATGAATCTCAGTTGACATAGGTTAGCCTCTAGCACAGTCTTCAAAGAGAGATACAGGATAAAGCTGCAGTGCTAGTGCAGTTCATGTGTGGAAAGTGATAAGGTGAGTCATGTTTTCCACTGACTTCAGAAAATGCTTGTATGTTTGGCTTGATTTTTATAGCTGCAGTAAAAAGTTAGGATATATCAGTAAACATTTATTAAATAAAATTTATCAGTGTTAAGGAATCTAAACCAATGTATTGTTTCTACCAGCAGTAACTATTTCCAATTTCACCAAAGCCATCTTCTGACAAGGCTTGCACAAACAGTCTTAAATGAGCATTTGGAAGTCATTATTGTAATGCTATAAGTAGAAAAGCAGGATTCACAAGTCAAGGGAGGACCCTGTGCTGAACTGAGATTTATGAGCAAAACGGAGAGCTTCGAGCCTGAAGTCCTTTGCATTTTACTTCTTTCAAAGAAAACCCACTCAATTGCTGGGGAAAATTCAGCTGTACCCAACCAGACAGTGAGCACTGGGAATCAAAGCTGACACTGATTTGCTAAAGGAAGCTGACTGGAAGCTAGTGCAGCCAAGATACGAACACAAGAATGAAACCCTTCCTGATTGCAGTGCCACATCCTCAACAGATGATTGTCTTCTCAATTGTTCGACTCATAAGGCCATGAAATGATTAGTCTATAGAGAATACCACTTTGAATCCAGTCACAGTTCCATTGCTTGTTTTGTACTGTACATATGCAGGTAAACAGTGGTTTTATTAACTTAACAGATAAAGGGATTACTGGTATAAAGTGTTCCGTGTGTTTTCCTTGTTGATCGCTGTATCTGTCATGCAGTACTCTTGGTGCAATGCACAGAAACCTATGTGATGACTGTCATGTAACTTATTTTATTTCACTGTACTCTGTTTCAGCCCATGGACCAGGCTTCTCTTAAAAACAGTGATGTCCTCATCCTGACGGGTCTTACGCAGATCCCTACTGCTAACCCAGATGGCATGGTAGGAGAGTTCTGCAGCAACTTGGGTAGGTCACTGAACGAAGCCTTGTGTGTATTTTATCATCTTACTCATTGCTTTGGGTGGGAAGTAATTCTGAGATTCCTGGAATTGAATAACTTGTCCAGCCATATCTTCTGGCATAAAACTAGCTGTTTAGATTTTACGATGTGCTCCTGATGTCATTAATACAGTAAGTGCTTAGAGAGACACAAGTTGTACCTAAAATGTTTTGGAATGGAACAGGTATTACAAGATTTAATCATTTGCTGGTCTTGGTTTGCTAAGTATGTCGCTTAGCTGCCAACAGACTGCAAGTTGCATAGGTACTGCAGATTGTTCCCATCTGAAATACTGCTATTTCCTTCCTCTATATCAGATAGTATAAAATCTTTACATCCTTTTTTATGACATTCAGTTTTGAAAACAAGCACATCTGCTTCTCTTCTTACACCTGATTTTTAAATATATCAAAAGCAAATAGCACAATCTCTGCTTAAAAAAATATATCAAGATGTATTTATAGACTCCAGAAATACAAAACCTAATCAGACGCTTTCACAGCTGGAAAAGCTGATAATTGCAAAGCTGTGATATCAGTGTGAATGGCAGCATTTTCCAGCCTGATCAGAATGTCACATCCAGTTCAGTTCTTTTCTCCCCTTCCCCCACCTCAGCTCTTCTGTGCTATCACCCTTTGTCTGCCTTGCCACGCGTTGCCTTTCTCAAGAGAACTGCAACACTCACTACAGGAGAACTACTAAAAAGATTATTAAAAGGCATTAGAAGTCTAAATCAGGGGATCTTCGCTGCAAGCAAGTGTTCTGGTCCCCATTGCACAACTGAGAGAAATTTGAGCTACTGCATTTAGATGACTTACCCAAGGTTGCAGAATAAAGATGAGAATGAACTGAAGTGTAAATAGTTCTTAATATTACTTTTAAAAACTAAATGTACCCTTGGAGAATTTAAAAACAAAACAAAAAAAAACAAAACAAAACAAAAAAAACCCCATATTACTTTGCTTTTTCTGTTTTTTAAATCCTTGTGCATATTCACAGATGCTGAATATAATCATAATATTTCAGAATCTCAGTATGGGACTGCCGCAGCAGTGGAAGGGAAATAATAAAAGGGATGTGGTAGATTGCTCCATCACCTGCCTTCTCCAAATCAAAATCGAATATCCCTAATTAGGTTGTGTTTCAGTTCAAACAGAAGCCATAGGTCCTAGTGTGAGAAGTGCAAGGTAAAATTGTGGGGTTTTGTTTATGTGAAAAAGTGAATTATGGGGTCAGGATGGTTACTTGTGATATAAATACCTATTGCTGGGGTGCGTTTGGGCACTTTATAAAGATGATGATCTTGTTATACCAAAGATCCTATCTGTCAACATCCTGGCTCCAGCAGGGACTATAAGCAGGTACGTAGAGAACAGTAGAAGACTGGGGTGAGACTGTATGATACTTTCCCCTCATGATTTCTTAGCCTTGAACTATTTTTGTTTCAGGAATTTCCTCAATCAGACATGGCTTTTTGTACAGTTAGTAATGCTCAGTGGATTTCATTTCCAGGAATTTGTTCAACCTCCTCCTGGAACTCTGTAAATTCTTAACACCTGTGACTTCCTTTCCTAAGTGATGCCTATGTTTACATGTGCGCGTGTGTGCATTAGAAGCTGTGTTTTCATTGTTTATAAGCTTTGTTAATTTTATTACAAGCTGTGGTGATACAAGATAGGCTTTGGTGACCTGCATGCAGATGTGCTGCCCTTCTCTGTCTTTTCTGGGCCTTTATGGGGGCTGCTGTCCCCCTGGCAGATGGCAGCATGATCACTTCTATCATCCTGAACCACCAAGGAGAGGCTGAGCAGCAGTGTTGGTCTTCCTACAGGAGAGGCTGAGGAGTGTTTGCCTTACTGCCATCTCTTCTGCAAGATATCCACCACATCATGTGTTTTAGCAAGCAGCTTGGTGGTCACTAGTGCCTTAAACTGCAGCAGCTGTTTGCTACATAAACAATAGTGAGGCTGTTGTTAATTAAAATGCTTTTAAAATATTAAAGCTGTAGTTTGGGCCAAAGCAAAATCCAAAAGATGAATGCATATAAGTGTGTTACATATGTAGATACAGGTGGGTGTTTATCTGAGCAAGTTGTTCTGGTTTACAGAAACATTCTGAACTATTTTGAGGATTTTGCAGTGTATCTTAGAGCCAAATTCTATCTTGAAAGAGATAAATGCAGAGAAATTAAAAAACAGTTGAACATGGAAGGAAGGTAGCTTAAATTATATAAGAATCCAGAATTTGTGTAGCACAAAAAAATGCATTGACCTGAGGAAGTCATAGAAATCATGGAATGACTTGGGTTGGAATGGACCTCAAGGATCATCAGGTTCCACCCCCCACTGCCACAGGCAGGGTTGCCAGTTGCTAGATCAGGTACTAGACCAGGTTACCCAGGGCTCCATAACCTGGCCTTAAATGCCTCCAGGGACAGAACATCCACAGCATCTGTAGGCAAGCTGTTCCAGCACCTCAGCTCTCTCTCAGTAAAAAAAAAAAACTTTTCTGAACATCTAACCTAAATCTCCTCTCGTTTAATTTAAATCCATCTCCTCTTGTCCTGTTTCTGTTTCCTCTTGTAAGAAGTTGATCATGTTTATAAACTCCATTTAAATATTGGAAAGACACAAAGAAGTCTTCCCACAGTCTTCACTTTTCCAAGCTGCACAGGCCCAGTTCCTTCAGCCTGTCTGGACTTGACCACAACTCGTTGACCTTCCAACCAATTCCTTATCCACCGAATAGTCAAATCCATCTCTCTCTAATTTAGAAATATGGATGTGGTGGGGGACCATGTCAAAGATCTTGCAGAAATCTGCGTAGTAATTCTGTGAAGAATGCAGTGATAGAGCAGTCTCTTCCCAGTACTACTTACACATATATCCAACATCAAGAGAAGAAAGCAGATCCATTTTCTTATAGATGAGTAAAGAATTAAGATTGGACAAAATCTCTTGAAGACTGTCTAATCCAACCATCCCAGAAGTCCAAAACCAATCGGTTACTGTGAAAAAGCAGTAACGTAGGCAAGCTGAGCACCATAGATTTCATGTTTTCTCATTCCCAAAATGTTTGACAACTTCACAAGAAGCTCAAAATACACTCGGTGAAAAGTTAGTCATTGGCAATATATCAAAATAGTGTATCATAAGGTAATGCCAGTTTGTGACTAAGTGTGAAAAATTTCACCTTGGTCTCTGTTTTCATCCCAGCACGTAGAGTTGTAGATGCTGAATCCCATTGTTACTGAGTCACCTGCATGATCTGCTCTCCATGTTGTGTGTGCTGCACTAAAACACGCTTTGCCTTCTCGCTGAGTTTAGCACTGACACTTTCTGTGCTACAGCACTGCCATACCAGCACTCTGCAGCTTCAGAAAAGCAGTTATATTTTTACATTGCTTTGGGCATCATCAGCAAAATTACCAGACTATTGGCAAGGACAGTTTTGGGATATTTTGCGTGCATGTTTGGTCATGCTTTTCTGTGTGCACATGTTTATATAAAGCATAAAAGAGCACAGTTTGCTTTTTAGGTGCCAACTTGACCTTGCAGTGGCAGCTGTTTGAAAAGCAAGTATGTCATTGTAAGCTGTAAATTGAACAACTTGTTATGGAGCTACTGAAGGAGACTAAATTTGAAATGCTAAGATTATTATACAACTTCTTTCAAGAGACTGCATCCATCAGTCACAGAGATAAATTGGGCTTTAAACAGCTCTCAAATATACGTGTCCTCTTTCTGACAACTGTAGGAAGTTGTACAGAGAGCCAGATTGAACCTGCTGCTTGCATGGAAAGCAGTGTGCTTGTACAGGTGTCCATCTCTGTTTTGGAGAAGCTGGGAGGTAGTCCTTCTCCCTTCACGTAACCACAAGGAGCACCCTCAAGAATTAGTGCCCACTGTCTGTGGTGGACGAGGACAAATAACGTTGCACCAAGGAACTGACTAGTATATGAAGGCAAAAGGTTGATACACAACCTTGCCAGGGGTGGGAGAGTTGTGTTGCTGTCTTCCTCTGTCCAGAGGGCTAGGAGCATTCACCAGGCCAGTTTCAAAGGTGCACTGCTATGTGGCCAGGTATATGAGTTTCAAGGGGCTATCTAGCATGGGTTGTTGGGCTGATCTGTGGATGGAAGAGTATTCCACTCCTTGGGTTGTGCTTTTATTTAGTGTAAAATGCTAACCAGCTCTGTAATTTTTCTGAGAATTGAAGTTTGAGTTGGCATCTGCTCAAAGGCCTTACCCTCTATTATTTTCTCTTTGGCCCCAGGAATCTTGAATGTCTGGTTTTCAGCAGAAAAAAAAGCTTGAGGTTCCCATAACAAACCAGTGGCTGCAGGGAAGGGAGAGTTGAAAATTCAAACTCTGAGGCTTAATAATGAAACCCACATTTTTAATAGCCTACACAAATTCCTTAACCAGTCCATTATTGGATGAAATCTTCCTTCTGCCTCTTGAAATTGAGGAGTTCAATATTTGTCTTAACTGGGTGAATTGATGTCTGAGTGAAAGAAGAAGGTTCCTTTTCCAAGGATCATCACAGAATCACTTTGGTCGGGAAGGACCTTAAAGATCATTGATCTCCAGTCCCCCTGCTGTGAGTTGTTTACCCCATCACAAAATCAGGCTACCTGTGCAGCACCTCCAGGGATGGGGCATCCACAGCTCCTTTGAGCAGCCCGTGCCAGTGCCTCCCCAGGAGACACATATCTTGCTGTTTAAGGCAGTACCCTCATTCAGGGCAGAAGTGCAAACACACCTTTCCTTGGCGTTTTCTACTGATCACTTCTCCACTCTGCATCCCCCTCTCTGTCTGTGCTGCATTCTTACTACTGTGGATACAGGTATTTATCTTTCCTTTCTGTGGATTTTTGGGTGCATAATGAAGCAATGTAAATTCTGCTTCTGGAGCCAGAGGCTTAACTTTCAGCCCCCAGATGGCTTTGAAAATCTCGTTCTTAATCTCCTCATTCCTCTCTTCACATCCTGTTTATAGATGGGATCGTTTAGACTTGCCTTTGCAAGAGGGATAATGTAACACATTGCTGGGATGTTTTGTAGCTTTCCAAGTTCTAGGAAAATGTAAAGCATTGCTTTTCAGATCCACGGTTATTTTGTTGGTAGGGTTTCTATGTGGCTCAGAGAAGAATAAACCCACTACTCTGCAGAGAATGTTGTATAATACATCTTCGATAGAGGAGATGTCTTTGGCCACTGTTGTTGAGAGCAACGTGTAATAGGCACTGGCTCCTAAAAGAAGTTAAGCACCTAAATGCATGTAAAAAATCTCACTTTGGAGTCTGCATTTCCCTAGACTCCATAAAACCTTCAAACATTCAGCCATAAAAATCTTCTTTGAACATGTAGGTGGTGCAAAAAGACCCTTAATGTGCTAGACCCATACCCCAGCAAAGCTTGTCAATAAGGAAATCAAGGAAGTGATTACGGTGAGATTTAATATGTGCATTTTCAGGCTCTTTCACAGCTTTTTATGTAATGCCTTGGCGCATAATGTTCCTGCTGCTGCAATGCAATTAACATCAGTAGATGGTTTTACCCCATGACCACAGATGAAATCTTAGTGAGGCAGCTATTGCTGGACCAAGTATTTCCTCTTTCCCATAAGGTACAGCACTTTTGTAATTCATTTTGCTAAAGCCCAAAATATTTGCTCTGTACTTGCATTTATACTCAGATGAATCTCGATTACAGAGATTTTCTTTTCCTCATCTTTTTCTCTTGTCCGATGCTGTCTACAGCTTATTGGGGTTTTAAATTGCTCTTGTTATGTTGAAAAATATTTACAACTTTTAGAAAGGTGAAGCGCTCCCCTCACCCACTTCTAGCTCTGAGGGCTGTTTGTTTGTAATACCCGTACCTTCAGCCACTCATCTAGCACAGTAAAAACTGAACACAGAACAGTTTACCATCTGTAGTGCTTTCAGGTGAGCCCTGTGAACCGTTGTCCTTTCTGTCTGGTGCACAGGTAATAGATGGAGCAGGGTTTATTTTGATGGTGGGAGTTTCATGTCATGCTGGCCATTTGTCTTCATGTGCCAAGACTGCCCTCTCGTGTCAGGAGTTTTACATCTGCTTAGTTTGGTACGTGCCCCCCAGCTAACAGTGTTATACTCTTTCACTCTGCTAAGCCTGGAGAAGGCAGTAAAGAAATGCATTTAGCAATCAGAAGTGTTCCCCTGGTTCATATGCATAACGTGTTCTGTTAATTTGTACAGTACTTTCTGTTTTTTTTCTATACCTTATGCTAAAGGTACTTTTTCTGTACACTGTACTAAAGGAACTCAAAGTTTAAATTTGAACTCTGTTAATTGTTTATTCTTTCTCCTTTAGCTATGACTGTCCGGAATGGAGGAAACGTGTTGGTTCCTTGTTACCCCTCTGGAGTCATATACGATCTGCTGGAGTGCCTGTATCAGTATATTGACTCTGCTGGACTCTCCAACGTCCCTTTTTATTTCATCTCACCTGTTGCCAACAGCTCACTTGAGTTCTCCCAGATCTTTGCTGAGTGGTAGGTGTTAAAGGGCTGCTTCATCAGGCTCAGTTCACATGCTTGACTATGCATGTCAACCCAGATACATATAGGTTGTGTCTACTTGAGACTTCATTAGAATTGTGAACATGTTTACAAAGGTGTATGTGCTCATGTAAATAGGTCTTCTATAATTAGGGAAGCCTTGTTTCCTATAGAGCATGCAAACTCAAATAGTGTGGGCTTTTTAGTATTTGCACTAGTGATTAAATGATATACATGGCTTGAGTGACTTTCAAGTGTGCCTGTTTGCAATCTCATCCAGTACCCCCTAGATGGTACCATGGTCTCTCTGCATAAGGAAAACAGATTTTTCCAACTTAATTTTGTTATGCCAACTTAATTTTTCTTTGCAAAAAAGGCCAGTATCCTGGGCTGCATTATACAGAGCATTGCCAGCAGGTCAGGAGAAGTGATACTTCTGTGTTCAGCTCCCATGAGGATACTTATGGAATGCTATGTTTAGTTCTGAGTTCCTCGCTACAGAAAAGATCTGGTTGTACTGGAGTGAGTCCAGTTCTGGGTAACAAAGGTGTTCTTTCATGTATGTAGAGGCTGAGAGAGCTGGGACTCTTCAGTCTGGAGAACAGAAGGCTCAGAGGAATATTTTCAATGAGTAGAAATACCTCATGGGAGGAAGTTAAGATGAAGGAGCCATGCTCTTCTCAGTAGTGCCCAATGAGAGAAGAGGTACTGGACACAAATTAAAGCACATGAAATTCCATCTGAACAAAAGAAACACACTTTCTTTTAACTGTGCAGTGGGTGGTTAAACACTGGAACTGACTGCTTAGAGAGCTCGTGCAATCTCCATTTATGGAGATATCTAAATCTTGCTGGATGCAATCCTGAACAAGTAGCTGAACATAGTTGAACAGAAGGTTGGAATAGGTGATCTTAAAGTGATCCCCTCCAACCTCAGTTAGTGAAGAAGAGATCCCAACCACTTGAGATTGCTCCCTGTTTTTTAACAAACTAAAAGGAACTTTCCTTTCTTCCTCTGGTGGATTGTAAGGCAGCTCAGAGTACAGTGCACCATTGAAGCTCTTCCTCTGCATGCTGTGTCTAGCTGGGACGTAATTCAGCCACCCAAGTGTTCAAACCATTTATTTAAATTCTCCTTGGCTGTAGAGGCTAATCTTCAAAAGTCAGCACCAAAATTACAGCTGTTTTCCAAATTTCCAAATACTTGTGTGTAGGGTAAACTTTTTACTTAGGTGGAAGTGAAGACAAATGTTGTAACACCCGTAACATAGCCATTTGAGGTCAGAACTGGGGCTGATTTTCAGGGATTCCAGCCTTTCAGTTCTACTACTTAGTCATTTAAAAGAAATTTCCCATTCTTAATCTCTCTTAGTCATAATTAAATTGAGTCTATAATAAATTGAAGAATATATGAGAAAAGGGTAATGCTTCCTAGGGAAAGCCACCAGGACATTACCACTACAGATAACTAACATCACACAGACCTCTGACAAAAATCTTTGTTTATCTTCTGTAATAGGATGAATCAGGGCTAGAGCTGATCAACAGCTTACAATATTTACTATTTAAAAACAAAAGATCGATGGAAGATAGCAAGGAGCAGTGAGCATTATGCCAGGATGAGGGGCAGTTTGCCAACGTTAAATCTGCAATAATAAAATGCATAGGGGAATTAGATTATAATGAATGAAAGAACTAAATTCTTGCTGAGACGTAGGATGAGGCAAGTGGAATGTCTCTGTTGAAGGATAATTGGGCTTTGGAAAACTTGCTGGATGTTAGTTACACGTTTGTTTTCAACAGTAGCTGGGCTCTGTTCCGTAATACTTTCAGCTCCTTGCACCTTGTCCAAGTGATCTGGCTGTGACTAAGTCATTGCGTCCAGTAGGTGTTGGCCATGTAAACAGAAAGACAGAAGCAGCAGAGCAAGTTAGTGACTTTGCTCCTGATGGCACAAGCAGGAGATAGCTTTCCCTAGGAGAAGTTAAACAGTAGGTGGCAGCAGATACTGCAGAATGTTTGCAGCTCTCTAACCCTACTTATTTTCCTTTTCTTGCAAAGGTTGTGTCATAACAAACAAACAAAGGTGTATCTTCCAGAACCTCCTTTTCCTCACGCTGAGGTAAGCAAACCATAGTCTTGCTGTTTGTTAAGATCTCATAGTGAGTATGTTCCAGGAATGCAGTTTCCTGTGGCTGTTGTTTTTCTGAGCAGCGCTATTTCTGAGCTTTGTGTCATTATTCATCCAGGTTTTTTTCCCCTCTTCTTTCTGTGATTAATTTAGGAGTGTGGGAACAGATTGAATGATGGTGTTCCCTCAACTCAGAAATTACCATGATATTTATTTCAGCATATAACTTACGTGTGCTTGCCTGTATTTCTTCTCCGCCCGCAGAAGGCTATTTGGTGTGCACATGGATCGATGTTTGCTCTTATCACACTGCACCCACCAATATTCCCTTTGTCCACGCAGTTTATTTCTGAGTCTGTAAAACTGAGAGCTTGTTATCAGAGACAGCTTAGTCATCCCGGCTCCTACCCCTTTAGCTGAAACAGGCACCATGATGTCTGCTGCAGGAGAAATGATATCTTGAAATAGGGAGCTGATGTAAGAAAGTTGAAGCTTGCAGCACCAAGCAGTGCTGTTACTGGCAATTTTTATGTGAAATTACTTGAGCTAGCATCTTAGTGAAGCAAAGAGAAGTAAGGTCCCTGTCTTTAAAGAGGATCTTCCCTGCACTGCACTGTGGGAGCATCATTTCTGCATCAAAATACAGAGTTTGAGGGCCATTTAAATAAACACAGCATAACTTATGCTTTCAGTTATCTCACCTGTCAAGGAAGGAAATCTCCTGTTTCCTCCACTGGGAACAAGTAGATTTGTGACTGAAGTAAATGAGAGGCAATTGGGAGAGGAGGAGATAGGACTGAGAAGGGATTTTAGGTAACTCCTACCTGCTCCTGGGAGACAGTGAACCCTTTTGGGTGTGTGATCTCATAAAACTCTTTTAGTTTGTGAGATCAAAACTTTCTGGTGGGATGTGGAGAGAGTGGCTTTTGCAGGTGTAAGAGACAAAATGTTTTTTTCCCTGTGAGGCAACTTGTGCAGGGGCTTCATCTGGAAATTGCCTCTACCTGTCATATTCATCATGTGGGTGCTTCAGAAGCACTGTTAGAAATAGGATCTGACCAGAAGCCCTTGCTGTTTCCAGATGCTTGAATATATTTCAAGGATGATGCACAATGAATGATGAATACTCTGTTACCAAGAATAATGCAGATTGTAAGGCACCCCTTTCTTGTAATCAAAAATCTCATTCACACCAGTAAATCAGTCCCAAAGCTTGATCTCTGAGTAGGAGTTTCTGTAGCCCTGCTGCTGGCTGTGTTTTGTAATTTCCCTTGCATTTTCTGTTGTTCAGGGTATCCTTGCTGATCCACAGAGTCTTTGGCTCACTGACTCCTACGTTTTTCTTAGACATTGCTTCAAAGTTTTAATTCACTGGAACAGGCAGATTTGAGTGAAAACCCTTCCAAAAATGAGAAGCCCTAAGCCATCTTAAATGATGGGTCTTTGTCTTTATAGAGTGATAACTATGTCCTCTAATTTTTAGGACATTTTATGTGCTCCTGAGGCTTTTTGATAATGAGATTTTGCCAAATGATTGTTTAGCTGTTGAATGCTCAGTGCTAGGTGTATATTGAGGTAATTATCTAGGAAAGGACTCACAGCAGTGGATAATGGATCAGTTTCCTCCTGACAAAATGAAGTGCGCAGAATGATGTGACTATCGCAGGTACAGGCTTTGCTTGACAAGGCCAAATCATGCTATGACCCACAAGGCTGGGGACATTTTACCATGTGATGCACAGATAGCTTTATTTAACCCATGGGTGTAATTGACACGAAGCCAGCCTAAGGCTTCCTAAATTTTTGCCTGAATGACACAATAGTGTGCATCCACACCCTTGTGGCTCCCAAACAATTAAATGACTGTTCAGTGCCTTTAAATTATTAAACTATTAAACACCCTTTGGCATTTCAGTGCTGAGCTGCTGTCTGAAGTACTGCACATTTCACAGCAAGTCATGTAACACATCTAAGATTATCATTTTGAGCGGCTGCTTACATCTGCTGTATAAACACTTGAAAGTGAAGCAACCTGCACTGACCCCCTCCTGCCCTGTGATGATCAAAGTGACCTAACAGTTCTCATTTTTTGTTCCTGATACATATTGCCTGTTTTGCAAAACCAGTTTGTGTGGTGGCGGGCAATGGCCCTAGGCACACAGCAACACTTTCAAAAGCTTGCCTAGCAGCAAAACCAAAGGAAGCTAATACCCAGGCAAAGGAGGACTGAGCCTGCTATTTCATTTTGAGGTCATAAATCACTGGAGTTTAGACACGCTTGAGAGTACCAGATCAGATTGCTGCTTTCTGTTTTGTGAGATGCACGGCTTGGTTTTAAGCAGTCAAAACATACTGAGATTTCTGTAGATGACTGATACCTGACACAGCCCCACTCATCAACGCAGCACCAACATGGCCATGTCAGGTAAGCAGCGCTCACCTGATGCTTATGATTCCTTGTTGCTGCCCTGCAGGGGACAGCTACCATCAACCTTTTCCTCTGGTGATTGTCAAGTGCTTTAGGTTGCATTACAGTGAGACCCACAGCTGGTAGTGGTTAATGCTGTTCTACTGCTTCCAAGGAGAGGAGCTGGGTTTCTCCTGAGAAATATAGAGATAGAGCAAACGATGTAAATGAGGGGGGAAGGCCATGCAAAATCTTGCAGCTAATGCTGTATATGTAACTTCCATAATGTGAAACTTCTGTATAACCTTTTCTCAGCACAATCTTTAATAAATTTGTTTTTCCCCCGCCATGTCCATGCACACCAGACTCAGCTGCAGTGCTGTATTTGGTGTAATTTTACCAAGCACAGTGGTATTCACATAAGGCCTGGCCTCAATAGCATGGCTGTGGTCATACCATCAGTCTAGGAGGAAGCAAGAGCTTGGGCTCATGGCTTCCTGTTACTAGGCTGGAGCCTGAACCAGCAGTCAGCCCTTTTTGTCGTAGGTAAATACTGTTTCAAAATGTGTGACTCTGCAACCTCAGAGTGATCAGCTTTGGTTTCTAATGCTCAAGGAAATTTTTAATGAGGACCAGAAACAGACAGTGAGTGATCATGTCTCTTGGATAGGTTGTTAGTGGAGAATTGCCTTACATTTTTCAAATTAATGGTGAGCTTGTGCTGTGTAAACTCTGTGGAAATTGTCCATCATGAAAAGATTTGCTTAGCTGCTCACTTGTTGGAAGAAAATAAGGAATTACTCAAACGTGCCTTTCAGTTACTAGCAAGCATTAATAACGTGTCTGGCATGATGCATCAGAGAAGGACAGGCCAGGAAATAGGCTTGTAATTATCCACGGAACAGGTCCAGCCCAGCATGCTGTCTAGTCCTGAAATTTGATGTTCTTATTCGATGTACAAACAAAATTTAAAAGCAAACAAGGAAGAAAATCCTCCGAGCTGCTGACAGTCTTTTGCAGCAATGAGTTCCAGTGGTGCCTCATGCATGGCATGAAAGAGCATCTTATTCTTTTCTCTGTACTAAGCCTTCTAAAGCTTTTCATTCCCTTTGCATGGAAGATTTCCAGGTTTGTGATTTATGTTACCTGCTCTGAACTCATTCCTTGTTCTGCTGTAGTGAACGAAACCAGACACACTGTTCAACTCTGCAGAGACCCCAAAACACTTCTATTCCCTTCAGGTTACTTGCTCTTTAATGGAGTAGTAGATGTTCAACATGTCTCCTCCCACACAATCACAGTGCAGAATTTATGACTCTTTGGGGTGGCAATTTGTTTCCAAGCATCCAGTCTGAGTGTACAGGGAATATGCTTTCCCTCTGCAGTGAGCAAGGAATGTGGGCTTAAGTGCTTCAGAGATGTAGGTGGAATTTGAACATCAATTCTTATTAAAGTTAATATGAATGGGGTGTCCAAATTCTCACACAAGCTTTTGAAGTCTCAGCTGCAGCCAGTTTAGCTGGTGCGCTGCTAAAAGGACTGCTTTATAAAGGCATTTCTCTGTGCTCCGCTGTTGGAGGGAATTTAGGATCTGAGTCAAACTACATTCCAGCCAGTGATTTCTCAGAAGAAAAACTGGAGAAATATAATGGAGAAACAAACAGGGGAGGGATGGATCTCTGTGGACGGCTCACCTCTATGCTTACAATACTGGCAGTTCAGTTTTTTGCCAGTAATTAATTATCATAGATGGGGATTATCATATGATGGGGAAGAGGAGCTCCAAGCTTAAGGTTCCACTAACTGGAGTGCAGTGGAACATAAATCAGCAATTTATTTTTTTAGGAATGCTGTTATGTTAGTCCAGTATTCACAAACCAATTCATGGTGAATCATAGAATCGCAAGGTTGGAAAGGACCTACAACAAGATCATCCAACCACCCTCCCATCACCATTGCTACCACAGGCACTAAACCATATCTCAGCTCCTCATCCAGACACCTCTTGAACACTGCCAGGGACGGCGACTCCACCACCTCCCTGGGCAGCCATTCCAGTGCCTGACCACTCTCTGAGAGAAATAGTTCTTCCTTATCTCTAACCTAAACCTCCTCTGGCACAACTTTCAGCCATTTCCCTGGGTCCTGTTTGTTGCCTGGGAGAAGATGTCCCTTCTTCACACTCATCCAGCCACTTGTCCCCAAGCCTGTAACGCTGCATGGGGTTGTTGTGGCCAAAGTTCAGGACCCGGCACTTGGCCTTGTTGAACCTCATCCCATTCACCTCAGCCCAGCGATCCAGCTTATCTAGATCCCTCTGTAGGGCTTTGCTACCTTCAGGCAGATCGACACCACCTCCCAGCTTGGTGTCATCTGTGGTGCTTCACTACATCCCAGGAGGGCATGGGAATATCCCATCCTAACACAGCCACAGCTAAGGAATTAGAATCATGGAATCGACAGGGAAGGTTTAGGTTGGATCTTAGGAGGAAGCTTTTCCCCTAGAGGGTGGTGAGGCACTGGAACAGGTTGCCCAAGGAGGCTGTGGATGCCCCATCCCTGCAGGCATTCGAGGCCAGGCTGGATGTGGCTCTGGGCAGCCTGGGCTGCTGGTTGGTGACCTGCACACAGCAGGGGGGTTGGAACTGGATGAGCACTGTGCTCCTTTTCAATCCAAGCCATTCTATGATCATTAAGGTTGGAAAAGACCACTAAGATCATCTAGATCATCAACCTGCCACCACCATGCCCATTGAATTAGCCACATCCCTGACCATTTTAACAGGAGCCATAGATGCATGGATTTTACATTCTGCACCAGCCCTTTTGTGAAAGCAGAGACTATACAAGTGAATAGCAGGGTTGTTCTCACAAGGCGCAATGAGAAGCTTTCACTTGTTTTCCTTTCTGCTCAATGTTTACATAGCTGATTCCAAACTGTGAGGTAAGTGAATCCTGACTTTACAATACTTCTCTAAGTGGCTGCAACAGAAATATTTGCAAGGTGATTTATATTGATCAGAATTTGCTGGTGGAGGAAGAGTTTGAGTTTACTGTCCTTTTACTTAGTGTCTGTTAGTAACATCAAGGAGAAATGGCTATGAAAAGCCTGTTTTTCTGTCAGAAAATAGCCAGGAAGGGAGTAATATTGATTCTGTGGTCTTAAATACTAGCATTTATCTTCTTTGTCTTTGCTTCCCTCTTCCATATACCAGTTCCTGCATATCACATTCAAAGCAATAAATACCTGGAACTAAGTGATCATATATATTATATTTTGTTCAGCACTGTACAGAATTTGGCCCTTTTTAGCACTGGCCTTATGAAGGGAGTGAGGGAGAGAAAGTCATCCACACATCCCTCATTCATTGATAACAACCACATCTGTTCAAAATTCTGGATACAGAACACGCTCACAAAAACACACGGAGTAAATAGCAGTGTATTTTGGCTGACTTCAGTAAAGGTACATGAAGGCTCTAGAGATTTATCCTGTTTATAGCAGCAGTTGCTGACCCTGTAAATCAAGTGTACTGCTTTAAAGGGAATAATAACCATTTGGGATTTAAAAAAACACAGCAGTCCTTTGTCTCAGTTCAGTGCTCTACCATCCCCTATCACAGCTTTCAGTCAATAAATGTTCTTTATGTGCAAAAAAAATGTTCAGAATGTTGTTAACAGAAATCAGTCCCATTTTGAAAGTATGGACTAAGTGCCAGATACTGGCCTTGGCCCAGGCTTGGTTGGAGTTCTGAACGGGGCACGGTAATGACAGTTGTGCTTATACAACCCTTCTCATCTGCAGGAAAAAAAAGACCCATGCAGGTCATAACAGATTTAGTCCCCTTAATGATTTGTGAAATTCTGTTGGACTTGTTTTGCAAGTTCAGCTCCATATATTTTTGATGGGGTAATTAGAAAAGATTTTGCTCTAGATAATAACATCTACCAGCTGCTTTATCACTGGATTGAGTAGAACGTCTCTAAACTTACTTATGTAGCCTTTCACCCCTGCTGTGTCCAACTGTGAGAAGTGGAGATTGTGGGCTACAGTATGGAGCTTCTGGGGGGTTTACCTCTCAAGATCTTCTACTATTAAAAAAAGCTGAAAAGTCCCCACAGCTCAGGAGATGATGCTAAGGATCCAACATAGCCGTTTTTCCTCTTGACTTAGCACTCCAGTTAGAAGCAGGGCACCACAGCATTGTGCTCAGTGATTTGTTGCTGAAACTTAAAAAACTTCAATGCTCACAAAACTCAAAGTCCTGAAAACTGAGTTGGTGGTCCTGTGTCTGTCTCTTCAAGTATCAGGAAGGAGCTTGAGGCTGCCATAATGCTTCAATAACAGTGCAACATTTTGTGTTCATGAACATACAGTGGACATTCGTATGGGTGCAGTGAAGTAGGTGTCACGTGTAGCAAAATCTGAGTGCTGCTGTATGCAAATATGTGTAATGTTGAGGAAGCTGAGGATCAGGATGCTGGAGGAACAGTTTGAGACTTTCAGAAGCATGTAAATGGCAGCTGTGAAGATGTCTTTCATGTAGATGCTGACTTTAAGTTTAGACTTGTAGTGTCACAAATCCCATTTGGTCTTTGGAATAGAAATTGCTCTCTTCTCCATCCGATTGAAAGTGCTTTTGCAACTTTGATTTGGCACTTTTGACTTCCCATTTTGGCAAAAGACAAAATTCATGGGTCCATTTCCTTCCTGTTCTTCTAAATGCCAGTGATTTTTTTGTGGCATCAAAGTTGTTTTGCCCATTGTCTGCCAACCTGCAGCTTTTGTTGCTGGAGCTAAGTTTAGATTCTAAATATTGCACTCCAGATGTGTTAATCAGAAATCTTTACCAGCCTTAATTGCAAGAATGTTTGCAAGATTGAGTGCAAATTAACTGCCAGAGCAGTTATTGGGTGTATTTTCAATCTTCCCTTTTGAAGACTAAATAGCAATCTGATGTTACTACTAAGCTGCAGAGTGTAGTGGCCCAGCTTCCTCCTTTGTGACCCAAGGATCCACATGGTAAGAACAGGCTGCATCCACCTGCAGTTTCCAACTTGTGTCAAACCCCAGAAGGCATGATACCAGTCTTGTTCAATCCCAGTCATCCAGGTAGTGCGTGACAGTTTTAAACAGAATGAATGGGAAGCAAAATCACGGCAGAATATTTGCTGCTAGTAATTTAAAGTAGATCAAGCTCAAAAGAGAAAGGTACAAATATTTGCACCTGCGTGCAACCAGCTTTCAATTACTGAGAGGTCACTGAGGGTAAGTTTGTACATTATCTGTTCTAGCACCAAAGCATACCTTTAGGTAGTGCCAGCTAGAAGTTGAGCATAATAGGGTTGATATTCTACATTCAGTTAAGAACCTATTGTGTAATAACCTTACATTCTAAAGTGCTTTGTTGTGCATTTGTTGCCTAGATACTTAAAGATATATTAGAATTTTCAGTTTCATACCCATGTATGCATGTAGGTGCACAATCTGAGTTAGATCTACCGTGGCAAAATAAAACAAGTAGAGGAGAATCTGAAAAGATGAGATGCAGTTTTGAGAGACCAGAAAAGTTGCTTGTTTTAATGTTCATTTTTAGTTCCTCTTTTGGAAATCAAATATGCTACAGTGAAGGGAAACATCTTGAGTGACAGAGTTTCAGCTAGAAAGTGATGATGCACCCATCATGTTATGACACGTAATGAAGAGCATGCTGTTTGCTAATTAGTGATACTGTCTGGGGTTTCAGTGCACAACTGTTGCTGGAATGTGTCGCTGAACCTTGCATATGTGAATTCTGTAGTTTGGGCAGTGTTGTGATGCATGGCAGGAGGCAGCAATGTATGGAGAGATCTTTGAGAAGGAGTTTCTCCTCCTATAAAAACTGGCTGGCGGAGAAAGTCTTGCTCCTGGTGTTTTCTTAGTTGTTCAGCATATGATTTCATTGCTTTAAATCGCATACTTTATTAAAAAACCAACATGTTTAAGGTTATTTGTTTTCATGGTGGGGTAGGGAACATGTATCTGCCAAGGAAGTACTTGCATGATATTACATGGAGGTGCACAACACACTAGTCAGCTGTACTGCTTTTATGTTAAAACTTGCTTTACAGATCAGAAAACAGAGGCAGGTGATATAAAGCAAAATTCTCCTTCGAATAGTGCCTGGGTAACTAAACTTCCTTGTCTTAGTAAAGAAATCTGTTCTGCATGCATAGGGCATGATGTATGTTATACTCTGTTTGCCACCTCCAGTGACAAGTACTCCTTACTGTTCATTGTTATTACTGATTTCAGTGATAGGAGGAGACAGTCTGTTCTTTCTTGTGCTTTTCCAGAGGATTTGGCTCTGTTTGAACCCGTTACACGGATGAAATTCACAGCAACGTACTGCTGAGGGCAAAATCGCCTGGTATTGCTGGGATGCAAGAAAACCAGGTTAAATGTCTGTACCCAGAGCTTGTGGCAAATAGGAAAAAGTAGCTTGTTTTGAGTTTGGCAGCTGAGCACTCTGTTCACTCCAGGAAACTCTAAGGGAGTGTTTGCAGTTTCCTCTCAGTTTCTTTACTGGTACCAAAGGAATGAGAGCAAAGACTTGGAGGCACCTGGCCTCATGCTCCAACTTCCTTTTCATAACATTTAGGACAGTAATGACTAAATGTACTGAAAAATCTAAGGAATATGCAGGAAGGGGCTCTGTGATGAAATACGAATAACCTGTAGAATGTTTGTAATCACATGTAAATAAACACTTGGAATTACAGGGCACAGAGGCATGAGAAGTTCGTAATGTCTGAATTTTTGTTTTTGTTTCAGCTGATTCAGACAAACAAATTAAAACATTACCCCAGCATCCATGGAGACTTCAGCAATGACTTCAAGCAGCCATGTGTCATTTTTACTGGGCATCCCTCTCTAAGATTTGGGGATGTGGTTCATTTCATGGAGTTATGGGGAAAATCTAGCTTGAACACTGTTATATTCACAGGTAAGTAAAATGTGGTTATCATTATGAAATTAGCAATAAGTTGTGCTCTGGTGAAGTGTGGCTACATCCTGGGAGCTTTACTCATTTGTTCTGGAGCAGAAGTTTCTGACTCCAGTAAGAGCTCTTTTAAATTAAGACCCCAGAGTTGAGTGTAGTGACAAGTGTAATTATTGTGCCATTTAATTCATTTTAGCCCTGCAGAGCCAACCTTTGCCATGCAGAGTCAATCCTTGCCATTTTTAAGCAAAACCTTTGTTGTGCACAGCAGTAAAATGCCTACAGGAAATTAATTTTTGGATTAGAAGCAGCTGGCTGCAAGTTAAGCTCAGGCAAGACCTGTCTCCATATTCCATTGGAATCACCAGCCTTTCCTCACACCTTCTCTTGCCCTTTTGTCACAACCTCAGACTGCTGCTCGACTCCTTAGTAACCTTGTACAACCAGTCTGCTTCTAAAGGTATTTCTGTACTGTCTGCTGGTCAGTAAGTGTTCACCTCATGCAGAATTAGCAGCAGTGGGTTATGCCATTGCTGCCTTCTGGTTGAACTTTGTTTTTCAGACTCCTTTTAGCTGATGGACACATCTGTATCTGAAGCTGAAGGTACAGCTCAACTAAAAACGTGGGGAGCTATTTCTCAATGACTCAGGCTGCCAGGGGCACAACAGTTCCATCTTTGAAGTTCCTCCGCTTGTCCCAGTATGTTTCTAATTTTAATGGATTTAATGATTTGAGTGCTGTCCACCTCAGAGAGAGCTGTGATCTCTGATCCTAAGGACAGCTGCAGCCCAGGACCGTGCCAGTCATTAACAGCAAGACAAAATATTTACAAGAGAACATGAAGCTTCAGGGAGATCTAGCAAAAGGGATGCCTTCTTCAGTTTGATCTTCTTTAGAAACGCTTCAGCACCTTCCCTGGAACTGACGTTCTGTCTGAGTGCCTCTCTTTATTCCCTGTGTGTCATCCGGACAGAACCCTACAGTGGGCACTGTTCAGACATGATCATTAAAGCCATTGCTACGGGTTTTATGTGGAAAGAACTCTATTATAAATAGGAGAAGTGTTGAATATAATTCTCAGTCAGATAAAAATGTTGTGAATTTTGGACTAGGACAAAAGTAATTAGAAATGGGAGGAGAACACTGAGTAATTGATCAAACCTATTCCCACAGCAAGTGCATGATGGAGTCCCACTGTTAAGCTTGTTTTCCCCCTCTTCTTAGTGAATAGGACTTGCTGGGAGGCACGAAACCTCCTAATGCAAATAGATTTGGAAAAGGGTTCATTCTTCCCTTTTTCTTCTCTTAACTAGTGATTGGCAAATCCTTTTGACTCTTTTACAATATTGGTACGAAAACACATCAGAGTATTGTGACACTGTTATACTGGCTTGGAAAAGGAAAGGTTATTGGTAGATTTAAAGCAGTATGTAATTAGTACATACTTCCCTCCTGCAAGGGGAGAGAAGATACAAGAGAGTTCCTGCTGAGCAGATTAGAAACTTTAGTCTCAAAACTGTATTTGTGCTGGGGAGTGATCCACAATGCCACAGTACTGACTTCATAGATGTTATGGTGCCCACCATAGTGCCCACCAAGGTAATGTCAGGAAATAGGCCCTAATTAGGGTAAGCAGTAAAAAAGCAGTACAGATATAAATTATTTTGGAAATAGTGATTCCTACTCCATTTAGGGACTTCAGTTAAAACCAAAGCATGTACACCCTCTGCTGGGTTGTGTATTTTGTGAACTTTCAGGAAATCAGTGATATTAATCATGTTGTGCAAGTGCTACCCACCGTCAGTGAGGATGTCAGAAACTGGTCTTCAATGGCAAAACATCTCATTCTGTGCCTGTGTAGAAGAGAGAATTGATCTTTCCATATCAAGCTAATCCTTCCATGAAATGAGGAAATAGAACAGGCTACTGTTAGAGCTTTGCTCTGGCCAGTTGTTAAGGTGTCCAAATGGAGAGCATAACGACTCATGGGTTCTTTAGATTATGGTCTTTGAGATTCATTCCCAGTCTATACTTCAGATAAATGTTGGCTGTAAGGACCTTGGAGTGCCCAGTGATTCCAGGCACTTCTTGTGGTTTGTTACTTAAAGCTGTCTGTGTCTTTTTGTCTTCAGTGCCTATCTCTGTCCATAGGCAGGATGTTCCTACTTCCTTATGGCTGTCTCAGCTGGAACAAAGACTTATTTGTCTGCAGAAATTCCTAGCAGATTAAATTCTTAGTATCTCCAGTGGAAATCTGGAGCACTTCATTGAGATCTAGGATTTTTATTATTAAATTACCTAGCTTCTCCTGTTCTGAGATAAAATTGCCTGGAGTAATGGGAGAAATACGGTCCATTGAAGGAGTGTGTGACAGCACATCATGTTCTAATTTCTCCTGTTGAAGGCTCATTGTTTCTAGTAGTTAGGACCTTTGAATTACAAGGCAGTCATACTTACTAGTTATGATAGTGCTTCTCTAGTCCACAGGAGCTAGCTAGTCTCCACCTTTTCAGTTTGTATTGTAAGAAACAACTTCAAGAGAATACAGACTAGCACAGCAGCTGCAGCCAAGGCAGAACACCAGCTGTGAGTGAGGTGTAGAGCTGCTCTGCTTGCTTGTGTCATCTGCATATGTTACCACTGAAGCAGCATTGAATAGATTATTGATTAAACCTATTGAATTCCATTGAGCCACAAAGAAGTTCTGGAAGAAAACATGATAGAAATAGTCCACTTTTTGCTCTCGCTCTGATAACAGCAGCGCGTTAAAAACTGGCTCCCTGGGAGATCTTAAAACAGCTCATGCATGCCACGTTAGTGCTGTACAGTGGAAGATTTTATAACTGTGTCACACAGTTGTAAATCAGATGTCTTAGGGAAAAAGCTAAAGACCTGTAATTCTCTCAGAAAATGCATCCTTGACGAGTGCTGCCTCCCATCATGCAATTCAATCCTGCTTTTTTAGTATCTTCCACGTAGCAATTGCATGATATCACAAGTTCATGTGAAGACTAGCTCCAGTTATGTTTTCACATGTTTTGAATGTTGGAAGTCCTGTGTTAGAGTTACAATTTCAACCTTAGAATTTGGTTATTGGCATTTCTCACTTTTCCAAGCCTACTTTTGTCCTCATTAGTTGCTCAGAGAGATTGTAGATTTGGTGCCATTTTGGACAGTTAGAGCAAGAAATACATGTGTAGATTATCTGAACCTATTGACTCAAAAATATGTGTTTTCAGTAGTTGCAGCCTCATGACATTTTCAGAAAGCCGAATCTGTGTCATCCACACTGCCAGATGGGATGGATTCTCTTCTAATAACTTTTTAATTTACCATGTGTGGTTTCATTCTACATCTCTAGCAGAGTGGTTGACTTAAGTTTTCTTTTTTATTCCCCAGCATATTTTAAAATGTCCTCTGGTTTAATCCTATCTGACTATAGTTCTTCAACTGGCTACTTTCTCCGTATTCTTATTATGCATTGCTATTTATTGCCTCTTTTTGCATGTTTTTGGGCTTTGATTCATTGGCACTAACACATGTGCTTTTAACTAGCATGGCTGTTTGCCCAGTATAAGTTCCGTTTCGTGTTTGGCAATTCATGGCTTTTGAGGCATCCAATAAGATATTTTCGTACAAGTATCATTTTTTGTTAATATTTCTCACTTAGATGTTCCCAGGCAGCTACACTGATGCTTGCTT
Source organism: Lagopus leucura (assembly GCF_019238085.1). Taxonomy (NCBI): domain Eukaryota; kingdom Metazoa; phylum Chordata; class Aves; order Galliformes; family Phasianidae; genus Lagopus; species Lagopus leucura. The sequence goes on from NW_024962287.1 coordinate 4,767,209, forward strand.
TAAGTTAAATTGCCCCTTTGAATTTGCCCCAGTTCCAAACATGCATATCATTAACTAATATTATTTTCTGTTCTCACAAAGTAAATATAACCACATCATGACCACTGATACTTAGATGTATCAGATTTTTAGGCTAGCAATTATCTTTACCAGTTGAATGAGCTCCAGCATTGAATGTTGGATACCATGATGGACGCTCTACTTCCATTATAAAATGTTGGGGTCATTATTTTTTGCTGTCTGCATGACAAATCTGGTCAGCCCTTCTCTGATTCCCCCCCTGCCCCAGCCAGGCCACCCAGAGCAGGGTGCCCAAGTGGAGGGGCTTTGGAAGATCCCCAAGGCAGAGACTCCACAGCCTCTCTGGTCCCTGTGCCACAGCTCCACACCCAGCACAGAGGAACTTCCTGATCCATGGATCCTCACCACGTCATGTATCAGACCTTGCATTTTTGATCCACACACCAAAAAAATAGTAAAAACAGTATTGTGTGTTGTATTACTCTGTGTGAGTAAAAGTACATTCAGTGCATGGCTTTTTCCTGGCACACCACCAGTCTCATTTTTCAAAGTCAGTGCTAAAAGTACAAGGGGAAATTGAGACTTACTAGATCTAGTAAAGGTATCAACTGAAAACACAATCATAGCCCATCTCAGCTTCTGGGTAGCCCCTAATGTAAACAGCCTGCAGTTCATACTGACCTGTCTCTGCTGACGTAACTGGAAGGCCCAATTTCCTGCCATTTCAGTAAGAGAGCACCTTGCAGATTCTCTTTGGTTGTATTAAAATATAGACCCTTGTTTTTCCACCTAGCACTGAGATAGAAAAAAAAAGATGCTGGAGAGAAAAAGGGTTGCAAGGCAATGTGTTTGCAGGAAGGGACATTTGCACAGGTTTAGCCAAGATGTAGTCTTTATGCTGCCTTCCTGCCACAGTGAAACTGACATTTGGGTTACCTTATGATACCAAAACTTAGACATCTTGCCTTCTTTTACAGGATCTGATTAAAAATAAGAGATAATGGTTTTGCCTTGATTAAATTTGTTATAAAAGTCATGCAGTAATGTGTTCAGATGAAATAGTATTGCTCTGTAGCTTGATTAAGGTAAGTCTAATTGGGGGGTTAATTTTCATCAGATTAACTGAAAATATTGGATGGGGGAAGGAAGGAGGGAAAAGAAAGTATAGCAGAATTAGCTTTGCTATTAAACAGCTTGTCTAGACTGGAATGTGGAATGAGAGATGAGCCAGGCCCACTTTGTTCTCAGTAGGCATTCCATATTTTCAACATTTCTCTTTTCAGAACCAGATTTCTCTTACCTGGATGCTCTGGCTCCTTATCAACCTTTGGCCATGAAATGTGTTTACTGCCCCATTGATACAAGACTGAATTTTATCCAGGTGTCTAAATTGCTCAAAGAAGTCCAGGTAATGAATTCTTATTGCCTTTTCCTATGTTTCTTCACACATTCATCTGGAATAAATAAGTTGGTTGTGACTGTTATGTTAAATAATGGCAAAACAAGATAACACACAGGTTTTTTCTCTATCAGAGAGCACAGAGAATGACACTTTTCCATTATTCTTTCTCCTGCTTGTTTAAATTAGCCTCTGTGTCTGATACAGTCCTAATGTAAGGTGTACCAAGAGCAGATCATCCTCTGTGCCCTCAGCTTTAACCATCTCCTCCATGCCTGTAACTTAATCCTGCACTTGATCCTTGCCATGATTCTGGCATCGCTGCTTTGGAGTCTCACTCACATATTACTTCCAAATTGACTGCTGTTCTCATTCCATTTGCACAGTCTGTCCTTCTTTGTCTAGGAAGAAGGGCAGAGCTTCCAGGTAGTCTCTGCTTCTCCCCCTTGGCTTTTTTGGCTTTTTGTGGCCTCTCCTTATCCATCCTATTTGTTTCTGCTAAAATTTGGTTTCTGACTCATGACATCATTAAATTAACACAAAAATGCATGTTCTTCCAAATCTCTTAATGTCTCGATCATCTTACCTGTTCATTCTGTGACCTGGCTTGTCACTGGTGGAAATTACATTGCCTGTTTTTCTTCCTCCATGTAACTACTGAAGTATGCTGTTCCCAAAGCAGCTGGCAGAAACTCTGTCATATCCTTTGGCTTCCTTAAATCCTGTGGTGATCCCTGTGGTAATCAGCTTGCTTATGCATTTGTTAATGCATTGCTGACAGGTTGTGAAAACTCAGAGTTGCCTATTTTGCTAATGTTTTTGCAGTCTTGTGTTTTGATGTGTTTGCCTCACTCCGTGCCATTTTGTGATGGTCTGCACCACTGCTGTATTTGCTTCCAATTGAGATGACAAGCATTTGGACGAGAATGCTGTTGAACATTTTAATTTTTTTCTCTCCTTATGGCAGCTAACATGACTGCTGATATTGATGTACTGCTTAAAGATACAAATTTTGGCCTTGTTACTCTGGGCAATGTCTGTATACAAAGTAAATACTGCTTGTTCCTTGGACAGTTTGTTTCAATCCTGATTGGATCTTCTGGTTTTCATCTTTTTGATGTTGTTTTCACAGAGTTAAGTTAGCTTGCTAATGTCAATCTGCAGACCTCCTTATGGCAACGATTACTGATGTAGGGCAGTGCGCAGCACCAACCAGGCATTTCTGTAAGTCACCACAGTCCTCTTTTCCAGCCTCTCCATGTAGTTTGCCCGGAGCAGTACACCCAGCCACCTCCCTCCCAGTCTCACCGTACGGATTTGATGGTAGACTGTCAGCCTCCACCAATGTCCTACCGCAGAGCAGAGGTCCTGACTCTTCCCTATAAACGACGCTATGAGAAGATCGAAATCATGCCAGAAGTAAGTAGCAAAAGGTGGGGAAAAGATGTGGCTTGTGCTCATACTTCGAGCTGCGTTTCAGTAGCCAATTTGACTAGACATACCTTGCATCTGTGATTTACTGTTGACTCTGAAGACACAAAGCATTTTTTGTCGAGTAGAGTGTTAAGAAAGCATTTTTGAAGGGAATTTCATTCTGTAAGTTAAGAAGAATTGGAGAAAAATGAAACATGATGGGCAAGTAAAAGGTATCTTCAGGTTAATTGTCCTTTGCAGGGACACATCACGTCTCCAACTGCAGAACAAAGGGCAATGTCTGCTAGCCAGCTGTGAAGAAAACCAGTCATTGCCTGCTTATGTATGGGTAAGCAGAGACACTGCAGTTTGAATTAGTAGTACAGGGCCATGAAAGGGATTGAAAGAGATTGGGAGTTAGTAATCAGGACTTGTTTTTCTCCTTCCCCAGCTGTACCTGCTGTGAGAAATACCCTTTCCTTTCAGTAGTAGTATTCAGCTGAATGTTAAAGACACTGCAGTAAAATGGTTCATTTGTGTTAGAACAGTTTCGATAACTGGTTAATTCCTATGGACTACCAAAATCCAACAGGGAAGGAGTTGTTTGTAGCCATCTATAATGTGGACTGCTTATGGCTGCACCATCTATTAATAATTTATTACACCCATAAATTTTATACAAACGCGCTCGTAATACAGAAGGTGATCCATATTCTAGCAGATATGATATTAAATATTTTTTTAACAATTCAGTCAACACAAAGGTGTCCTTGGACCAGAGATGACAGTGACATTTTACAAGAAGCTTTACTGCCCTCTGGATATTGAATATACAAGTCTGCTTTTCATCAGAGAGCCAGCATGCAGCCTACCTGCTGTTTTGATTCCTCTGAAGCCATGGATTTTTCCTTAAACTCTGAGGTTGCAAGTGAGGCTTTATATGTGAGCCTATCCCTTGCCAGCCCTGTGAAATGGGTGGGCATCAGCTTCTCTTGCAAACAGAATGCAAATCAGCACGTATGCTAGAAATTTGCCAACCCTCGTGCATTGTGAAGTTCCTAGTAGAGAAGAGGGTTGTATAAATCATAGCTATGCTGGTGCATGGGTTTTGTGCTCTGTCAGAGTCCTCCTGGATGATTTGCACAAGTCCAAATATAAAGTGCAACTGAAAGCAGAAAGAGTGAACACAAAGGCACTAAGTACTGCAGAGTTTCCTGGCAGAATTTATTAGTCCAAAGGCACTGCTATGCTCATGGAGCTAAAGCATCAGAAAACGAGTCAGTGGTTCTTCTGCAGGGCTGGCTGTTTGCAGCAAGTTCCCTTGCACTTGAGGCTCAGCAGGCTTTGTGGATTCGGCACCAATAAGAACACGCCTTCTATTTCTCAACTCCAGATCTCCTTTTTGTGCCATGTCTCTAAAGTGAAAGGATTCTTTCTACAGATTGTCGTAAAAATGGGACATGGAAATAATAGTGCTTCCCAAAACTGCTGGGATGTCGGAGGAAGGGTGTGCATGGTAGACAGTGTGGTATTCACCAGGCTGGGGCTGGTTATCAAAAAAGATGCAAAAAAGAAAAACAGGTTTCTATTGCACTGGCTTTAACTCAGAGTTATATGAGATGCATATATAAGAATACTGACAGAATCTGCCTGTTTTCTCCTCTGTCAAATATGTCAAATTGCTTTCTTGCAGGAGTCCTAGCTTCAAAGCTGTCTGTCTGCTCAGGGAGTAGAAACATCTCTTGTGATTTTTCACATCCAGGTATTCCCCCTAGGTTCCAAAGCTGTTCTTCTCAACTCAATGCAACAAGCTACTTGGTGTATAACGGCTCTCCTAAAAAGGTTAAGGTGATAAAAAGTAGATCAGAAGGCTGTTGTCCCGCCACACTGGGGCACAGTGGAGGGAGAGAAGTACTTTCTTCCCTTAGGGTGTTCTTTGAGAGTTAGAATGTTTTTGATGAGAGACAGGCAGTGATTCAGGGCTTTTAATAGGATACCATTCCCCAGCACTGAGGTATGCAAATCATCCTCAAAAAGAGATCTTGATCATTTTTTCCAAGGGAACTTGTTAGAGGAGTAGTCATGCCAAATTTGTAGTAATCACAGACTGTCTCCCTGAACAGTCTCTTTTTCAGCAGGTGTTCATGGCATCGCTGTTTGAGGCTGATTTTTGCTTCCAGCTTGACCTGCAATGAGGTGATAAGGCAGAGGAGGGTTGGGATGCTGTCCCCCACCCTTTCTTGCTTTGGTCTCAATCTCAGCAGCATAGCTGAAAACTGCTGAGAAGTGTAGCTACGTAATCTCTCCTATTCTGTACAACAGACAGTCCTAAAGGATTGGTGATTTTCAAGTAAATAAGAGAAGGATGTCTGTTTTCATTCTCCATGTTATCTTTAATGCTTACTACCTAAATAAACAGTGGTACATTTTTACCTCCTGAATAATTTTTTTTGTGCTAGGCTTGCCTCATTTTCTCTCCCAGCAGAAGAGCCCTGTTTGCCTGTCCCTTTGTGCAGTAGGATCATTAGGACATTGGCTTTTAGAGGCTGATGTGGGTAGGCTGCTGCTTTCAGGCAGAGTTGACATAGTGGTAGCAAAAAAAGGTAGCTGTGTCTCCCCTATCTGCTGGGCTGGTTGTGCAAATATGATCAATGAAGTTCCTCAGTGGAGACCATTTACTGCTTTATGTTCCTTTTCATGTAGTTTCATCCAGGAAAACTATAAGGATGCCTGAATGCATAGATTTTCTGTACTGCAGGGAAAGGGCATTTGTTTCACGTGGGCTCCCACCAGCTCTGATGTTGTGAAGGCTTAGGTGGCAGCTGGACATGACATGTCAGGGCTCCTGGCAAATCTTGTGAAGGCTTATTATCTGTCAATAACATGTTAGCCAAAAATGAAGTCCTGACAGGGCCCTCTGCTAACATCCACCGTCCTTTTTCAGAAATGGGGATGTATTCAAGCCTCTGACTCAGTTTTTAGAGCTTCTGCAAACCAAACAGTTGGCTCAGCACGGTTTCAGTCACTGCAGACTGACAGCACGGTAGTGTGAAATTTCCTTACAGAACTATTTCAGTGCTTCAGATTCTGGCCTGCCAGACTCCTGTAAATGTCCTGATGGGGCTGGAGCTTGTCTGCATTTCGATCACTTCACCAAAGAGCAGTCAGGTCAAAGCAGGGCTGTTGTATGATAATGAGATTTACTTTCAGAGCAGCTTTTGTTTAGAGGGAGGCTTTAACAGTCTCGAGGCACCAGGCTGAAATGGCTCTCAGAGGTATTGCTGAAGCCTTTATGCTTCAACTAATTTGTTCTTCTAAGCATTTGCTTTTCACTTTAAAAAATAATTTTTTAAAAGGGCTGCTTCCTGGAAATTGGTAGGTATTGTCTGTTCACAGGAGAACGATGAGAAAATAGAAAACACCTTCTGGAGCAAACAGATAAATTAAACAGTAGTGTCTGAGCAAATAATGTGCCTGCAGTTTAATTAGAGCCGAACAGTGGTGCGGATCACTTGATTTCAGTAGCAGACTGACTTCAGCGAGGGCTGTGTTTTTAAAACATCCTATTTGCAAGTTCTTCGGGACACAGGCCAGTACAGGAGAGTGTGAATGTGCACTGCACATTCCAACATGAAGTGAAATTGCAGGGAGCTGTTGCAGAGAAAACAGACACGTGGCAGCTCATTGCGGTTCTGTAGCTTTCGTTCAGTCCTCCTCCTGTCCTGACTTCTCTTTCCACACACGACTTTGCCAATTCTTATTTAACAGTGGTGAAAAATGGCTTCCATCTTACCTCTCCAACTTCCAGGCACTAAAAGGTTTGATGTCTGTCTTTCTGCAAACCCTCCACTTATTTTGGTGATCTCACTTTATCCATTCTCCTGACCTCTCTCTTCCTTTCCCCCCAGCTTTTCCTATTTGGATAGGGATGCTGTAGTCTCATTTATACAGTAAATGTGCTTTCTTTCTTTCTTTTTTTTGCTGCATCTTTTCCTTGGTTAGCCTCATCTACAGACTGTTCTATTTAGATCAAATGAAACTCAAATCTGCTTTTCTACTCCCGACCTGGTTTTGCCTGCCCACATTAATATCTAGGTTTATTTCTTCGTTGTTGATGTCTGTCTGTAAGGTAACAGTCATTTTTAATGAGGTACTCACCTCTTTTTTTCCAATAAGCTTCAACAATGTCTCATTCTGACCCACAAGCTGGTTACTTATATTGTACATGTTTTGATTGATGATCTTTTATATCTTTCAGATGACTCATCTTTTGCATCTATAAGCTAGTTGCCTTTGCTTTGAAGATATTTTGCATCCTTGCTTGCCCTACATGTCATTTTTCATTCAGGTTTGGGGCTAATTACTTCTTCTGATGATTCCAGCTTCTACTGTCCTCTTCCTAGTGCCTCAGACAATTGTTTCCTGCCTGCTTCCAGGCTACGCAGCATACTGATGAAGAGCTTCATTAAACAGCCATAAATCTACTTCATTATACTTTTTTAATGGCTCTTTAAAACTGTCTCTATGCACAGTATAAGCAAAAAGCTAGAGGTTAGCTTTTATGCACTGACATTTTATGCCTACAATCCCACCCAGCATTGTTTCCTGTTGGTTGCTCTATGTCTTTCTGGTTTTGTCTCTGTGGTTTGGGATAAAGCTCATCATGTTGATTTGGAGCCCTGGTCCATTAGTGGGACTTTCCAGCAGTGCATAAGTGCAAGCAGCAGAGATAGAGATGAGAGCTGCCTGCTCCGTGTACATGGAAAAGGAGAGGTTTGTTTGATTGTTCAGAAACACAGGAATACCCCTTCAGCCTCCACTTTATTTCTCCACCAGATTTTGACTCTACGGAAGACTGAATTTAAGATAGAGACTTGTGCAAACAATCTCAACAGCTTCATGTATTTATGGCATGATCCTTCATTCGCTGAGCTTAATGAGACTTTACAGTGTGCTGCAGAGATCTGTCACAGACCCACAGGGAAGGAAAGGGTTCGGGTTATTTAACAACCCAATCATCTCATTTAAAGCACTTGAATTGCGTAAAATCTGAGGCAGAAACCCCAACAAGACATGATGCTGATAACCCACTAATTATTACATGGAAGTGCTCTTAGTTCTGGGATGTTTGCTCTTCTCTGTTGGAAATGCCCTTGTTCCATTAAGGCTTGTTAGAAAGATTCCCCAGGTAATTTCTGTTCCGCTGCCCCATGGCTTACAAGATGCTTGTTACCTTGTTCAGTGTGCTAGTTGGTTCACAGGCATGTTTGTATCTCCAGACCTTGCCCATTTTGGTGCAAGTGTACAACCACGTATCTTTTTGTTTCCCCTGCAGGATCAAATACTTGCAGACTTCCTGCACTCAGACTCTGCCTGGTTTAGCAGATGGTACAAAGCCAAGGCTGAGTCTGTGTGATGTGCTGCCCCACAGTGTAATCTCTCGTGCATTTCTCTGTCTGGTTTTGACTGATTTGACAGCAGAGCTTCTGGCACTTCAGTGGTGAAGGGATAAGAAAAGGCAGAGAGGTAGGAGGTGAGGTAGATTGTCTTCCTTTCCTGACACTGCCTTCCAAATAAAACTGAGTGACAACAACATGAAGACAATGTTTTTTTCTATTTTCTTCTTCTTCTTCCTCCCCCCCCCCCCCCCCCCAAAAAAAAAAAAACCAGACTATACAGGTCCACTGCCTGTAAACAAAAGGGTATTATACAGATTTTAAGCATGTGGAGTATTTCTGTTTCTACTGAAGTTATACTGGGAGAGTGCTTTCTGGTGTGTAATGGATATCAGAAACTGGGTCTGAGGTGTGAGGGGCAAGGCAAGTGGAAGGGTGGAGGCTGAGGCAGGTTGTCCTTTGTTCATGCTTTGCTGAAGACAACTTATTCTAAAATCTTCTGTGAAGCTGTTATCGCTCAGCTCAAATGGACTCCCTGCAAAGACAGGAAGGTTTTACAATCTTTGCTTTTCTTTAATCCTTGAGACAGGATATTTTTCTCTCGTGTGTGAATTGCATTCTTTTTAGGGACTGTAATCTGGGTGGGAATCTCTTCACATCTGGCAAGCTCCAGGACTGTAAGCAACCGTTTCCACCTAGAAGTACCCTCATGGGTTACATGGCCAGAGCCCATGAGCTGCAGTTCCTAATAGTGTTTAAGATGTGCCTCCTAAAAAGGCAGGCAACAGCTTCCAATTGTGAAGACTTGTGCCCCTGCTGTTCCCACTAGAATGCTATTCAGAACTCCACAGTCTCTGCTGGCTAGAAACATTCTAATTTCTAGCCTACGCATATTCATGGCTGATCTGCACATACTTACTCTCAACAGCGTGTTTTAGCATAAATAGATTTTCTCTTTTGTTGGTGTTTTCCCTGTAGTGTTTATGTGCAATAATCAAATTCTGCTTTTAGATTTCTTCTGGATTTTCTTTTTACTAAGCTAAACAAGCTGAGATGATTTAGTTTTCTTCTTACAAAGCAGTTTCTCCTGCCCTAATCTACCCTTCAGTATATCCTGCTTAAACATCAATTACCCAAAATTTACAAGTAGTTCAGATGGGATCTTGCTGAGCCCTATTGAATAACAAAAGCTCATCCTTGCTCGAACTACCTGATATTTTCTAGAGATGCATTTTGCTTTTTCATGACTGTGTCACCTTTGTGACTCTGTTCTCATGGGGTGGACTAATAAATGTGGACCCTTCACCTCTGGCATTTCCAGCAGCTGACAGCTCACGACCAAAGTTCTGTATTAGCCCTGTCCATGGCCTTGCATTGCATGCTACTGAGTTTCATCTTGGTTTTCCAACTCAAATTCTTGAGGTCATCTAACTCTTCCTCTGTGATAGCCTGATCTTTCTTTCCAGTTAAGGGTGCCTCTGCAAAGAACAGAACACTCTTTGTTCTGTACTGAGGTCATAAGTAAAATGCTGGTAGGCTCCAGGCTGAGCCTTGTGAAGTTGCAGCAGCAGCCCACTAGTTGATACCTTTCCTTTCCCTTTCCCCATCTTAGGGCTGCTGTAGAAATCCCCAGTTCCCATGTAGTGCCTTGCCCAGTGCATTGTGAGGTGCAAACTGTGGCCGAGGAAGGTATGACAATTTTATTCTTTCATAAGATGAAACTCTAAGGATTTGCAAGGTGCTGAGTTTATAATGCGTCTGTCCCACCCAGGGGAATCACAGTTCTATTCCATGTCTTTAATTTCTCTATTTTGATCCAGAGTTGCAACTCTTGGTGCTGCTTCTAACACAGCAATGGTATACATTTATGTACATTTGCAGAGCTGGTAAATAGCACCTTTAGTGCTGATGCAAAAAAAATCAGCTGTGTGCCTTTCTAAATGTGTGTGCTATCATCTATTGTTCACATCAGTGCATTTCGAGTCTTAAAACTTCCAGGGATTCTAATTACTGGTAACGGGGTTCCTGCTGATTTCCCTTCACTGTAGGCCTGGAGCGTGAAGATCCAGCTCATCTCTCTCAGCTATTCAGCCTCAATTTGTTTTTAACAGTAGGAGCTTTGGATCCTGTCATCAGTCATCGTTAGCTCTTCATTGCCATTGGGAGACTGTCTTGCTGCTGACCAAAGGCAGTGCCTGAAGAGCAGTCCAGGGGGAGTTGTCCTTGAGGAAGGCTTTAGTTGAGACTGCAGAGTGTGACCAGGTCTGTGTGTGTTGTCCTGCTGTATGAACTTTGTACTTTGAACTGTATGAACTTTTTGTACTTTGGCCAGCTGCAGTCTTCAGGCTCATGTGATATGCATCAGATCTCGTTTCCTTGTGGGAAATGTAATCCTTCAGGAAAGTTTCAGGTGCAGTTTGTGGTAAGAATGTTTTTTTCCTGTTGGATGTAGGTGGGGAGCTCTGGTCGTAGAGAGCTTCCTTTGGCTGTCCAAGGCTCACATGGCTGCACTCGTGACCAACCCTTGCAGTTTCTTACAAGTGAGAGTTGATGACTTGTGCTTTTTGGTTAGTCACTGTTTTAATCTTTGCTTAACAGGAGATAATTTAAAAATTGGAATACACAATACACATAACACACAGGTTTATCTGAAGGCAGTCCAAGTGCTCATCCATATTCATGGACTGATTAATGTGCTGTTAGTGCTCAGTGCCATGCGGCTCTGCTTTCGCGGCTTTCCCAATGCCATTATGTGGCATCTCACTAGTGATAATGACTGCAACGAAGAAGCACTTATTCTTGCATAGTGGGGGGCTTTGTCTTAAAGACAAAGACATAACAAGATCCAGATACTGAAAGCTGGACAAATTCAACCTTGAAATAAGACGTGGTTTCCTAGCTGCAAGGAAAATTAAAGTTTGGAACAGCTTGCGAGAGGAAATGGTGGAGCTGCCACTGCTTGGAATGCAGACAAAATTTGCTATCTCTCTGAAAAAGGTTTCTTTAATCCAGCATTTTGGAAGAGTTCTGTGACTTGAGATCAGTTGAAAGGAGTCCAGCAGCACTGTGTGGTGTTAGTAGGTGAATGGCTAGGTGTGATTAAATGACCTTTTTGGTTTGGGTCAGCGAATGTCTATAACAAAGGGATTGGCCACAACATGGAGAGGGCTGTGAGGTGAGGCAGTGGCTTAGAGGAGATAAAACTGGACATCTGTCTGACTGTCTTTTTGACTGTTAGTAATTAAAGTGTTGCTGCTTACTAACTGTGTGGTTCAAATGTGCATAGATGTTAATACCGAAGTATTTCAGAGGCAAAAGAGCACTTTGATTCTAAGCAGCTTTTTGTTTCTTAAGGGTCTTTGTCCTTACAGTGTTTATCATTCGTATGCTCTTCTTCATTAGAACCTATTTTCTATCAATCCTCCTCTGGAACGTGGTGGGAATGGAGAGTGCCTTTGACCACACCGAGTGCAGCATGTCACCTGCTGCAAGTTTTACTGGTTTGAGTTCCTAGGAGAAATCCAAAGCAATGATTATCGTATATTTTTTTTTCATTCTCTCAACCTTCAATAACAGACTGTGAAGGCTATATTCAGATTTCCTGCTTTAAAGGTTTTAAACAGAATCCCAGAGAAAGAGCTGTGTGAGTTGCTCCATGAAACTTTGATTTCAGAGATTCAGTAAGTCCAAATATGTGCAAAATTCAGGAGGTTTGAATGCAGCCTTAAAACGTCAGTGTTTTTCCAACACAAACACCTATCCAATTGTTTTATTTCAGGGAGGTGCTCTCAAAATGTAGGCTGCACCTTTAATAGTGGTAGGTAAGATTTTCAGACGTTGTTAGAAGTTGAATGGTGCTCTGCTGAAGCTAGCAGAAAAGCCTTCTCCATGTTTTGATGGCCACTAGGAGAGCTCTTGGACATGATGTTCACTTTTTTCCCTGTCCACTAGGATTAGTGCTTTGTAGTAATGCAGTAATTACCTACAGGATTGGAACTTACATCAGGCACGAGTGCTTGCAGTCAGGTACTGCTCCCTGAAGTTTCTTGGGAAGTGGAACGATTCCGTTCTGCTCTGTCACTTGCCTGTTTTGGATCCTGATGAAAATGTACTGGATGTCCTTTGGTGAAGAATTCAATCTTCCATTGCCTCAAGCACACTTTTCTCTGAAATGAGAATATACCACGCTTTCCTAAAACCCATTCAATCTCTCTTCCTGCTTCATGCATCTGGCAATCTAAAGAGATCTGGCGTAGCCTTGCTGCCAGGGCAGTGGTGGTAGCTGGGACTCCAGAGCTCTGCAGCATTGGTGCATGACAGTAAGTAGATGAAGTTTTCAGAGGGCTCCTTTACCTTAAAGCAGAGCTCTTCACATCTGGCTCCAACTGGAGATGCCACGTGCTTGAAGCTGAAGGGCAGTGGAGTTCAGATGAACGTTGTCTTGTAGAGGCACTTTCTACTTGAGATAGGGTGATGGACTGGGGTTTTGGGGAGAATAGCCAACACTCCTTCTTCTTAACTGTCTTCACAACTGAAAAGTCCTTCCACCCAAGTGGTGTAAAGTGTGAGCCAGCCTAACCATTTTTGTTTTGTGAGGTACCTGCAGTGTTTCCTCACAGACACAGAGCACACTTCAATTGTCTTTGCCTTTAGGTCTGCAGATAATAGGACCATGCTTTACTGGGAGTGATGTTGGAAACTGCTTGGGCTGCTGGCCCTGCATGTTGTTAGCTGCTCATTTAGATCTAGATCCTGTCTGCAGTCATAGCACTCCAGGGCACCTGGTGTCCAGTAAGTTGTCAACTAGAATGCCTTCCAAGAAAAGAACATCATTTTCCATGTTCATGAACACCCTTTTTGCAGAGTTCCTTTGGAAGAATGACTGGAAGAGATGCTTCCCAGCTGCCCAACTTCTGCAAGTCCCAGCAGGTGCTGTCCTGCCCACTCCACATCTACTGCCAACCCCCTCAGTGCTGAGGATCTTGGAAGGTTGCCACTGAAACTTAAAATTGCAGCCAAGCCTAAATTTTATTTTTTTCAAAGGAGAGTTATGTAGAAGGCAGTGGAAGAGTTCTTACGCAGTGTTGTAGGGGAAAATGTCAAACCAGTCAATAGAGCCAGTGTGTTTTTAGGACAAACTCTTCTTCCAACTGTTCTGCAGCCTGAATGCTGCAGCACTAAGGAGCTGAAAGGAAACTACTCTGATTAATGTTGTATACCAAGGTAACAAAATAACAAATGCTGCTGAGTTAGACTGAGTTTTACTGATCAGAATTATTAATAAAGCAGTTGATGCCCTTTTAAATGAGATTTCTCCCTAATTGCCTTGTTTTGGAAGACTTGCCCTAGTTGCTGAAAACCTTTCATTGCCCTGATAACGTAAGGTTCAGTAACTTGAGATCCAGAAGGAGGGATAACCAGGTAAGAGGAGCACTCCGTCATTGTGCCATGGGTTTGTGTTTACAGTTCATTAGTCCATGTTTAAAAATATCCTCCTGCCAATTCAAATCACAGCTGGATTCGTACAAGTTTTGAGATTATCACTTGCTGAATAAAATCCTTTTGCTTTAGCTTGCAGATTCACTTGTGCCCTTGGAGATTAAGCCTGGCATTTCCTTAGCAACAGTTTCTGCCATGTTGCATACTAAAGACAACAAGCATGTTCTGCAGGTACAGTATAATGGGAGAGGGAGAAAAATATCCTTGCACAGGGTTTCCTGCCATCTGGGACCCCAGCTGTTCTCATGAGGCAACCCTTCTAACAACTCTTTCCCCACCAGAGCAGCATTCCTGTCAGATGCTTTGTCCTGGCATGTGCAAGTGAGGAATTACACTTGGAGGAGAGAGTGTGGTGCATATAAATCTCTCTACCCTATTTTCATTGGCCGTGTGCCCAGCTAAGATAAAAGGGAAAGTGAGATTATTCATGAAGAGAGGCTGCACATCATGGCTGTTGTCTTCCATAATCTGTACACCGGGATCAGCATCACCTGGCTTCTCACAGACTCAGAATTGAGGGTCAGATGGGAAGGATGATGTGAAAGATTGGACACCTGGAAGGCCTGTGTTCTTTAAGTTGCTCTGCTCCCCAGGAATCAGCACGTCCTTTGGAATGAACTCCAAAGATTAAGTGAGGAGAAAATCCCTCTTTTTCTGCTATCTCCTTTAACTGCCATTGCAGTTCCTGGCATTAGTGCTGTACGTGGAGATGATGCCTGGTGGAGCTGTTGAGCAGGAGATGCCTGGTCACCTTTCTCTGTGGATGCATGAAAGTACAGAGAACTCAGTGAAGCCACACGTTTCATGATGCTGCCTGTCCCACTGGGCAGCAGAGCTGGGCTGAGCCCACAACACTTGAGAAGAGGGCCTGCTATGGTCCTCGTGGTGTTAGTGCAGGGACATAAGGAGTGGTTAAAGATTGACGTCAGTACACAGCAAACCAGATACCTAATTTCTTCAGGTCGGTTCCCTAGATAACACTAGGCAGCTAGAAAAATCAAAGTGTAAAAGTGTGACTGGTCTGAGTCTGCTTTCTCCTTTATGTTTGGTTCATTTGCCCAGGGAGGTGGTTGAGTCACCATCCCTGAATGTGTTCAAAACCAGGTTGGATGTGGTGCTCAGGGACATGATTTAGCAGAGGGCTGTTAGAGTTAGGGTAGGATGGTTAGGTTGTGGTTGGACTGGATGATTTTTAAGGTCTTTTCCAGTCTGAGCAATTCTATGATTCTCTACTCTGATTCCTGATGCCTAATTAACTTAGAGGTAGACATAAACTTCAGGTAAGCAGCATCTGTGCTTGAGAGCTCTAGGAGCTACAGAACCTGTGCAGATAAGCTCCAAAAACCTCGACCAATCAGCACAGAGCCGTGCAGTGATCCGTGCATAAATAGCATCCTGCATGCACCTTGGTTCATCAGACTTCAGGATAAGTGGTTGTTTATGTGAAGTGACACCCTGTCTGTGGAACCAGAGCCCGAGCAGGCGGCGTTTCTTTCCCAGAGATGAAAAACACCCTTCTTTTCCTGTTGAAAGAAACAGATGGATATCACAGCAGCAGGTTCAGGCATGGTGCTGCACACTGCGAGAGATGTGGAGTTGAGAGGAGCCCAGTCTGTCACCTGAAGTGTACAGAGCACAGCACAAGGCATCAGGACTGCCTCAGGCAGATCCACTGTGGTATACAGACACATCTTTGGCAAATGGCCTTGCCAGCATTATGGAGAAGTTTTTTCCATCACCTTTTTCCCAAGGACTGAGTTGCTAGGTCACTGGGAAAGTCAAATGCTGGTACATCCTCAACATAACTGGCTTGGCACAAGGCACCTGGACTTCTTTTACAAAATAATTTCCTCACTGCTCTTATTAAGGAATCTATTTCTCATCTCCATGAAATGATCAGTACTCAGTTAAGAAGACGCCATGGCTGCGTGCACGGCATCATGCAGTGCCAGGTTAGCTCCCCCTCCCCCCCCACCTCCCTGCTAACGGAGGAGTCTCTCAGGGATGAGTTAAAGCAGATAGCTTCCTGAAGAACCTCAAAGTTATACCCAGATCACACTGCAGTGATTTTTCTGGCATTGCAGCATCTCTCGTGCCTGTCTGGATTCAGTTTTTTTCCTAATGTCTCATTTTTCTGAGGCCACTGAGAATTAACCATTTTCCTTGTTCTCCAGGTAGCTGCTTTGCTCTGAATTTGCCTGTTTCCCAGCACAGCATTTTTTAGGCTGTGATTATCATAGAATCATAGAAAGGCTTGGGTGAGAAGGGACCTCACAGATCATCTAGTTCCACCCCTCCTGCCACAGACAGGGTTTCCAAACACTACATCAGGCACCAGATCAGGGCCCCATCCAACCTGGCCTCGAGCACCTCCCTTGATGGGGCATCCACATCTTCTCTGGGCAGTTGCAAGGCATTGACTTCTTCAGGGCTTGTTTCATGGAAAATATTTCAGAGTACTCAAATGCAGAAAGCTTCAGCTCTGAAATGAGTCAGGCAAAGCTTTATAGATGCCAGAACTTTGAACTACTGCTGCTAATGTATTTCTGTAAATGCTGTGCCTGCAGAGCAGCAGTGTAGGCCATTGCTAGGGTCTCGTTTCCCCTTGAGCACTGCTGTGTTTCCCTTTGGTCACTGAAAACAATATCAGTGTTCCTTTTCTCTCTCATGTACCTGTTACTCCATCTAAATGATAATAAGCTGATGTGATACACTGCATGACTGTGCACCTTTTTGTCCATTAGCTCCCTCCCAAACCACCGCAACCCCCCACCAGCAAGAAGAGAAAACGAGTGAGTGATGACGTGCCAGAGTGCAAGCCTCTGAAGCCATTGCTGAGTGGCTCCATTCCTGTGGACCAGTTTGTGCAGACACTCGAGAAGGTAATAAGCCTTCAGTGGCAAGCAAGGTTCAAGGGGTTCTCTGCAGAGCTGAGAAATCTGCTGCTTTGCTCGGAGAGAGGGAAATAATTTTCGTGTGGCTCGAAATCGAGGGAGGCCATTGAGCTGTCAAAGTATTGCCAGAGTATGTATCCCTGCAATGAGAACAGAGGAAATATTTCCCCATGGAGATGTCTTGGCGTAAGTGCTTGGTGTCATTTATTTCCTCCTGGATTCCTACAGAAGCTGGGCTTTAGGGTCACTGCGTATGTGAATTTCCCATGTATATCAGCTGATTTCCAGTACATTTGAACAGTGGAGAGGAGTTTTAAATGCTTAAATTCCTGAAGTTCTTAAGTTCCTAAATTCGAAGTTCTTGATTTTAAGTTCTGTGAAAGTGAGGAGACTGACTGAAGGATGATAGAATCATAGAATGGCTTGGGTTGGGAGAACCTCATCCACTGCCAAGGCAGTGCACCCACCAGATCAAGCAACTTAGGGCTGCATCCAGCCTGACCTAAGAATCGTAGACTCATAGAATGGCTTGAGTTGGAAGAGACCCCAAGGATTATCAGGTTCAAAGCCCCTTGCCACAGCAGGGCCACCAACCAATGATGAAAAACTTCCTGCAGAGCTTCAGGACAGGGTTCTGATGGCTGAACTCCCAGGCATTGCGTGTTACTGCCCTGTAGAGCCCAGCTTTCCCCTGCTTGGCCTCTTAAAGGAAATGGATAGGAAAAAAGGTAGACTTGTTTGTGAGGAAGTTTGCAGTGAGATTCAGTGGGTCTCCATATCTTCTCGAGGCAGTAATGTCAGCAGATGTTCACTTCTGTACTTAAAGGAGGTTTTTGTCCTCTTTGCCTCACAAGATTTTGAAGTTGGTGATTGCTATGAATTGGTATAGTGGAAAACTTTAGCCTCCCTATGCTGCAGTAAATCCATCTGTATAATGAGGGTCATATTTTGCTTATCCTGTGAGGGTTTCCTCTCTTGATCCCAGAGATGTCGAATATCTGCAGTGCCACTGTATTTTGCAGCTGTTCTTTCCCTCTCCTCCTCCCTGAACTTACATCTCTCCCTGTTACTTATGTTGCTGTAACATCTCTCTCTTTTCCTTCCTCCCCATTGCTGTATCCAGCATGGCTTCAGTGACGTGAAGGTGGAAGACACAGCCAAGGGCCACATCGTGCTCCTCCAGGAGGCAGAAACCCTCATTCAGATTGAGGAGGACTCCACACACATCATCTGTGACAACGATGAACCTCTTAGGGTGAAGCTGCGTGACTTGGTTCTCAAATTCCTGCAGAAATTTTAGCCCATGGACACCACACTGCTGTGCAGGGAGAGCCCTCAGAGCACCAGAGCAAAGAGCTTTTAGAGGGTGATCCCAAAGAGAGAATATCTGCATTCAGAGACCAGAAACCACCTCTTGTTCATGCAGAGGCAACTAAGTATTTTTTAATATCTCTATATATTTTTTATTTAATTTTTAGCCAGTTTTGGAATACTTCAGAGGGGATTCCTGTGCTGTAAAATTCCTTTCTGGAATCTTAAAGGAGATACAGATTGCAGAGTAAATAAATAGAGTGTACATTTAGAAAGTCAGGGTGAAACCATATATGCAGGTGCAGATATTTGTGTGATGCAGTCCATCAGCAGTGTGTGCCCCAGCCCTTCATCCAACAAAACTCTGCAAGAATATTCGAACATTGGCCTCAGATATTAGGAGATGATTGGTTTTTTTTCTACCCACTGTGTCTTCACTGCATCCAGTTTCCTGTCTGTGTTCATGTTTCCCTGGATACGGTGCGAAGAGGAGCGTGGCAGAGATCATAGAAGCACAAACAGAAAATGGGGACTATGCTGGGCATGGCCAATAGCTTCAGAGTGCCCAGAGCACCTTCATTCTCCTAGAGCAGGGGGGTTTGGGTAAAGCTTTAGCACTTCAAAGCCTTCACTGATGTTCACCTCACCTCCTAGGACCAAATCTGTCCCTGAGATGTTGGGTCCCTCCCTCACCAGTGGCAGAGGTGCCAGCAGGAGGGATTGCAGTTGCAGGCAGGATGGTTGGTTGCCCTTCTGTGCCCTATTCATCTGTTGGCTGTTGGGGCTGAGATGATAGCTCCATTCCCATCTCACTGCTTCCACGGGGTGCATGAGGCTAAGCAACATCAATCTGGGACCCAGCAACCCAGCTGGGAAGGGAGGCATTCTCATGTATGTTAAAGCAGTTAAACTCCCCCTGCTCTCCAAAAACCTGTGAGATTTAAGTGCCTCTCATTTCTACCTTCCCAAAATCTTTCAGCCCCCACATTCCAAAATCCTGGTTGAAATTCTGATAGCCCTTTATACAAAGCCATCTGTACTGCAGGCTGGGGGGGCTTTTCCCTTTCAAAGTTGTGTGTTTGGAGCCTAAACTTAGTTAATAGTATTGCTTTTAAAAGTAGCTAAGTAGCTGATTGGTGTCTTGGATTTACAGCTGTTTTCTTTTTCTCTTTTTTTTAATGGGGTTGTTTTGTATTTATTTGGTGTTAAAAATAAAAAGCATAGTAAGAATGCTGAGGAGAAACCACATCCAGTGGTTGATAGAAGCATCTGCTTGCCTGGTCCACATCCACAGGTGTGTAAATGTACATATTTATAAAATAAAACATCTCCAGTTTACAGCCTTGGGGAGATTAAGGCGGTGGGAGAACAGCTCTGTAATAAAAACTGTTTGCTGTTGCAGTTTGCACGTCATATTTCCTACACATTAAGGGTTCCTGCTTGATTGGTCGTCCAGGCTCTGGCATCTGTGCCTTGGCTTTCTGTGTGTGTCGGGGCACGAGAGCAATGGTCTCATTAGGGCGATAAAAACCTGGTTGCAGAAGCATGAATCCCAGTGAGAGTTTACAACATCTGTGGTGGTTCAGCTCCTTTATCATCAGTAGGAAATAGAATAAAAGAACTGGGCACATCTCACGATGAAATCTGTATAAGGATTGTTCTGAATGCATGAAGGCCACTGCATGCAGGCAGGGTGGGAAGGAGAGGGACGCACACGCCTTGTAACATGTGAGTCCTTGAAGTGCCTCTCCTTGTTACCCACTGGCCCCAATGCTCCAGAGACTTCATTTTGTGGCTGTGCTAATTTGCATTTATAATTACAGAGGATTTAAATCCACCTGAAGGTCCCAGTGCCACCATCAGATGGTGTGACAGCTCAGCAGACGGCGCAGGGCTGTGTGTTCACCAACGTGAGCTGTAACCACACTGTTTCTCTGACTGCAGGTGCGTGAGGGCAGGAAGGTGAAGCTTTGCTGTCTTTGCTGCAGCGATGCAGTCTGATCAGCTGTGCATGTGAGGGGAGAAAAGCTTCCTCATGTCCCATGCAGCAGAACCCCGCTGCACAGCAGGTCAGGTTAGACAAAGAGGCATTCTAGCTCTCAAGATACTCAAGAAATCTTTAAATAGGCACCACGAGACAGCTTGTGTCAGCTGCAGTGGCTACTCCACTGGTGTATAATTGGGCCAAACCAACCCTGCTGCTCTGAGCCCCATGGAAGTCTCTCAGTGCTGCCTAAATTGACAGAACCAGAGAGCTCCAGCCTGCTCCTGCCCCAATGGATGATTCTGGATGTGTTTCTGGCTCGCTACACACTGGTCCGAAAACATTTTGCTTGGTTCTCCACTTCTGTGACTGGGGCTGTCACACCAAATGCTGTAAGTTGGGGCACAAAGCCATGACTCCTATCAGCCATGCTGATACTTGATCACATCACTGGCAGCTGGTGGATTTCCAAAGGCCTCGCCACCCCTCCTGGGGAAAGCAATCAATGGGAAAGCGTTCACGTTTTTCCCCTTGTTTTGGGCAGAACGTCTCACTGCTCCAGTCCAGCAGCTGAAAACCAGTTTGTTTCTTTCTTAGAAACAGACAGCTTGTGCCTGCTGGAAAAATAAACATACTGGGGGGATCCTGTAGTGAAAAATGTTAATTAATCTCACAAAATAAGCTCTTGTTCCATCTGCACAGAGGAAGAAAAATAAATGGCAATTCTTCTGGCTGGGTCAGTGCTGCAGAGGTAACCATGGCAGCCTGGGAGGGATGCGAGTGGAGGGGGTGGAATTAGATGGATGCCAAATACATTTTAACCAGACGTGTTTAGTGGACAGACAGCAGCAAAGGCACTTGGGTTTGGCATCATCTTCCTTCCAGTAGGAAAACGTCCTGGCCACGGTGTGATGTTTGTGCTGCCACGGCCTGTGCACATGTGACTTTAATGCAGACAGCAGTTGCAGCTGGTAGCAGATACTCCTAGGTGGAAAGAAGTATCTTATGTTTTTATGCTGTTAATGAGAGCCTTAATAAAAACAACTGGAGCAAGTCATTACATTCCAGGCTTGCTGTCTCCCACACCGTGCCCAGGTGCACGGGCCAGCCCCGAGGCCACATCAGTGTCCCTTCCTAGGGGACATGAGCACGATGAACCAAGGGCAGCCTGCATCTGTGCCCTGTGGGCAGCTCACATCTTTGGGAGGAATGGGGCTGTGGTTTCATGCCTTTGTGTTGGTCTGGGTGGGTTCACCCTGGGGAGCTCAGCCATGTGGAATGGTCCCTATTTACCTGTCACACGCAGCCCAGCATCTGAGTCCATCTGTGAGCCCGTTCCTTGAGCCTCGCGTGCTTTTACTAGCAGGGCTAAGGCTGCAGCTGGAAGCTCTTTGCCTTAACACAAGAAATTATTCCCCCAGTTTTTCTCCTTTACTGCACCCAGCACTCATTCCTCACCTTGCCCAGAGCCCATTGGGCTGATGCCTCCACCCTGAGCCCAACCCTACTGAACGATGCTGCCACTGTGACTGATTTTTGTCATTGTCATCGTGTTGGCAGCCCAGCAAAAGAGCTTAAAAACTGCTATGCGTGAGAGCCCAGCCTGTGCCAAGCAGCGCCTGCATGAGGAGCAGCCAAAAGCCTTCAACAACCACGGCAGCAGGAACTCATCTCACTTGGAGTTTTATGAGGTGAGGAAAGCATTGTTCCGAGCTGTGCTGCACCCTGGGCAGCGCAGGGCTCCAGGCACACGGAGGTGGCTTTGCTTTTTCTTTTTTCTTTTTCACTAGCCCCTCTACCTTGCTTTACTGAGCAGCTTAAATAGAACTGTGACAATAATCCTTCCCTGGCAGCATAACAAAGGGCTTTCATCCATTGCCTGCCTCGTAGCTCCCTGCTCTGTTCCCTCAGATGCTCTCAGTATTTACCACCCTGCGCCCCCACTCACTGCTCCTTCTGTGCAGGGTGAGGCAGAGCCCCAGCAGGCTGAGAGCAACAGTTCTGTGAGCACTGCATCCCTCACCTGGATTCTAACAGGAGCTGGTTGCTTTCATGGCGTTGCCAGGCAGGATGAAAACAAAGGGAACGATTCCACGTTGGGGATTTTGGTTGTTTTGTTTTTTAATGGAGGAACGCATCCTCTGAAATGGAAAACTGAGGGCCCTTTTGCTGTGGCTGTTGGTGATCTGCAGTCCCAAGCCAGGCTGCGGCCGGGTCACTGCTTTTCAGATGACTTCAGGAGTCATTACGCTGCTGTGTCCCTGCCTTGGTCAGTACTTTGGAGGGGGAAAGGAATATAGGATGGCTTGGGTTGGAAGGAACCCCAAAGACCATCCAGTTCCAACCCTCTGCCACGGGCAGGGCTGCCAACCACTAAGTCGGGCACCAGATCAGGGCCCCATCCAACACAGCCTGGAGCACATCCAGGTCCTGGGCACAGCATCCATTTCCTCTCTTCTGGAACCAGAACCTGGGTCTTTTTTCTGGAAATAATAGCAAGAACAAATGCTCCCAGTAGGGACGAGCCTTTACTCCAGGGCAGTTTGCTGAAATGGACACAGCTGCCCTGAAGGTGTTCTGCTGGACCAGAGCAGCTCATGGCTCTGCCAGGGAAAAGGCAGGGCTGGGAGATGTTGGTTTTGGGGTGCCCCAAAAGGAAGCTGCTGCGCATCCCATCCCAGTCCCAAACCCTTTCTCACAGCCCCCAGCAAAGCACGGAGCCACGCTCAAGTTAAACTCTCCATTTATTGGATCCTTTTACAAAAAAAATCAACATATGAATATTGTGCTCGTGTTGAAGGAGTGTTCCTTTTTGCCTCCATTTTTCTTTGAACCCGGTGCCCCCGGGGCAGTTGGCACAGGGCAGGGCGGCACCACTGGCGATGCTATTTACAGTGAACAGGAGAGAACCTCACTCCACACCCAGCTGCAGCCCCAGTCCTGGGATGAAGCAGCAGAAACATCCAAAAAGGGAAAAGGCCTTCCTTTGGGAAAGGGACCCTCACCGGGATGAACCCCACAACCTGACCTGAGCTTCAGCATTGCCCTGGGACCATCACAAAACCCACGGCAGAGATGCTGGTCACCAGGATGATGGGGACAGTGGCAAGGGCTGTTCTCAGGGATGCCTCTCTCCCTGACAATGAGGGAAGCCTGCAGGATGCCACCGGAGCAGAAAGTTGGGCATGAATCACAGATCCGTGCTCTGGAAGGGTTCTGGTGTCTGTTGGGGCAGAGTGGGACAATCTTCCTAGCAACAGAAGACTGAGGGTGGAGATGGAGACAGCCCTGCACGGCCCCATGGCCCCTTCCCTCCTGCCACCAGCACATCGCAGCACCCACCCACCCTCACCCCAAATCCCTTTAGGGTTCAGCAAACAGGAAACCATCCTGCAACTCAACCCCACCCTGCAGGCACCCCATCACAGTCGTGGTGCCAGGCATGTCCGAAAAACCAACAGGCTGGGCAAGGGATGAGAGAGCTGAAAGCCTGGAAGAACAACGCGACTTTCCACCACTGTTTCTACTGGCCTGTGAATGAGAAGCCATGATGGAAAGGAAGAGCCCACCCAGCCTTGGGGCTGAGGGCCGACGCGGGTTTAGGTTTTGGGGTACAGGAGGTGGGTGTCTGACAGCTGCCATGCACAGAGGCTCAGCTACCAGACCTTGCAATGCAAATGGCAACACAAACACTTCATGGTACATCCGCATCTTCCGAGCTCCCTGTATTACAGTCTCACCAAAATAAGGACATTTCCCCCTAAGACTTCTGAAAATAAGCTGATGGGAAGTGTGTATCTCTATTTATATAAAGTGCAATCCACAGCTGCCCCCACCCTGGCTGCCACCCATGCTCCATTTAATGCTCCTCTATTTAAAGAGACTGAACCTTCACACTCTGTTTCCAGCGCCTGATGTTAAAACTAAAAAGAGAAACAGTACACAAAGGGAGAACCAGACGTCACTCCTCGTTTCCCTGTGCTCTGTGGTGCTGCTGAAGGTACATGCAGGAGAGCAGCCATGTCCTTCCTCCTCCCATGGGACCACGGCCAAGCAGAGCAGTGCGTCGAGCTGACGGCACCTGCTGGGTAGGGGAGGAACCAGCTCCAAACCCGGCTCCATGACCACCATCGCAGTTACGTCCCCCAGCCCACTTGAATGGAAGGTCTTTGTGGGATTAGCCTTCAAATGCAGCCCAGAGCCACACATGTGTGCAGGCAGGACGAGGGTTTAAGGCAGGTAAATCCACCCTGGGCACGCGCGTGGCTTTGCGATGGGGACGAGGCAGTGTGGGATCCCAGCAATCGCTGGCGCTTCGTTTTGGCGCTGCTTGGCTGGCACAAAGGAGGACACCCATCTCTTTTCCCCACCCTCTGAAGCATTACATGATCTCGAAAGGACCAATACCTCACCTTCCATCCCAGCAACACCAGCAGGCCAGCTAGGAGCACACGGGGCAGCTTGGTTTCCCCATGGCTGCAGCACAGGGCACCAGGAATAAGACCACAGTGACTGCGGCACAGGGCCTGCTGCTGGGAGCTGGGCAAAGACCCACTGGGACCAACTTCTTCCTCACTCACCCCTCTTGGGTGGGCCCTGCGTGGTCAGCCCAGCAGCAAAGTGCTCCCAGATGGACGAAAGCTGGAGCCCTCAGTTGCGGCTGTGAGGCCGACGGTGTGTGAGAGGGGCAGGGAAGGGATGGGGCCAGCACGGTCAGCAGAGCTGCCTCGATGCTGGGAGAAACCTCTGCAGCCCAGCTCCTCCAAGCTGGCCTCGCTGTGGTGGGTCAACAGGGGAAAACGGGGTGGGTAGGGAAAAAAAAAAAGCCTCACGCGGCAAATCTAAAACACTTTCATTTTAAATAACAATAATTATAATTAAAAAGAATGGTCGCCCTCGGCCAGGAAAGGGGCAGATCCACTAGCCAGCGCACCATTCCTCAGTGTACGATCGCAGGGAGCATCCTGACAGAACCGCCAGGTCCCCGACGTCCCTCGTGCTCCGTGGGAGGAGACCGGAGTCTGTGGCAGGAGGCGTCAAGCATCGAAGCCCAGCTGAAGAGCCCCCCTCAGCCCCCCCACCTCCAGATGGAGTTCGGAAGCCGGGGTGCCCTGCTCCCTCCTGCTTTCAGATGAATTTGAAGCATTTTGTCTTGTCATGGGGCAGGCGGGTCTTGAAGAGGACCGAGTCCACGCGGAACTGGGTGTAGAGCAGAGGCATGTACCCGTACACCTTGACAAAGAAATTGATGCACTTGTGCCGCTCGTGGAAGTGAGAGTCATCGTGTGAAAGCGCCTGGGGGCAGCCAGGGCAGCGGAAAGTCCAGCGGGAGGTCACCTGTGAAGGGAGGGACAGAGCCTTAGGGGGCACAGTGAGCGGCTCCTGCTGACTCTCATCACTTAGGGTTTAAGAAGCCGTGTCAGAGGGAAAGACCTTAAAAATGAATTTGTTCCAGTGCTACAGAACGTATTTTTAGAATAGAAACTTGCCTCATGCTTTAGGCACACAGAGTGAGATGTTTTGAGGGGGCTCCACCTTTCAGGAGCTGCCCGACAGGTATCCTATCCCCCCTCATTGGTCTGGATGTGGCCATCCCATTGCAGCGCCCTCTGATTTGGGTCAGATGCTCTCAGATTGGGCGCTGAGCTCCACAACCTCCCCTTTACAGCGGTTCCAGATGGAAGGAACACCATGCAGAAGAGCCCTCCTGTCACATTCATGGCCCAGGCCCATCTCCAAGGCAGCTGGCCTGTGACAGCGAGACATATGTGGGGCTGTAAGAGCGCTCTGCCAGCAGCCATAAAAAGAAGACTGATCTGAAATTCGTGCTCAGAATTGTGACAGTCATTTGTCACGACAGGGCAGAGAGACTTCAGCTGGGCCACAGTGTTTGCACCAACAGCCTTCCACACACCCGTGAGCCCAAATGCCTCCACAACGCTATACAAAAACAGCGAGGAAATAATTCCTACTTGTGCTGTACACCACCAAAGTAGGACATGTGGCTTTCAGGACTCAGCTGCCCTGCAGGGCCTCTGCTCACCCAGAAACCCTCTGCTGTAAGCCAGCGTGAGTCGAACCCCTCCTCATCCTGCTTGTCACAGTGGCTGCTTCTAAGAGCCGTGCTGAGCTTCCACACCTTTTTGAGCACACACTGCACCTCCTTGGGGACACGTTAGCAGCTCCCAGCAGGTCAGCTCACAGCACAGCCGTTTGGAGATGCACTGCAGTCAGAGCATGGTGAGGGAGGGCAGCAGCTGCATTTCCCCAAGTCAAGCAGCCTCCAAGCTGCACTCCGCACGGCACTGCACGTTTCAGACATCCATCAAATCACCCAAGCCCTGCCTGGTGCCTTACCTTGATGGGAGGTTTCCTTGTGAGGTGTGACACCAGGAAGTTCATGGCGATGTCCTCGCAGTTGATGTACTCATCCACCATGTCGCGGATGGCCTGCGGCATCACGTAGGAGTACAGGTAGGCGTAGTACTGGTGAGGAAAAAAAGTTCTAACAATGCTCAAGGGGCCACAGGCAGCGAGTGCTGCCCCAGCCCCCTCAGCTCCTGCTGTCTTTGTTGCTGCACAGCACTTGCTGTGGATAACCTTCCCACCTTGCTAAGACAGCTCAGGACAACCCCTGTAGGAAAAGAGCCTGTTGGTTTTTAAGGCCCACTTGCCACCTGTCGGTTCTCCCATAGACAGAACACGTGCCACAGAGCTGCATTCTGCACTGCTCCCTCCCAGCACAAACCACCCACAAGCTCTGCACACCAGGCAGCTACAGAAAACCATGACTTCCCCTGAAAGTGCAACTTGCAGTGCTTGGACTCTGTAAGATTAAAGGCACTACAGAAAGGTTATCAACTCCCACACAAGAGCTCTGGGAGACTCAGCTGTAAATATGACACAGGGAATCTGAATCACACCTCCCATTCATGGACACATTAAGGTTGGAAAGACCACTAAGATCATCCAACCCAACCATCAGCCCATCCCTGCGACTGCAAACGAGGGAGCATCTGGGTGTTCCTAGCTTGCAGAATCTGTGTGTTGCCTGTGATGTGCCTCTGGGCACTGGATATGTTTGTTAGTGTTTCTGTTTGGAAGGAGCTGGGGAAAAGGAGCAGTGTGCTGCAGAGTTTCTTCTTTGAAAATAAAAGCCCCACAACCACATGAACTCCAGTTAGTCTGGGAAGGAAGGGAAAGCACCAGGCTGACCGTGGAAGAGCAACTGTGGACCTGATGATCCTTACGGCTTCCTTCCAACTTGGGATATTCTGTGATTCTACGATATCTCACCTTATGGAAGAAGGCAGCACCAGTGAGCACCATCGAGAGCTCACAAGAGTAGTTGGAGTTGTAGAGCCAGGACTGATGGGGGATGTCCCACGCGTGGTAGCGCCCCGGGAAGCCAACGATGCGGTCCCTCGCCTCCCTCCAGACCCTGCAAACAGAAACACCGAGGTTTTCCATCAGACACCAACCTGGGCAGCACCTCTGGAGGCGAGCACAGCTCCAGCTGAGCCAGGAGCTCAGGGCAGGACTGTGCCCTCAATACCAACAGAGCAGCTCCCAAGGAAGGGCTGCACATGATGGAGATGCGTGCATTTAAGCTTGGCGATGGCTGGTTGCTTGGACAAGAATTACAATCATTGTGAAAACATGTAATTACTTTGCTTTAAAGTTCATTTATTTTATTTTTTTTTTACAAAAGCATGAAAACATCACATGAAAAGGTGCCTGTGTACATAGACTGCAGTGCAAGTTCACCCACTGCCCCAGCACCATCAAAAGGAGCAACCAAGTGACTCATGGATCCCTCCCTGATCTCATGGAGTTGTGCCATACTGTACTGCAGGAAGGGGCTACAGAAATGCAGAAATCGTGGCTTTGACAGGAATACAGAATTTGTTGAGCTTATCTTGTTCTAAATGTTGAGTGTGAAGCAGAGCATCCCATACTCAGCTCTGCCACACACAGCTGCAAGTGCAGAGCAGCACAGCTGGGTTTCTCATGTTGGTTCTCTTCCAGAGGCGCCTTCGAGTCGCTTTTTCTAACTAAAAGGGTTGTGCTGCAAGTTTAAAAGAAAACTAAGAATAGAGGCTGATAGCCCATCATTCATTTCTGAATTACACAGAGCATGGAAAGCTATGATCTCAGGTGAAAAGGCAGAGAAAGAGGCTGGGAAAGCCAGTGTGATGGAAACTGCTGCCAGCTTCACACAGCATATGCAGGCACATCATTGCAAGACACATGCACCAGTGCTGCTCCTATTTCTTCTATACCCCACAGCAGCCTGGGGTAATCCAGCCTCTTCCCAAGCTCCCTGGGACGTGGTATCTCCCAGCAGCTTTGTTTCTTCCTCCATACAGCAAAGACAATCAAAGCTCCCTTTAGGAAAGCTGCAGAGATGCTCAAGATGGGGTCTCCAAGATGGAAGGCACCAAGCTCCACTACCTGTCCCTACTTACAGACATGCAGTGGTTACCTGCCCACTTCCATCCCAACCTGCACCCAGCAGCCTCCCCAGCATCCTTCACCCCTACACATGCTCGCAGTTGTTGCACAGGGAATTAATTCTGGGGTTCACATGTGAGAGTGTGGGCTCATTTAACATTCTGCTCTCATCTGAAGCTCGCTCTCCTCCAGAGAAATCCCACGGGATAGCTGCAATGCTGTCAGGAGTAATTAAGAAAAACATCAGTGCTAAATGTCTAACCTGGGAACTAAATGCATCTTCCACAACGGGCTGATGGCTTCCTTTGGATGCACTGATCTGACCTCAGTGACTCAGTGGCTACGAGGAACGAGCCCCAGGTGGGAGCCTGGAAGGGTTTTCCCCTTTCCCCAGACACTCCATCAGGCAGCAGGTGCCCTTCTCCTATTTTCCTAGCACACATGGAGCTCCTGCTTCCTCCTCCCTAGGTTCTTTCCTGCTGAGCTTCACAAGCAATGGCTGCGGGGCAACTGTGGGCTGCTGACAAAACAAAGTTCCTGAGGGCTCTGGGCCTTCATTAGGCTACTTAACACAGCAAACAGCAAAGACTGGTTTGTTGTTACATCCTCAGTCAAATTAAGGAAACTCCAATACAACCTGGTAATGAAAACTGAGCAATTAACACTGCCCGCAGCTTCCCTGCCACCATCCTCCCAGCAAGCATTTGTGTGCTGAGGGATTCTATCGATCCAATATGACTGTTTTGAAAAGCTGCAGCAGAAACCACTCACCCCCTTTCACTTCTCCCACACCCACATGAATGTGACATTTCTTTCCCAGCTCAGCAGCAAAACCCAGAGTTCCTCCAGCAGAGCATTTTGGTTGCACTCCTTGGTAAGGTTTGCTCCCAGCGAACAATCTCCATGCAAGGTGCTCCGGGCCTGATCAGTGCAGCCTCACCCAGGCACTGCAGATGGGCAAAGGCAAATGGAGACCAATGCAGAAAATGGCCAAGTCCAGATAAAGAGCCCACAGTAGGGCAAGGAAGGGAGCCAGGAGTCCCAATGCCTGCTGTAATCACTTAACACCACATTTCTCACCCCTCAGAGAAAGTGCTTTCCAGGCATTTTGTGCCTTTCTGTCTTCCTCTGAAGCAAGAGCCAACCCATGTAGGAGGGAGAGGAGAGCTGCTGCCTGCCTCCACCCCCTGACAGCCGTCAGGAGCCCTTGGATTTGCAGTCAGCCCCACACCAGGCTGACAAGCTGCAGCCAAGCGAGGGTGAGCAGCAGCAGCCTGGGGAAACCTCCTATGGAACCGCTTTCTTCCCTGGGCTCATCAACAGGGAGCTGTGTGCCAGGGCAACGTCGAAGGAAAATGCAGGTGTTGGAGCAGAAGAGTAGGAATGAGAGCAACCAGCACTCTTTGTGCAACATCTCTTTTCTCCATGCTCTGGAGGGAGCGATGCTAAAACAGCTGTCACATCCCAGTGCCGCACAGATCTCAGAGGAGGGATGACAGCCCGCTGTGAGCACACGAGCAATGAATCCCTGCAGTGAATGTCGTGGCCTCGCTGATGGCACACAAAGCACGGAGTGCGAAAGCCTTGCGTTCGTTTTCCAGTTTTCTTCCTCAACAGGCAAGGAAAGCATGCACTGCCAACAACACGAAGGGAACGCTGTCAGAATCGCAAAAGCCAAAGAGCTGAGGTTAAGACACGTGAGAATCAGGTTGCCTGGACAACCTGGAATCAGCCCACCTGCCTGCAACTCATTAACATGTAGTGAATTAAACAATTCATTAACACACGCTATTCCTGCACCGTGAAGCCATTGGAAGGGATGCACTCATCCTTGGTCAGGCCCTCATTTTAGCCACGATGGCCACACCGCACAGAAAAGCTGCACCCTGTGCCACTCACCGGAACCCAAACATGATCTCGTCGTGGCGAAGGTGAGCGTCGTCGTCGATGGACAGGATGGCTTCTGTCTCGATCTCATCCCACGGCAGGAAGCGGTTGTTCAGGCTGTTCTTCTCTGTGCGGACAACCTACAGACAAACAACACTGCAGTCACGGCGTCTGTAAGGTGACAGGGAGATTTAGGGGCAGGTGACACGCTCCAGCTGCAGTCCTTTGGCCATCGCATTCTGGCCGTTGCGTTTTGGCACTGCTTCGCAGCCCCTGTGACAGATAAACGGTTTCTAAGCAAAGGCTCCGGCTCGCTCCAGCCTTCTACCTGCTGCCTGCCTCGCAGACCCGCCAGCAGCCACACACCAGGTACCAGCTGCAAGTGCTGCCTTTGTGACGTGGCTCTGCACAGCCATGCGACAGCCAGAGGGGAAACATGGCAGCCGCCAGCACAGCAACCCTGGTAGCACTGCTCCAGCTCACTCCAAACGGAGCTGTTCCACCAAGTATCCCTGCTTTGTGCCTCGGATGTGAGCCATTTGCAGTACCTCCCTCTGAGCACATCTCAGCCCAGCTTCCCGCCCCGCTCGGTCCTGTTTCTCTGTCTCTCTGCTGAACAATCAACTCTTGCTTTAAAAATAAAGTCCAGCCTGGTGAAAAGAATCAGGCGTCACAGCAATAAAACGCCATTAAATAAGATTACATTTGATCACATAAAAAAGCTCGCGCTGAAACCATTAACAGCAGAAAATATTTGTATTGGGGATCTGCATGACAGCTGGTACCATTAAATTCCCATGTAAAGCCAGTGTTAGTGCTTTCATCTGTCAGTAGCTACTGGGGGACAAAAAAATGGAACGTTTGACAAGAATGCATTAAAATATCCCATGGAAGAGCCATCAAAAGCACGGATACTATTGTAGGGAGGTGACAAATTCCACAGCTCCGAGCCACAGCGGATCAGGGTGGGAACAGCAATGAGGAGGCACACGGGAGAGCAATTTAGGAGAGGCAGGAATCCAAAATCCAGGAGGTCTGGAGCACTTTCATGCCTGCAGACATGGGCAGGGGCCCCTCCAGCAAACTGCAGCCCATGTGCAGGCTTGGCCATCGCTCTGCAGCACGGTGACAATGTGGGTCTCAGTCCTGCCTGGGTGTCACAGCACTGCTGGAAGCTCCTCCTGCTGAAGTCTGTGACCAACAATTCCTGAACGACCACTTCCGTTGTCCTTGCCCTCAACTAGGTTTGGAAATGTAGTAAGGCCAGCACTGTGATGCACCATTTATCCTTCTGTTTAAGAGCACACAAGGTGCTGTGTCTGCTGTTACAATGAGATTTCCTCAACAAGCCTGATCTCACTGAAACCTGTGGGTGGCTGACTCATTAGGATTAGCAGAAGCTGGACCCAGTCCATTGCAAAGTCATTTAATGCTTTCCAGGCAAGGTTTTGCCCGCAGATCACACCCAGCCAGCCGAAGATACACAGACAAAGAACTGGGGCTGGGCAGCACAGGAGTTTTGCCAGCAGCATCTCCTGGATTCTGTGCCCAGGCCACCTTTGAGCTCTCTGTGAGCAGCCACAACCACAGGACCAGACCTGCGCTCTGGCTGCCATTCACTCTCAAAGGAGAGGTAAAGATGCAAAGCTCAGCTGAGAAGTCCTACGACCTCTGTTTTTCACCCCAGACATTGCATCTTCTTGGGCTGCAAAGATCTGGACAGGAAGTAAAAGTGGCCCCAGCTGCCACGGGTGCATTTCGGGAAGCTCTGCATATCTGCACAATCAGCGCCTGCTTTGTGCTCTGCACAGAAAATAGGTGTGCTCCTGCTAAACAAGGTGCTGCCTTTCAACAGGGAGCATTTAAGATTAAAGCAGCTTGTAAACTGATGGATCCCAGGGAACACCCGGGAAGCCTTATTGACTGATTTCTTGTTTTCCTGTAACTCACTGACCATGATGCAATTGAGAAAGTGAAGCAGATCCATCCTGAACCGCCTGAAGTTGGGACCCCAGAGGGGAGAGAAAGATCAGAGCATCAGCATGAAACTCTTCCCTAAAGAGACACAAGCTACAGAGAAGCCAAGTGCTTCTAGGACACAATGAGCACGTTCAAATCATCACATTAGCACAAGCAGAAGTTAGAAGCAATGTAAAGCTGCCTTTGATGGCTTCTTTTCAGAGCACCTGTCCTGTCTTACAGCATTTTTAGGATGCAACTGAGTGCCATCCAACTTCTATTCAGTTGTAAAGTCCTCCTCTCACCCCTGGGCAGCTGCTCCAGGGAAGCAGCCGGGGACCTGCAGGCAGGTAACTGAGAGATGATGATGATGATGATGATGATGAAGAAGAAGAAGAAGATGCCTGAGACTCCAGGGATCTTCATCATCCTCATCATCATCACCCTCCCTCCCATCCCCAGGCGTTCAGTGCAGACCCTGCTGCTCCCCAGGCAGAATTGGGATGCACACCCTGCACCTGAGCCACAGAAATAGGGGCATCACATCATTAGAAAGGAAATGTAACTCTTGAGAAAGACAGAAGTGAATCTCTCCGTAACTTCTTTAATGCAAGCAGCTAATCTTGTAGAAACAGGTTAGGGGCAATGGGGAGAGTCTTTGAATCAAGGATTTGAACCATTCGTATCTCCTCTCAAGGTTTTATATTTCAATGGGCCTCAGAAAACAGCAGATTCGTCAGGCATGAAATGGACTTTATGGACACAAATGCACTCTGTAGCTTACTAGGCCGGATGAAAAAGGAAGGGTTATTACACCAGCCAAGTGTAAAGGAAGTTCAACTCTCTCCTTCATACAGCATTAAGTGAGATTTAGCAATTTTTCCATGACTTTATCACAAAGTTAAGACACAGCCGAGATGCAGGGATGCCATGCACCTCTACATGCACACAAGAGATGCTCTGATCTCTGGGATCTGCAGGCCACAGGAGGCACCTGCACATCCCATGTGAGCTCTGCTTATGGCTGAGAGAGAGCGGGGCTGGTCTCTTCTCACTGGTGACAGGTGACAGGACGAGGGGAATGGCCTCAAGTTGTGCCAGGGTAAGTTTAGGCTGGATATCAGGAAACACTTCTTTACAGAAAGGGTTGTGAAGCACTGCAATGGGCTGCCCAGGGAGGTGGTTGAGTCACCATCCCTGGATGTGTTTAAAATCCATTTGGATGTGGTGCTCAGGGATGCGATTTAGCGGAGGGTTGCTAGAGATAGGGTAGGGTAGGATGGTTAGGTCGTGGTTGGACTCAGTGATCCTTAAGGTCTTTTCTAACCTGAGCAGTTCTATGATTCTCTGATTCTGTACTTGTCTCTGGGAGATTCTCATCACAAGGCACACCATGAACCTGCTCAGAGAATGAGGCACAGCTTTGGGATCAGACATTATGGCACCAGTTGGTCTGCAAATGCTTTATGAAGAACTAATGGTAGGTGGCTGGTGGGTTGGTGGCTTTAAAGTTAAGGGCTTTCCAAGTCACCTCCATTAACCATCCTCTCTGCTGGCTCTCTTTGAAACAGGCCGAGCTCTCCATTTCTCACTCAGGGTTGTTTCTCCTGCCCCTCCATCATGTTAATGGCAGCTTCTGACACAAATCTTATTTCTAACAGCTGTGAGCTGATTGAAAACCCAACAGAAAGTGCTCTGTTGGCAAAGCGTGATGTGTGCACTGCAGTGCTGTGCTCCTGCAAACAGATTCAGCAGTGACATTTACCCAAGGGGTTTCTAATAGCCAGGAGGACACCAAATCCACTGGTGAGTTGAAAGACACAATGCATTTAGCAGAGAGCCACCTTGCCCTGTAGGCAACATGGGAGCTCCCAGCACTGATCAAACACAGCACCAAAGCCAGGACCTGCATGCAAACCCCAGCCCCTCCAGACTCAAACCTGTCCCCATGTTTTGGTTATTTTTGGCTTTTCCTTGGGAGTGTTTTGTTAAACCCCCTTTGCCACCAGCAAAATTACCACGTGCAGCACTGTACGAGAAGATTACCATCATCCTCAGCTCCAAGTCCTGAATCCCCTCAAAGTTTGTACACTTTTAAAACAAACTGCAAGACATGAAACACTTCTCACTGTGTCGGAAATGTCTTCTCCTTTCAGCAAATCAAGGTGATTCGGTTCCACAAGTTTGCTTTGGCTCAAAGAGCACGAAACCCCAAAATTCAGTGCAAAGCTGTTCATTACACCCATTTGCTCTTGGTGTTGTTCACAGTCATGTTGGCCAAACAGATCTTAGAAACATTAGAATTAAAATAAAGCATAAATCGATGGCCTGCCCAGAAATAATGCCCTGACCAACAGCAAGATTTTGCATCGGTTTTATATGTAAATACAAGCATGCAGTAAAATCAATATCTTCTAGCAATCTCCCTGCTAGTGAGGCTTTATGCTTAAGCTTTAAATTAAGTGTCACATATAATTTGACAATGAAAACATGAAGAATGTTGATGGCGCTGGAGAAATTCCGACAGCTCGACAGCTGGACTGATCACTGGGCAAAGAGCAAACTCAGCACAGAACTGGGAAGCTCATTGCTCATGTCAGGCCTTCATCAGAAAAAAAAAGCCCACAGAAAAACAACTCACAAAAGAATGGCCTTAGGGGGGGATGCAATGATTTGGGGAGACAAAGAAGAAGCTTGCAGAGAAAGGATTCTCTTCCTTATTCCCAAATCTAGGCCAATTCAACTGGGGAAAAATATCAACGTAGCCAGAGGCAGGCTGAGGACACCACGAGCTCCCATGCGCTGCACGGTTGAAAATTATGGTGCTGAAGACACTGGAGCCCAGAGCATCTCCCTCCTCTGCCCAAAGACTCGACCTCAATCTATACTTGGAAGGAAAACAGAGGCTGCCAGCACAGCCTCTGGGGACAATGCAGTACAGTGCTATCAATCCCTCTTTCTTGGCACCATCTCCTGCAGTTCCTAGTAGGACCCAGAGAAGCAAGTCACTGGTTTGCAGGAAGGAGGGCCCTAGCTCAGCATCAGGCCCTCTGCCTTCCTGCTGCTCCAAGGGCCACAGCAAACCTCCACAAAGTGCACTTTGTCCTGATGGTGCCATCTGGGGACACAGACCCAAGGACACAACTTTGAACATCTCCAGGGAATCACAGAATGACCAAGGTTGGAAAAGACCTGCAAGGTCATCCAGTGCAACCACCCGCCGTAATTCCCCACTAACCACGTCCCTCAGTACCACATCTAAATGATTCCTCAACTCCTCCATGGGTGGTGACTCCACCTCTCCCTGGACACGCAGGAGCCACAGGGAGTTGGCAAGGTCAGAACCTCACTGCAAAGAAAAAGGACCAAAGCATCTCCCAAGCTGTGGATAAGCAGTGCTGCTTGGTCCTGCTGGCTGACAAGGTAGGGAAAGCAATTAAAAATCAGTCACATTATGCCTGATAGAGAGAACTCTATCAGTGGACTTTGGGAGATCCAAACTCCAGCAGGGAGGGAACAACAAGCAGTAGCTGGAACCCCTCTGTCCTTACCTGAGATCATTCTGTAATCAGGACACGTATTTTCAGTTCGTAAGTTGGACAAAATCCAGGTATCCCAGTAAAGCAACGTGTCCAGCTCAGTCCTTCAGACCTGCTGGCCACTGGATGGACCGAGTCACAAATTCTGAGTCAGAAGGTGATTTACAAAGCAGAAAGGGCTTCCTTATCATGGGTGTTGTGTGTGTGCAAGGATTTGTAACCACAAAAGCAGGATACATCTGAGCTATTTACCAGGGCTGGCTCCATCCCCTGCCCCTGATGCAGCCAACATGACAGATCAGACTGGCATTTGCTTCTCTGCATTTGCAAAGCTGAGCAATTTTTTGCGAGTGCAGCCATCACAACAGGTTTGCACTGACCAGCCACAGAAACCAAGAGGTTTGGGATGGCGGAGGGAGATACAGCATGCTGCAAATAGCCCTGGCTACAGCACAGAGCTCAGATCCACCTGACTGCCCTTACCAGGGACAGCCACGATGGTGCTTAGTGAAGACCGTGCTCTGCCTCCTGAAGGCACAGCACCACACCTCCCTGCCTGCCAGCACTGTCCTCCCCGTGCAGAACCATCTCCTCCTTCTGAGCTCAACTCCCTCCATGAGAACACGCTCCTACTTTGCAGAGAACAGAAATTCATCTCATTTCTACTGGCCAGCATCCTGCTTTCCACAGCCAAAACCACTTTGAAAAGCCCAGATCTAAGCCTGGAGCTCAGCCAGCAATTCTTCACTTAATGAGAAAGAAATCCATGCTATGCTCTGCAAGTTATGCTCACCCCTGCGCACGGACAGGCTGTGGGGCACAGGCAGAGGATGGAATGCAAGTGTGCCATTCCTGTCACAAGGAAAGGCTTGAGGACATCCCCCAGAACTGTGGGTGCATCTGCCAGCCCCCAGCTGGTTGTGATTCCAGGGGAAATTGCAGCTTTGCAATGTGTAAATATGGTGTTAAAGCACCTTCCAGCAACGCTGCCAAACACCGTAAGATCTCAGCAGCTTGGCATTTTGTAAAGAAATAGATGCTGCTGTGATTGCCTTTAGGATAACTGATGTTTAACGAACTTTGGGATGCAGTTTGCAACAGCTTCTCTCCAGTGCAGCAGAACAAAGCAGCTGCTCCTCCACACCGGCTCCCACTGACCTCCTGTGCATTCACCTGCTCTGCTGCTCGATTCAGAGGCATTCACACCAGACACCAGCTCTGCGGAGATGCTCAGCAATGGGATTCTTCTTCAGTAGTCTTCATCTTTTTTTTTTTCTTTTTCTTCCCTTTAATCTTCTCTTGTAAAGATGGATTTCAAAGTGACCGTTATCCCCTTTCTCATGTATTAATTATCCTGCTGCTCCAGCCTCACTGCTTTCTTCTACACCCCGAAGCAGTCGCACTCCCTCTGTGCCCCACACCCAGCCAGGCTCCAGGCACCAATGCTCTGCTGCCTCTCCTTTAGAGGAGCTTTCAAAATTGGAATGAAAAGGATTTAGAGGCTATTTACAAACTCATCTCCAAAGGTACGAGAGCCTCACTGGAAGGGTACGGAGATGTGAAGCTCTCTGTCTCACTGTCACTTGTGATCAGGGCTTTCAGCTACCTCATAAGTATTCTCCCCTGGTTTCACCTTGCTTCTTTCTCAGCTTTCTGAAGCTCTGATCTGTATTCCACATTAAGAACTGTGGGGCACAGGACAGCAAAGCTCCACACCTGACTGCCATGGGCACTTGTAGGACTGCAGGTTAACAGACCACTGCCCTGCGCTGAGATGAAGCCATGGGAGCAGGGAAGCACTGCCTCGCTGGGTTTCCAAACTGATCATCCCAAGTTTTTACACTTAAATCAACAATATCTGAAGGTGTGAAGTCCCCACATGCAGGTGAGTGGTTTCTTCGTCAGCACTCTTCTAAGCAAGGCAAACATCAGCAACTTGCACTCGCTTGGAAAATCCTGTAATGATACAGTGCACCAAACCAAGCTGTGTTTCAATAAGCCAGCACCATCTATCTTTTCCTAATCTCACAGGGCAGCTGTGATCAACGGACATTTGATAACAACTCAAAGATCTCTGGGTGGAAATAAGTTATTAAGAGGATTTTCAAAGGTCAGTCCTATATAATGGGAATACTGCCCTTTCAGGCTCTGAGCAATGAAAATTCACCAAATTTCAGCAAATGAAAGCAAATTTCAGCAAATGAAAGCTCACCAAATGCCTAGCAGCACAGCACCAATTAAGTGAAGAAACAACTGACTCCCAGACATTTTGGGGATCACAGGGACCCTGGCACTGAGCTGTGCAGCACAGCCATGCATGAGGCAGGGGTGTTACCAGCAGTCAGAGCTGCTGCACATTGTTTGGACTCATTTGTTTCTAGAGCAGAAACACAAAATTTAGAGCAGAAGTGTTAGAACAGCCAGGAGAGAGACCACAGCAGCTACCCTGAACCAACCACCGGAACACTGAAATGCAGATGAAGAAGAAAAGCCAACCAGCTCGCAAAGGAACCAACCGGGAAAGTCTGACCTGACTTTGGTAAAAGTATTCCATGCTCCAGCCCTGCACTCCCAGCTGCATCACATCACAGGTGTGCCAGGAGATGTGCTGGGCCAGGTAAGAGTACAATCTCAGTATGGAAGAGCCATACCAGAGCCAAAGGAAAACACACAACAAGCCAAACTCAAAACTTTCTAAGTATGGAAGTCCAGATCTCACTCAGTTCCTCACTCTTAAGGAAACTCTGCTAGCTTGCTCACCTACTCCTGCACTCTTGGAACAGACACATTGCTTGTCCCTTGGCCTGCACTGAGAAGTTTAGCAGCAAATGGCTTGAGAGCTCAGGGCTGGGTTTGAGAGAGACTGTCACACTTCATCTGCAAGACAGAGAGCTTGTGAAAAATCAGCATGGTGGGCTGGAGCACCCTTGAGGGATCCTCTTCCTGCCAAGCCACAGCTGCCATGCAGCACCAGGTCACCAGCACTGAAGGGAAGGAAACACAGAAACAGCCATTGTAAGGATACAGAAATACACAACAGAGTCAGAGCATCTCCAGTGGAAGAAGAAAGTGCTGGAAACCCAAAGGAGGATTACTGGAAATATCTTGTTTCTCTGCACCAAGTGAGGCAGCGCTTATCTTTCCACACTCTGCTCTTCAGCTGATAGCTCAGCTGCTTTAATTAACTTTCTTCAGTGCAAATCCTCAGTGTTGTGCAGATTCCTCTTCAGCAGGTTCCTTCTCTTTCTATGAGCTATCTATCAAGCAGGATTTCCATTAAAACAGTATATTTATAAAAAAAAAAGGCCCAGAAGAGCAAGTGCAATTATTTTTTGATTTGGTGAAATCTGTATGTCTTGCCAGCTTGAATAAATGATGTTTATTGATGCTTGACAACACCGTTCAGCATTTAGAAGTGGATGTGTCCCATCCTTGAAGGCTTCTAATATAGACATTCACATCTGGGGCCTCAAAGTGAACATTATATCTCAATTAATGGAGGAAGGAATGTGGACACAGTACTCACAACTTAGAGAGCAGTTATTAAAACACTGGTATATAAACTTGGTATATAAGCAAAGCCACGATGTCATCAAGTTGCAGGTAGGTTATTTTTAGTGAGGGGAGGACAGAGGATGTATGAATGCTTATGTTGCTGGGAGCAAGGAGCATGAAGAGCGCTCAGTCACGCACGCACCTCCACTTCTGGCTTCCAGGTATGCTGAGGATGAGAAGTTTTCTGTGGAGATTATAAAGTTGAGATCTCACTGAGAAAGATCTGATGGCTGTGGATGAGATAAAGACAGCTTTCTGCCGGCAAGTGTCCTCAAATCCATTCCCCAGAGATGAGAGCTCTTCTGTATAATGCCAGAAGAAAAGAACCAGCAAATCCATACTGTGATTCCTTCGTCAGCATTTTTATCTCTCATTTTTCTCTGGAATGAGCACAGATCATGGACAAAAGCAATTTCCATCAGCTCAAATATCATACAATCATAGAATGGCCTGAGTTGAAAAGGACCACAGTGCTCATCCAGTTCCAACCCCCTGCTGTGTGCAGGTCACCAACCAGCAGCCCAGGCTGCCCAGAGCCACATCCAGCCTGGCCTTGAATGCCTGCAGGGATGGGGCATCCACAGCCTCCTTGGGCAACCTGTTCCACTGCCTCACCACCCTCTAGGGGAAAAACTTCCTCCTAAGATCCAACCTAAACCTCCTGTCTCAGTTTAAAACCATTCCCCTTGTCCTATCACCATCCACCCTCACAAACAGCCGTTCCCCCTTCTGTTTCTACGCTCCCTTCAAATACTGGAAGGCCACCATGAGGTCTCCCTGGATCCTTCTCTTCTCCAAGCTGAACAAGCCCAGTTCCCTCAACCTTTCCTCACAGGAGAGCTGCTCCAGCCCCCTCATCATCTCAGTCCCTCCTCTGGACCCGCTCCATGAGCTCCACATCCTTTCTGTACTGGTGGCCCCAGGCCTGGACGCAGTGCTGCAGATGGGGCCCCACAAGAGCCGAGTAGAGGGGGACGATCACCTCCTCTCCCTGCTGGCCGCCCTTTTTTAATGCAGCCCAAAACACAGCTGGCCTTCTGGGCTGCAGGCACACACTGCTGGCTCATGTCCAGCTTCCCATCCACCAGGACCCCCCAGGTCCTTCTTCACGGGGCTGTTCTCAAGAAGACCTTCCTGCAGTTCATATAAATACCCATAAA
Organism: Lagopus leucura; assembly: GCF_019238085.1. Classification (NCBI taxonomy): domain Eukaryota; kingdom Metazoa; phylum Chordata; class Aves; order Galliformes; family Phasianidae; genus Lagopus; species Lagopus leucura. The sequence continues at coordinate 4,807,680 of NW_024962287.1, forward strand.
ATGTGAGAGAATAGAGTCAGGATATCACATATATATTTGATATGACCACCCTGACGGTGGTCAAACAAAGAGGAAAGGAAGTTTCAGCAGACAGGCCATCGCTGAGATAAATGCCGTCTCGCTGATGCGGCAGGGCCAGCTGTCACCAACAGGATTCCAGCCCTGTGTTGGTTTCTGAAGGTTCCCCTCTTGCTCATCCGCAGGGCTGGATGCTCATTTTCCAGGTACACTCTGCTGTGCAGACAAGCAGAGGGTGGCAGCAGCACCATCCCTTCTTTCCTAAACTTCAATTAAAGCATGAAAGGAAATCAGGGGGGAAACAAAGGCTTTCATCAAGAGGCTGTGAATGCATTACTTAGAAATAGATGGTTGGGGTAAATGCAGGCAACCATAACCACCAACAACCCACAGTAAGGAATTAAGGACCTCTTTGTGTTAGAAATTACAAAGTTCACATTAATTAGATATAATTAAAAACAATTCCTTTTTAAAATTCCCATAAATTCAACTTAATTATCACCGGAGTTTTGAAGCCACTGTACTTTGTCATCTGCATTCACAATAAGAGGAAAATGAGCATTCTTACAGTGTTATCTAGCTTACAGCTGCTACACTTGCAGAAAAATGCTTTTGTTTTGTTCCCTGTAAGGTCTCTTCCATAGTAAAAGATGGTACTGCAGACACTCCGAACTCAAGGCAGTCTGGGAAACCCAAAATTTAGATGTTCAATGTCAAACTTTTTTCACTGGGCTAACACAGATCTGTAGTGAAACAGGATACAGCAGTCAGGCAAATAAATTGCAGCCCCTGGTTCAGAACTCAGCTCCTCCATCACCTTTCTGCTTACTGAATGGTTTCACAAGATGGGCTTCTTCCTTTAGCACTGCTGGAAGGAGCCAGATGCTGCTTTCTGGGAGGTGACACCACAAGAGTATTCACAGCACAGAAAGGAGAGCCATCATGCTTCATCACTAACTACAGAGTTGGCTTGCAAGAAAACTGAAGAAAAAGCAACCATCAGACAGAGAAGGGAGAACAGCGTCAGATTTCTTGTGGGGAGAGGACTACAATGTCCAGAAGATGAACAGTACTGCAGCTGCTGTGCCTCTGCCAGTCCATGGTAAATTTGGGAATAAGGAACCATTTCCTGGGAATAAGGAACCATCTCCTGGTTGAAGGCTGGAACACCATGGGGTTGGCCTCTGAAGACGTTTACAAGCTTTCACGTGTAACAAGCATCTGATTACACACACAGTCGTCTTCAGCAATTATTCCCTTCCTTGGTTTTCCTTCCTGATGCTCCACAGCAGCTCCTTTCTCCTGGTTACAGACCCCATTTGCTGCATCCTAAGCCAAGGGCATCCCAAGGCCGGCTGCTGTACCATTTTGTCTATGGAAATGCTCCTGGCACACGGGAGAACTAAGCACTGGGTTGAGGCAGTAGCAGTGGTGTACTGCAAGGCTGCCTAGTTAAGATTCAGTGTGCAAATCCCCGAGAGGCCGGAGCTGCTTGTTACATTATCAGCACACAGTCATGCCTCGCTGCACCCCTGCTTCGGCCCCAGAGTGACAAGCATCTGGGTTTTAGCAGCACAGGTAAACTAAGCAGCCAATTTGTTGCTGGGATATGGTGAAAGTACAGAGCAAGACAGCGAACTCCTGGGGATGTGAAGGCTCACCGGGCTCCTCAGGCAGGCAGCAGGTGGTGCTACACGCCTGGCAGCAGCACCGACACAGCCAGCAAACACACAGCTGCCGTGCAAGTCCGCGCTTTGCAAGAGCCACAGCATGTCCCCAGTAGGAAGGGACCCACAGGGATCACTGAGTCCGAGCCCTGGCTCTGCACAGCACCACCCAAACCCTACGGCTGAGTGAGGTGTCCCAGTGTTCCCTGAGCTCCAGCACTGGGGCTGGGCTCACTGCCCTAGGAGCTGTACCATGCCCACTGCCCTCACTCCTCTCCCTCACTCCTCCTTGTGAGGCTGCCATGAGGAACTGCAGGCTGCCATGAGGCCTCCCCTCAGTCTCTTCTGGGCCAAACAAAGCTGCTCCTCATCCGTCTTGCCCTCTAGACACTTCACAATACTTGCAGCCTTGTTGCAAAGCTCCAACAAAGCAAAAGGACATGGTGGCATTTCCCCATGGCACCTGATTCACTGGGGCAACTCAAGGGCCAGCACAACCCAACAGGTCTGCAAGGCATCAATGCTTTTGGATTTGAATTCTTCCCAAGATTATTCCTTCTTAAACAAGCTGCTAAATTGAATAAGCTTGCCCAGGCGGCCACCAAGCCAGCAGAAAAGGACATGACGCCACTGGGACAGGCTGCAGAGATCAAAGCTTGCTGCTTATTCTGCAACAAAACTCTAAGGAAAGGATTAGTCACTGCCGACAGCCACAGTAGCCGGCCTTGGCAGTGAACCCAGTCAAATTGCTCATAAATGCCTACCAGCAAACACCTCCTAACCCTGAGGAAAAGGAGAAAGCGAGCAGCTGCAGGGCTTCTCCAGCCTTGACTCCATTGCTGAAGGACCAGAGGAATGGAAGTCAGAGACTCAGGCTATGAGTTCTTACAACGCGAGCACAGGTTATGGATACACCACTGTGGGATGAATAAGCTTTAGACTATGGATTCGTTGGAGTTCCCTGCACAATGCCAGCACCCCTCTGTGAAGGCTTCTAAAACAAAGTTGATCAAACATTGCTGGGACACAGGCAGAGCTGCTGCAGCACCTCAAAACGAAGTAAAACCACAACACACCTGGGTAACCCTGATCCAAAACGCCCTCCTGGCAACACTCCCAACTTCAAGTCAGTACCAAAACCTTGCCTAGCAGCTCATCTCACTCTTCTTCAAGTCTTCTGCCTCCAGCACACCCAATCTCCAGTGAAACCAGATGGTTCGGTAAGTTTGCATGCAGGTTATTGACGGTCCCCAAGCTTTCAGGCGTTGCCACTTCTCCCATCTATGCATCCAAACCAACGGATATGAGAATGGGAATGTCAGCACTGAGCCACGAGCAAAAAAGGATAAGACAAATAAAAGGCAATGCAGCCTGAAAATGGCAGTGCGTGGCAGACACACTACTGTAAATGATGCATGAAGCACTCATCCTCATGAAGTCTTTCATCTTCTGTCTTTTTTGGGGTTGCTCAGAGCCCTTTGGCAAGCAGGGATGTGTGTGGCTGCACTAGGCACACAGCCCCCGGAGCCCAAAATCTCTCCCTTGGGCTGGGAAACTTAAAAATTAAGAGATCTTCTCATGAACTGAAGACAGAACATAAGTGCTAAGAACACATCTTTGCTCAGTTTGAGAGACACACAGACCTGAAGATGGATGGAAGTGCATAGCTGGGGCCCAAATCTTCTTTGTTTGTTTAAAATTGAGATTAAAACCAAATTTAGGGTCCTTCTGAGCCGAGTCCTCTCTTTCCCAATCTCCTCCAGACACAATGAGAAATGCAAGGAGGAAAAAGCGTGCATCGAAGAGGGAAGGGAGCTCTGATTGCTTCCCTGCCTCAGGCTGCAGTCCTGGGGGGCTTTTAGGCAAGTTTCTGAATGGGAAATGGAGAACTTAATTGCTGCATTGGAGGATCCGTGGCTGTTTTGAGTACAAGCTGCTGCAGAGTTTAATCACCTCACTGTTCGGGGCTTTGTGTTTTCTCTGCTGAACACCTGCAGCACTGGTAGCCTTCTGAAATACATACTAAGCATGTTAAAATAAATTCCCTTCAAGTACCTCTGGCTGTCCAAACTCAACTCTTTGCTTTAGGGTTGTAGGATTAAAATGAGACCAGAAATAAGAATTCTGCCCCCTACCACAACCCATGTTCTGCTCAGAGCCACATGACGACAGGCAGTGAGCTGCCTCCAGAGGATCTAAGAGCTGCTAAAACCATGTACTGGCTTCATTAAGCATCAGGACTGGGCAAACTGCTACACTACAGTTCTGAAGAGGAAGCACATGCATATGCCCTGCAGCCAGCAAAACCAGCACATCAGCACCAGAGCAGAATGCAGCAAGGTCTGAATCTTCTTGGGTGCACCTTACTCCCATCTGTGTGGGCTGGATGTGTGGTTTACTTGGTGTTTTGCTTCATTTGCTTCCTCTCACTTTTATTCACATGGGTGAAAAAGCTGCCAGGGAATTGCACAGCAACAAGTGAGGTTCTGTTGTCATCACCTGGATGTCAGTTAGAAACCCTGAATGTGGAGATGCTGAAAGAGGAGGCTGAAGTCTCCATCCCACGCCTGAACCATGTCTTCTCCTTCATGACTTGTTCTTTGTCTTGCTGCTGGAAATCCTTCTGAGATGAATGTGTGCACACCATCTCACTCAAACCCCAGTGCAGTCTTTCCACCCGTTCAGAGCAGAAATTTAATGCAAGTCCCTTTTTCCCTCTTAGCTCACTCCAGGAGCACAGCTCCCAGGCAAGGCGCACAACAGCATCTTCAGCACTGCCGTCCCACTTAGCAGGTGACATGGGCAGGCTTTCATTCCTTGAAAATATGTGCAGACAACTCGAGAGACAAGCAAACCACCAAACCACCAAGGTTACACAGCACGAGGTCACTGCAGTGTCACTGCTGCCAGGAGGGGCAAGCAAGGCTGAGATGTGGCTGTGGGCACGGCAGTGGTGATGTTTGCCTAAGTTCTCCTAATGAAGTGCTACAGATGCAAACACTTGCAGAAAGGAAGCTTTTAAACCTGCACAAACAGAATACTCACTTGGAATCTTTGTGTTTTTCTGCTGCGGTGCTATTTAATGTGAGATGGGAACAACTTGCATAGCACAAAGGCACTTCAAATTCGAGGGCAATCTACCTACATCTGTTCCAAGGGCAACCTTGAATGACTACACACACATCTTTACATTAAATTATATTTGCACCCAGCCACTTCAAGCCCAGTACAGAGCCAGAATCTTTTAATCGCAGGATTCCATGCAGCTAAGGAATCTTACCCAGAAACTGATGTGGTCAGAAGAAAACTATACCTAAATAAAAGATAAAACTCAAGAGAACAGATGTATTCTGTAGCCCTGATAATCTCATTTTTCCCCCAAAGGGTGGTGAGGCACTGGCACAGGTTGCCCAAGGAGGCTGTGGATGCCCCATCCCTGCAGGCATTCAAGGCCAGGCTGGATGTGGCTCTGGGCAGCCTGGGCTGCTGGTTGGTGACCTGCACACAGCAGGGGGTTGGAACTGGATGAGCACTGTGGGCCTTTGCAACCCAGGCCATTCTATGGTTCTATGATTACCCATGAAAGTGTCAGAGATCAAACAGCCCCACTCATTGTTCTTGCCAGCCCAGCAGGGAAACCATATAATGGTGATTCTTTACACCCAAGCACAACCAAGTACTTCCAAGCATCAACCAAGCCTGCTGCTAGAGCCAAATGGTAGCAAAGCTTCGAGGGGCTCTTCCATGATCCACACAGGGCTTTATCTCATTATACTGCAATTAGCCTCAATCACCTTGGCTGCAGGTGCTGTGCTCTGGGATCACAGTCAGGCAGTGCCTGCAGCCACCTCCATCACAGTGAGGCACCAAATCTGCCCTCAGCCACGTCTCTCCCCCCCAGCCTCCCTCTAAACTTTGTATTTAAGCACAAAGCTCAGCACTTTGTGATTAAACTCAGAGCAATTCCTTGCACCCAGAAATCTCTAGTGCATAGTTGTTATACAAGAACAAAGCAATGCTTCAAGATCTGAGAGAATTGGATGTTCCCCATCAAAAGACACTTTTTCCCTGCAACAAAATGAAAGCCATTTCAGCATCAGCAGCCTGGTCTATTGGAGGTGTCCCAGTGGCAGGGGTTGGGGCTGGGTGGGCTCTAAGCTCCCTGCCAATCCAAGCCACCCTGTGATTCTATGATTCTACACCACCACATAGATGAGTACCTACAGGCTCCTAGCATGATTTCAGCAGCCAGGAGGCGGATATACAGGTTAGTGAGATGGATGTCTGGAAGCTGCAACGGGTTAAGGCTCTTATCAGGGACCCAGAAAACATGGCATTTAGAAACACTGGAGAAAAAACACACCTGTCATCAGAGCAATATTGCTCATTCTATAAAGACCTGACCGAAGCTTGCTGTGCTCCAGCCAAGTCCCAGAACTTGGCAAAAAGCACACAGTTACCATCCAAAACCCCCAAATAGACATTTCTGGAGACATCTTCTCTTGAGCCAAACGGTGCTGAACCATCCCAGGCTGCATACAAACCCCAGCACGCAGCCACTCCGTGTGTCTACGTCCCTGAAAATCAAGCGGGACACCAACACTATATTTGTACAAATGAGAGCAGAGGGGGGAAAAAAAAAGCATTAATGTCCATCACCAAAGATATTTTTCTTTCACTAATAACACCCATTAGCTCCTCCAAAGAGAACAATCCCTGTGCTTCGGCTCTGAAGGAACACAGAGTTTTTAAGCAGGCACAACAGAAAGATTTTACAGAATTCAAGCATTCAACAGGACTAATGTGAAAGATTACTTTGCAATTATCCAAGCAATTTTCTCTCCTCATTGTCCCTGGACCATAAGGGTTTTTTAAATGCGAGCAGAAGGATTTATTCACCACAATAATAATAAAACAAAATATGAAATCAATGAATCTCTTTGCATGAAGCATAAAGCTCACGTTGCTATTAAGTTTAGCAGCCTCATGTCACATAAAGCACACGCAGTTTGCGTACTTAAATACCATCTTCCCCTTTTATTTTTCCCTTCCCTAATTCCTAACACATTATCCTTCCATTTGTCCTCTAAACACGACTGGATTCAAACAACACAGCATTGCTTCTTATTAGAAGCTTTATGCTTGTGCTCTAAGAGTGCATTGGAGATTTACATATAACACTGACCAATAACAGTGCCGAGATAACAGAGGAGCCCTAAAATAAAGAAATTAATATTAATTTGGGGAGAAGGAATTTCCTAAAAGTAACAGAGCCAATATGCAAGTGAATAGTTGGGCACCAGAAAGGACATCAGGCTTTGAAGCTCTTGCTTCTTCAGTGTGGCTGGGGAAGAAATCAGCCCACACCCAACCCAAACCCACTGCAGCCTCCAGAGCACAGACACTCACAGTCATGCTGGCCTTGGCTTACGTGTTCCCCCATCCCTTGTAATACAAAGTGATCGATGTCTTTTGAGGCCCTTAACACCTGCACAACACAGCTTCAGTTGGTCCCTCTCTTGTTTTCATGAAAGATTTATCAGGAAAAGCAGAGAAACAGTCCCTATTTAGCTATTTATAAGGTGCCACCTGTCCTCACTGTGTGACACTTCAACGCCTAAGCAAAGATTTTCAATAAAAAGGAACCCCTAGCTTTAAGCCCTGAGATTCCTATCAGGCTCCATACACTTACTGCTTCAAGAGCACCACATTCCCAGCACCTGCAAAGACCCCAGTTTTTTACCATTTAGACTCCTACCTATCAGCTCCTGAATTGCACAAGCAGAAGGCTGCAGACTGATTTCTCATGACAGCAGTTCATTTCACCTGAATTTCAAACCAGCATTTGGAGAAGACAAGCGAAAGCATTCTCATGCAAACACCTAAATGGGCCAGATGAGTCATGCCTTTCATCTCCCTGTTTTTCACCACAGATAAAGAGGCCAGATCAGGTACAGACATCTCCAAGGCTGCAAGATGAACGCTGTCCTGGATGACTAAGCTGCACTGACGCACTCCAGAGCTGCCACAGCCAGCTTGAATGCGCAAACCCCACCAGGAAGCGAGCCCATAATATCAATATCTTTCTTACCATGATTGGAACACCAATGTCTGGCCACAAGAGATCCTCAGAGGGAAGCTTGGGAGAGTTCCACACTACCACAACTTTATTTAAGTACGGGAGACCATTGAGCCTTTCTAGGGAGTTCATCAAAACTTCCTCCCGCTCGTAAGTTAGCATCACCACTGTGAACTGCTCCCGGGGGACGTTGCCACCCAAAGCAGCCTGGAACTCCTTCCCAGAGCCGCCTGCTCCTCCACCTATTGGTCGAAATCCAGTCCCAGACCCTAAAAACTTTGCTTCCGATGGCAAAACAGGGTCAAAGGGAGTATAGGGAAAGAGGTGAAAAGGCCCCGGAGCGGAATTCCAACTCCTGTAGATGTCCATTGCAGTGAGGGTGAAGTTGCGGAGATATTTGGGAGATGCATAGGGTGGTTCTGTTTCCACAGGCCCTAAGTCCAGGTCACCGTTGTCTGCCATGTTGGGGTCTGTACCAGCAGCTTTGCCAGATCGGTGGGGAATCTCCACTGCAGTTTCTTCTCGGATAGGAGCAGCCGGGATTTGGATTCGAGTCCTTATGATAGCCAAGACTGTGCTGAACACGTTATCAGAGGTGGAGAAGTAAGTCTCCCACAAGAAGCGGCCCTGCCTCCTCATGGCAAGCAGATCGTTGTCAGAAATGCTTCTCAGAAGAAAGTGCACTTCTGTGATACGTGGCTTTGGTATGATTAAGGCTGCCTCGTTCCACCGGATCACGTCGTTGTAGGGTAGCTGGACTTGCTCTCCAAGAACCACCGGGATGGCTCCGACTTCCAGAGCCTCAAACAGTCTCATGGCACACCCAGCGGAGATCACTAACCGGGTGTCCCCGGGGGTGATTATCAGTGCAAAAGTAGATAGCTTCAGTAGCTCTAGTCTGTCGTCCCTTTCTCCACACAGAGCCCACTCAGTGGGCAGACTCGCCTTAGGCTGGTTCTTACACGTGAACTCCACCAAAACAAAGTCCAGCTTGCTGTCCTGAACAGCCTTCAAGGTGGTGATAATGCGATCATCGTAGTCAGCCGGGGCGTTGCCTTCTATCTCCTCTTCGAAAGAGCGAACTTCTTGCAAGCTAGATCTGAGAGACTCGATCTTCTCCCCCTGGAAACTAAACAGGTATTTACGCTTGACTGGCACCTGGGGTGGGATCTCCAGGAAGTTAGGTTCAGACATAGCATGGACCAGAGGTGACACCACAATATCAAAGCCCGGTCGATACTGCACATCATAAAACGTAGACTGGGCAAGCATGGCACGCCCTGTGCTGATGTTGTAAAGAAAGTTCTGAGTTTCTGATTTCCTGGACAAATTGATGATGAGATGGTTATGTCCATCAGTCCTCCAATATGGCAAAGAGTGCAACTGTTGCTCTAGTTCAGCAGGTTTTGGCATTACGGGCTCTTGCATTTCCCCCACTAAAATTATATACACACAAGCAATATTTGCATTCTCAGTAACATAAACATTAGTTCTGACAGTCGCCTCAAAGGCTTGTTTAATTAAAGGGTCTAAGGAACTACCAAAAGGGTAATCGTCACTGTTGTAGACATAGACTGGAAAGCCAGATGTCAGCGGGCATCGCGAGTAGTCAAAACAATTGTGCAGCCTGCAGTTCCGATTGGATTTTGGCAGGGGAAAGGTCGCATCGTCTTTGTCTGGCAGCAGCCGGATTGGCAAGGAGAGCTTTGGCTGGTTCTGAGCCATCAGTTCTTTGTAGGAATGCTCAGTCTGGCTGATGACGTTCTTCAGCTGCAGCAGGTCCTGCTTGGCATTCTCGATGCTCTTTTTGCAAGCCTCAATCTTCAAGTTGAGCTTGGCAATCTCACTGTTGAGCTCTTGCCGCTTGGCCTCCAGCTGCAGCAGCTCCTCGCTGACCGACTCGCGGATGCGGCACAGGTCCTGCACGTGCTTCACCTCGCACAGCTCATTGCCAGTCCGAGGGCCAAAGATGCGCTTGCCGGCATCATCTGCGTCATCGATGGTCGTCAGGTAGTAGTGCCCGATAAGGGGAAAAAAGACTAGGATGACAAAGAGGATAAAACTCAGCCAGGTAAGCCGGATCCGACTGGACCACCTCAACAACCACGGCTGGCCTCCGTTCCCCACTCCCCCATTCCGCAACATCGTATATCCAGTCATGAGTTCAGCAGTCACCGCATGCCCAGTCACGTTGGATCAGTAGCCATAACCAAAAGAGTTTGTATAGCAAGTCTCTACAAAGAAACGTTACTGTGCCTGCTTAATGAGAAGCCAATAGAACGGGAATTTCATCTTGTTGTGACGATGGCTCCTCGGTTGGACTTGACCTTGCCCACGCTCTGCCCACCCGTGGTCTGCAGGTAACCTGCTGGAAGTGTCACAGCATTCTCATGGCGACTCAAAGACTCCACCAGCAGAGGAAAAGCACGATGGGATCAAGGCAAACTCTACCGCTGCTCTCGACATCCTGCATTATCATCGTCCAATGAATGTGCAGGGGCACCAGCCATTGTGGAGAACGAGCCAGAAGAGACTCGTACCAGCGCCAGGCTCATCGCTGCTGTGTGGCTGATGCTCTGCTGTTCCTACAAGAGAGCAATCACATATTCAGACAGTGCAAACAAAACGACCCTGCAGCGACCTGAGACACTGCTAGTTTTTAAAACCAGCTGTCCTCTCTACAAAAGAGCAACCTTTGTGCATGTTTAGCACCTCTGGGGCTAACAGCAGTAAACCTGAGAAAGCGATGGGATTCATTAGATCCGGACACGTGGCCTTCTCTGAGCACTCTGTTTTTCATTAGGGTTGCACGCTTCAGTGGCCAGATCAGAAAATCACAGCCCCTGGATCTGGTTTCCTACTTTACCCACTGTCTTGCTGTGAAGCCTTGGAGAAGCTGCCTAACATCTGCAGGTCTCTGCCCCCTTCTGTACTAAGTGGGGATATCAATGTACCCCTGCTCTCTCTGCCCCCCTCTTAATGGCATGTTGAGATTCTGAGACACAGCAGAGCTGTAAATTCATGCTGCATAACTGAGCATAATCGCTCTTGTTCTGCTCTAATGACTAGAGCTGATAAGGAATTTTTAGACAAATTGTTTTCCTTGCCCTTCCTGCAGGAAAATTTTGATTCATTGCAACAGGAAGTTTAAAGACCACCTACTCAGTGTTGGCTATGACATCTCTGCAGGTTCACTGCACATTGGAGAAAACTTCTGGCCAAAACTGAAAAAGGTGCCTGTATACAGTGCCTGGCTAAGGCTCTGAACTAGCAGCAAGGGCACAAAACCCACCTTTAAACACCGGGATGTGACACATTCAGCACTCGGCCACATGCAGATGCTGCTATAAGAAACTCTCCCTGCCTTTTAATTAGCATCAAGGTACCCACGTTTCTCGGATATTCCTTCATATATGGGAATTCCCACATCACTGATGAATACAGTGCTGGGCTGTACAGCACTGTCCTGTACAGTCTCGTGAGAAGCTTATTCATTTCCACTTCAATTTTTAATTAGAGGAAAGTCATCTACGTTGCTGATGGTCATTTTTCACTAAACCTGTTCATACTCCTCTCCTTTACTCATTTGAGGATTGACAGAAAGAAGACAGGGAAGCAAACTGCAGCTACAAGAGGGCCAAAGCAAACAGAAGTTCACCTTAAAGAAGCAGAGAATGAATAAATTTCAGTGTAGTACACAAACGTATCGGAAAAATGAAGTGAACACTTGATTTGAAGCAGAAAAAAATTGCAACTAAAGGGAAGCAAGTGGGCTAACAGTGCACAGCTCCTAGGTCTGTTTTGTTACGAGGCAATTTGTCTGTGGTAACATAATGCTGCAGACTAAATGAGAATCCTCCCCCAAACTGGACCTGCAACTGGGAGACGCACAGTAGTTAAAAATTAAAGCAGCTTTTAAACTCACAACACTGCCTGGCAAACGACACTGGTGTAAATCTCAGAAAGCCAGGAGGATAAAAGGACTAAAAAGTCAGGAAAAGGCAAAACCAGCTTTCTCAGACCTTGGCAGTGCTGTCAGTGAGGGCAGATGGGGGAGGCTTGGGCTCTCTTGGCAGAACATTTTAATGCTCTTCTCTGTACAGCAGCCTCCATTTGCCTGGGCTGAGAGTGGCTGGTGATGAATGTAAATCCCCAGCTCTTCTGCACGAGGCTGTCAGTCAGACACGGGAAGCCCTGGCAGTAGCAGCGTGCTTGCATTGTGCCGCTGGGACCGCTGCTATACAACAGAAGGGTTTTAGCATGCACCAGTGTACAGAGCAGCTGACTGAGGCAAAAAAAAGAAAAAAAAAGCTTTTAAAGCCTGTATTTTATTTTTAAGCTCTCCCCAGGAAAGGAAGCTCTTGCTGGTACTGTCCGTGCATGCACAGTCTGTCAGTCCCTGCAATTCCAACGCTGTCTCAAAGGGTCCGCAAAGATCCTAGAATTGCAAACACTTGTCTGCAAACAGCTGGACGGGAGATGAGAGTTGCTCTATTAATGCTTCTGAGAGAAAAGCCAAAGCACATGCTCATTGGAACACCTGCAAAGCTAAGAAACAGCTCAACTTCAAGGTATGCACGGGAAAAACAAGGTCTGCTGTTTCTGCTTTGGGGATGACACTGGGGTGAACACAGTTAAATCCTGCAAGAAGCTGAGACAATACAGGAACAAGGGAACACAAATGTGACCAAAAAATGGCAGAGGAGGTTTGTGCATGTGCTTCTTCTGACTGGCCAGAGAAAAAACATGGCTCCACAGGCAGTGAAGGCAGCCCCAAAGACCATCAGGTTAGACTGCATCTAAACCTTGTTCCATTTTAGCAGTGCTGCCTATTTACAAGCTCCAAACAGCAATGAAGTAGCAAAGTGAACTCTCTAAAATGGCATCTGGTGTCCTTGGAAAGCTAAATCCAGGCCATCACCCCACACATGATCCTCTACAGCTGTTCCACCATCTAATCCTTCCAGTGGCTCCTCTGTTCCTGCTCCTTCAGTAGGCACATAACAAACTTTATCCTCCTGGCCTAAAAACGAGGGCTGTGAATTAAAACAATCTGCGTGCTCAGAAACCTGAAGCTGACAAATGAACTCTGCTGTTAGCTCAGAAAAAACCACACAGGAGAGAGCGGAGGAGGCTGCAGAGGGATATGAAATGCAACATGCATGGCTTGGGATCAGTTAGAAGTATTGACTGTCAGTATGAAATACGAGCTGGTGACAAAGAAAGCACTTTAGACGCTCTTTCTGACTCTTCTTCATTACGAAGAGTTCATTCCTCATCAACTAGATAGAGCCCGAGGTTGTAACAAAGCGCTTTTATTTTTTTTAAGTCCTAATAATGAAGTAAAAACTCAATCAGCTGTTTTACTAAGGGAGACTTCAGTGTTTTATTTAAAAGGAATAAGCTGCCCTGGTGAAAAAGATTGGTGATTTCTGTAGTTCCCAAAAAGAAGTTTGGGAGGAAGAGAAAGATAGCAGTTGCTGGGCTCTCCCTCCCAAGCACTATTTAATCCCAACTGAGTCCCACACTGAGAAACTCCTGTTGACATTTTAACACAACATTGCTGCCTTATAGAGCTAATTACATACACACAAAAAGAGGCAAAGAAGAGCTCTTGGGAAATCAGAAGCTCAATAATTACCACAGCCTCTTCCCAAATGCCAATCTGACCGACTTCTTTGGCACGACATGTTTGCATGCTGCAGTTCCTTCTCCCACAGCACAGGGCTGCAAAACTAAATTGCTGTTCATGCATGCTGCCACATCTTTGTTCAAATCCAGGGATATTTTCCCAGTGGGTGTTCTCTGTGCCAATGCAGTTACAGGAATATTTGGGGTTTTCCTGCTTTTTGCATTTCTAGCAGAAAGCGCCAGGCTGGGTGCTAGTGAAAGTCATTGCCCCCATGGCTCTGCAAGTGTTCAGTAACGAAAGCCCCTCTGCAGACACATGAGCAATCCTGTCCCTCCTACTTGTCCCTCCTCCTGTCCATCTCCCCATATAATATGAAATATTGTCTTCTTGTCAGCATACTTGAGAGTGGAAACTTTAAACCCACATAGCAGAGCATACCTAAAGGTAAATCACCATGCAGAGTATGGTGACACAGGTACAAATGACTGCAACAAGCAACCCAAGTGGAAAACCTACAGGGATCCTACATCAGAGCTCCCAGACTCTGTGTGCACCTCTATCCATCCTCAGTCTCCTCCTGTCCCGCTGATAAGCCTGCAGAGTTATCACTGCAATGCTGTCATCAGAAACATCCCCCTGTGCTGGGACTCTCTTCAAAGAGAACCTCGGTACCCACCTCTGTCATGCAGGTTTCCCTCCTGATGAACAGTGAAAGTCAGGGCGCTGTGTTAGTGGCTTCTTTGCTTCTCTCCTCTGACTCGAACAGACAGCTCCTATTGCCAAATCCCTTTTTCACCAGCACTAAAAATGAAATCAAATAAAGATCACATTTTTTTTACAGCAGTAAAAAGGGTAAACCATTATCTTTCTGCTAAAGCAAGAAGATCCAGCACATTGCCACCCTCCTTCTTGGCAACAAGGAAGAGCATTTCCAGTGAAACGGAAAAGAAATGAACACAAAACAGCCCTCCAGCAACGATAACTTTCAACTTCCTAATTCTCATAAAGAATAGGATTACACTCCAAATCTCCAATCACTTTTGGAACAGGAGCATTTAGAGGATTTTCCTCCTGCAATTGAACAAGGAAAGTAAATCTATTAGGTGCATGCTTTAAGGGATGTTTGAGAGCAGATCTTTAAAAGCAGCAGATGGAAAATTCACTCTGAAATGCTTTGCGTGCTGCTGCAGCCTAAAGGATCATCACTGGGGATTTGTAGCATCTCAGGAGCTCACAGGTACAGAGAAATACTCCTAGGCAAAGATCAGAGCTGCAACACATAACCAGCAAAAGATCTTGTAATCTCTACACTTAGGGGATAAACTGCACCCTCTGCTTTATAAAGCTTTTCTCCCAACCAAGAAAAGTTCCTGCCTCTGTGTGGAGCCAAACCTGCTTCCAGCCATGTTCCCTGCACACAGCAAAGTGGTTCTGGGCAAATACTACCAAAGAACCCTTCAGTGTCCTTTCCAGGAAGTAATCCATAATAACTTGCTGTATTCCCCTTATATTCACAAAAGGGAAGCCAGACCACAGGCACAGGTCTCCTGGACGCTGGATTTTAGCTCAGCCACTTCACCAGGCTCTTACATGGTGTTTGGAGGCGTTGTAGTGTCTGGAGGCAGAAAGAGACCCTGCAGCTGATCTGGATAAAGAAACGCAACCTAAACAGAAAACATAGGGATTTAGATAGAGGTATTTGGAGTAGTTCAGAAGTGGCACTCAAGGACAAAAATCCCTGGAAAGCAGCTTTCTAAGCTTGTGTAGAACTCCTTGAAGCTGGTTGTGGAGCCCCAGGTTCAAGATCAGACTTCCCCACAAGCAATTTCCACTTCTGAAGGGCAAGAAAATCTGGAAGAAGAATCAACAGCCAACTAACCCCAACAGGCAAGTCCCCACAAAGTAGCTTGGCTTGTACTTCAGCTGATGCTTTTGAGAGCTTATGACTGATGAACGGGGAAAACAAACCCCAGAAGAGCACCAAGACATGTAAGTGAAACCAAGTTTTGCTTTCTCAAGGTCATCATCACAGGAAGGAAATGAAGAAAAGGAGAGGGAGAGCTGGGATAAGTGTGGCGAACAGCTGGGGAAGGAAAGAAGGACCAAAAGGGTCACAGCTCCTCCTAATGATTCCTTACAATCCCAAATCCCTCCCGAGTCAAACCTTCCAGGGCCCCAGCATCAGCAGAAGGAAAAAGTACACGGCCACTCCCTGCTTCAACAAAGCTAGTCCTTTTTGGGGGCAAAAAGACATCCACAACCCAGGTTCAGAGACTTCCAGGAGGTCCTCTCCAACCAAACCTACTGCATGACAACTTGTCCCAGGTCAGTACGAGACTGTAGAGAGTACGAGACCCCCAGTCAGTAGAGCCTGTGCCAGCTCAGGATTCAATACATATCTAACTGCCTGCCTGCAAAACAGTCCACCTTCCAGCCTGCCTTCTTCCACTGCTTTCCTTCTCCAGTACCTTCCTGCTTTTTGCATAATGCATTGTGCAATCTACTTTACATATAGAGCTTTTAGTTCTTAAATTTATTATTTAGTGCTGTTTTCCGGTAATAAAGCAGGAGTATTGTTTTATTTATTCTTGCAGGCTGCACACGAGCACTTCTCTCTACAAAGAAGTACACAGCTTACAAGTGAATCCTTTTATGTTCTGCAGCACTGAACGGCAGAACAACCTGAACACAAAGCTCTTCAACTTCCTAGTCTCTGAGCAAGAAACCACAGAGCAGAGCTTTACAAGGAACCTGGTAAATACAGACAGTCAGAGTGGCTGGTGTGGTACTGCTCTCTGTGCTCCCATTTATAAAGTTCTAAAAGATTTTTGGGCACTTGGGAAGCAAATTGAGGAAGCAGCTACCTTGCTCCATCACGTGCACAACCTGCATGAGGAGTAGGTGCATGACTGCTATCTTGTTTGTTGCTGAAAGGGATAAATCAGGTGTAGGAGGAGGAGAAGGCTATTTCTACTTTTACCTTGAAGCAATGAATGAACAGGAACTGTCTGGAGGTAAAACCACAGCAAAGAGCCGGGCGTTTCAGAGAGAAGCACACAGAGGTGAGCTGCAGGCAGGAGGAATGGGCAGCTGTTCCCAATGCTGACTGTGAGACAGCTCCAGCACTCAGGATTCACTGTGGCTTTGAGCCCCAGATAGCTGCGGCACTTTGTTTTCTCCAGGGCTAAAATACAAACCTCTCTCACCTCCCTGAACACCACCAGCACTGCCTCCTTGGCAGCAAACAAGCACACAGAGGAATTCAGGCTCCTGATCTCAGACAGATGCTTCAAGTTGTAATTAAGCACAATTTTCAACTTCTTCATCCCGATTAAGTTATAAGAAGAAGGCGATATTGCCTAAAAAGCACAGAAACACAGTGTTTAACATCACCTCACTCAGCAGGGAGGGCCACATCCCATCCCAAAGGGAATTTTGTAAAGTTGTCCCATTTTTTTGCATGCAGGATGGAGGCAGCATCTCCACGGAAGGGCTCTGAAGGAGGTCTTCCCACTTGTATCCGTGCTGCCACACACATCTCTCAGCAACCTTTTCCCTCGTCCCAGAGAGGCCTCTGATGCACGGGGCGGGCAGCACAGCAGCGAGCTGATGGCCTACTGCACTTTTTGGAGAACGTTTCATTGCCACGGAAGTGGAGGCCGCTCTGTTTCAGACAGCCTGATCAATCATGCCAAATAACTCAATTACCCGACGCGCTGTAATCACCCATATTTATACAGCAGGCGGATTCTTATCCGACACAGTTCATTACGAGGCAAACGAGAAATTCAGATGCACAAACACAACTATTGCCAGCACTCTATTAATTTCAGCTCGATTCAAATAGGGTCCCTGTGGGTAACAAACCCGTTTCTCAATACCAGACACTCCAGTCACACATTCCCAATTAGGCAAGGGACATTAAATGCCTTTCTACTGCACTCGCAGGTGGATAACACAGCAGGAACAGTGGTCCAAGGAGTGAAGTATCTTTGCTGCCTGCAGAGGCTTCAGGAGAAAGATGTCACCAAATAACTGTGCCACCACCTGCACCGGGCTCGTTGGAACTCTGCCAGCATCCCAGCCACGCTGCCTTAGAATCACAGAATGGTTGGGTTGGAAGGGACCTCAAGGATGAAGTTCCAACCCCCTGCCACACGCAGGGCCACCAACCTCCACATTTCATAGCAGCCCAGGCTGCCCAGGGCCCCATCCAACCTGGCCTTGAACACCTCCAGGGATGGACGGGGCATCCACAGCCTCTCTGGGCAGCTGTTCCAGGTTCTCATCACTCCCATAGTAAAGAACTTCCCCCAGACATCAAATTTAAGCCTTTCCTCCTTGAACTGCCTTTGTCACACTGGTGGCACTTCTGCATGGGTAGACCTGGAACCACATATACCCACGTACATTTGTCCAGATATGAGAATGGAAATGAACTGTTCAGAGAAACTGAACCGGAGAAGTAACATTGCCAACAAAACCCACCATCAGAGCAGGACTGGCTGGGGAGCAGCCATCCTGTCCTCATCACAGGGCAGAAGTATTACTGAATGTAAGTGCAGCTATGGGACAAACATAGATCTAATCGTGGAATATCCTGAGTTGGAAGGGACCAACAAAGATATTCTGCCCTTTCCTCTGCTCAATCTGAGAGCTCCCCAGAGCACAGCACAGCCACGCCACTGGTGCACAGTGCCCAAGTGCTGGCTGAAAGCAATGCATCCCACAGCTTCCTACTGTAAAGACACTGCCATGCCATGCATATCCAGGGTAGGATGTGCAGATGTGGAAGTTAAAAATAAGCAACAAAACATGGTGCCTGAAGCTTGTGGGAGTGCATAACGAGGTTATTAACAACACAAAAGTGTACGATGGAAGATAAGCACTAGCAGAATGCACTATAATTAAATTTTTACAGAACGGAGTTGTTGCCTGGGTTTGAAATGCTGGCTAATTTAACGCCTGCTGCATGCTGGTTTATCAGTGGTACCCACTGCTTTGCCTGCAAGGAACAGAAGCAGCAAGCCTAGTCTCTAATCAAGCTGTGTGTTTGGAGAACGCTACCACCCAGACCCCAAAAGGGGAAGGATGGAAGACATCCCACTCTGCCACACATTCAGGGAAAAGCAAGGACTGCTGCCATAACAGACAGGGGAAAAAGTAGTCAGGAATGAAAAGACAAGGAACACTGGGGGACACGTGCAGTAAGAAAAAGCTGTTGCAGCCAAGTTGTGCAGCTTTTCTGCCTAATGAAGCCTAAGAAAGATGAGGGGAAGAAGGATGGAAGGAACTTGGCCATCACTGGAGGTGAAGGAAGGAATTAACTTTACACCTGCACAAGCGAGGCTCCATCACTGAACAAGATTAGATGGGCTTTGGCAAGCCACAGGTCATAAAAGTGGAGCTAAGGGTCAAATGGAATCTGCCTAGAAATAAATTGCTAAATCAAATCTAACTAACTCACCACCTTTTTAATAATGTGGCTCTGTATCAGTGCACCCTGCAGCCCGTGCTGAGGTTCCCAGTGAGGTTCCCCTCCCCTGCAGCTTTACCACTGCCCTTTAAGCTTTCCTGCATATCCGAAACTAGAAAGTTTTTGGTTTTGGTGAGAAAAAGAAAAAACGACTCCTTAATGGCAGAACTCCCTACTTGTATCAAATTCCTGCCATACGTAACTCTGATACGTTATTTGGACTCCTGTGGTTTCCAGCTCATGCCCAAGAGCTCAAGAGGCACCACCAGCCCACCACACCCCAGGAGCACAAATGTGATCCCCCACTCACACTGACATGTTCTCCATCCCCACATATTATGCTGCACATTCCTTACCAAACTCCTGCATCTCTGAGCTGGGCCCCGTCTCTGAAACACTTTGGGATCCTTCAGAGCGAAGGTAATTCTGCACACTTTCAAAGCTGGGAATTTGGGGATATTAGGAGCAGTAAGACAAGACTGCTACATGGCTGCAAACCTAATGAGCAGACACAGCACTTCTTTTGACCTCAAAAATTACTTTTTAGGATAAAAGCGAGGAGAGGTCTTAAAATAAAAGCAGCATGATGAGACACTTCCACCAATGGCACTGCAGCATGGAGGCTGTTCCTTAGCATCCCAGAGCAGATGTGCTGCACTCAAAATGTCTTTGTCTATTAAAACTGTGTCAGCTTCAGAGACTTCAAAACTCCCTGTGGCATAAACAGAATTTCTAATGAACAGCTGCAGGATACAGGAGTAGCCGCACGAAATGCAGCTGCCGACATCACTTTCTTTGCCTGCCTCTGCCCACCTTCACCCTGCTGTTGGCTGGATCCCACCTTCCCCATTTCGGCACCTCTGATGTTCCCTCTCCCAAAGCTCTGCCTCCCCACTCTGCCTCCTACACCCTGCACAGCTCAGCACGTATATTTGGCTCACCCACATGATCCTGTCCCCCATACTCCTACCTCCAGCCTCCTGCTCCCTAGCAGGCTAGCAAACAGCCAACAGTCTGCAGGCAGGTGTGTGGTGCCTGGTTCCTCTATTGCCATTCATCATTTCCAAAGCCTGTGAGCACCACTCACCTCTTTAGAATCACAGAATCACTAAGGCTGGAAAACACCAATAGGATCCCCAAGTCCAACCATCAACCCATCAGCATCATGTCCACTAACCACCTTCTTAAACAGAATCAGAGAATCATTCAGGTTGGAAAAGACCTCTAAGAACCCCAAGTCCAACCCCAGCCCACCCCACCATGCCCACCTCATTTGATGTCACATCCCCATGGCTCTGGAACACCCCCAGGGTCAGTGACCCCACCACCTCCCTGGGCAGCTGTGCCACTGCACCACTGCTCTTCAGTAGAAAAATCTTAATATTTAATCCGAGAGAGCGCTCTGCACCAGGGACTGCCCATGTCTGCTCTAACAGAGCTGTGATTCCCACGCCACCCCTCAAGCTTTGCTGCTGTTTTGACTGTTCACACTATGGGAAAAAAAGAAAAAGAAAAAGAAAAAAAGAGCAAAAGGAAGAAATAAAGAGGAAAACATTATCATGCCAAACCCTGTAATTCTGCAGAACATGAGCAATCCTCGGGGAAGGATTTAAGCTGGGTAAGTTGAAACCCACTAATGGAGCTTTTAGCTTCAACACTGCCTTGCAGGCCAATGCACCAAAGCATGACTCCTCATGACTCCTCCTTTAAATCCTCTGCCTTTGAAACCAAAAACCTGCCAAGCACACAGCCTGGGCCAAAAGAACTTCCCAACTGCACTCCTGAACCTAACTGCGTCCTGGTGGCTTGCTAGGGAAACAGCTGGAATGATGATTAACGTGCTCTGGCACTTTCTAACAGACCCTGCAATGCACAGCACTGCACTGGGAGAAAAATATAATCTGTTGTCTGAGGGCAGCCCCTAACAAGTTCTGGGAACAGCAGCACAAATGGAGCCTCAATTCTTACTGGCTCCAGGCTTTCATGGGGCTCTCCAAAACCCTGCAGAGAACTTCATTTTTCTATTTCCAGGGCATTTATAGGGAGTTCATGTTTCGGTGAGCTGTGTCCCCCCAGTCTGAGTGAAAACAGTTGACAGGTTCAAAAGTTATTGGAAGAACTAGATGGCAAAGTCCCATTTTATTAGAATGCTGTAACAAGATGAAAGAATGCAATACTAAGCAATAATGTCTTTTCAAAGAAATCCCTATTAACTGTTATTGAACAAGCAGTCCAGCTGAACATCTTGTGGCTTTGAGACAATTTGTTTGATCTAATCATACAGTGTCCAAATGCTTTAGCTGTTCATCCGCTGCAGAGTGGTGATACTGGGGCAGCTGCTTCAAACTGCCACAACTGTGCAAAGTTAATGACTCTACAGCTTCTTGGAGCTGGCAGCAGGATGTGCAGAGCTGGTCTGAGAGCTGACGGGATTTCAAAGAGTTAACATCACTAATGCACTTCTGTGGGCCAGGGAAAAACATCCCAGAGAAACCATGTGCCATGGATCTGGTGGATATGCTCTGCATTTATGGAACTGCCCCACTGATCTGAACCAGCACAGTCCCACCTGCCAGCTCCCAACAGAATCAAAGAATGGCCTGGGTTGCAAAGGCCCACAGTGCTCATCCAGTTCCAACCCCCTGCTGTGTGCAGGTCACCAACCAGCAGCCCAGGCTGCCCAGAGCCACATCCAGCCTGGCCTTGAATGCCTGCAGGGATGGGGCATCCACAGCCTCCTTGGGCAACCTGTTCCAGTGCCTCACCACCCTCTGGGGGAAAAACTTCCTCCTAAGATCCAACCTAAACCTCCCCTGTCTCAGTTTAAAACCATTCCCCCTTGTCCTATCACTGCCCACCCTCACAAACAGCTGTTCCCCCTCCTGTTTCTACGCTCCCTTCAAGTACTGGAAGGCCACCATGAGGTCTCCCTGGAGCCTTCTCTTCTCCAAGCTAAACAAGCCCAGTTCCCTCAACCTTTCCTCACAGGAGAGCTGCTCCAGCCCTCTGATCATCTTAGTGTCCAACTCAATCCAAACGCTAGCAGATGAAGTACATTTGGAAAGGTGGAACTCACTTTGGCTGGGAAGCACCGGGCTTAAAAAGACCTCAGGCAGGAATCTCCAATGCACAGCAGCTGTTTTTGCTGGGTGAGTGGGGCCAAGTATCCTCAGAGCAGTTCAGAAATGGGCACTGGGATACTGTGCCAGCCAAGCACTCCTACAGACAAAGCAATGGCTTTCAATACTGCCTGCTATACACCATCCCAAAGACCAGACCACTTCCAGCTCAGGCCATCCTTAGGACCTGCTTGCTGAATAGGTGCCAAGAGGTCCTGATGAACAAGGATGCCACCAATCTCTCTTCTAATCACTTCCATCAGTGACTATGTACAGGAGAGCAGAGTGAGCAGTCTCAATCTTCCCTCCATGATTTGAGCCACAAACAGCAACAGATCTTAAAAATATAGCAAAGGACAGCATAGCTATCTCCCTTTTATACTCAATAGCATTGACTGACTCCTAAACTAAATATTGTCATTCACTGGACAAAAGCTGTTCATGCCCAGAGTAAGCACCTGGTGCCCAGCCATGAAAAGGAGCTGTTGTCAGGATTTGGGAAATCTTCCTGAGAGCCTGGAAGGGCTCAGCAGCAGAGCTACTAACCCTGCTGTGACCATGCTACACAGACAGACATGAGGCATCGGCTTGGAACAAAGTCCTTAAGGTAGCCACAAAATCCACAACTCCATTTGGCCACTGTACAGACTCCAGTAAAATAATAAAGAAGCACAAAGATGGCTGCATTACACCCAACCAATAATCCCTTCACTTCAGCCCTTACTCCTAAGTGCCCGTTTCCAGCCGCTTTGGTGCCAAATACTCATACATCATAATCACAGAACAGCTGATTCAGAACAATTTTTCCCTAATCGCCAGCAAATAAGAGCTGTATGAGACCTTGAAGAAGAGAGCTTCTCACCAAAATGCTTTTCTGGAGCGATCAATCACGTACATTCTTATCAGTACAAAGTCTGAACTGTTTAAAAAATAAGAAAAGGAAAAATGAAAACTACCATAAGCAAGTGCTTATGTAAGCTTCACAGCTTACTGCAGCAAGGCATTCCACAGCTGAGCCCTACAAGTTAATTTCTCTCATCAGCTCCAAATACAAAACCTCCAAATTCCACCTGCGTGCTCCTTCACCGATGCAGTGTTGCACAGCTCTGTAATGATGGATACAACAGAAGCCAGACCCCACTCTGCACGCAGCAAGAAAGCTGCAGGAATGCAAACAGCACCTTCCAATCCCTCTCTCTGTGTGATGTCCCACCACGTGCTCCTTTCTGAACTAGGCAGTAAAATCTTCAATCCTTGTGACCATCAGCACTGGCAGAGAAGTACCATCACAAAGCCCTACTGCCAAGAGACAATTGCAGCATCAATTCACACTCCTACTATTGTCTCACCCCTCCTGATGGCTATTCTTGTTCTCCATCACACTCTGTTTGTGGAGCAGCCCTCCCTCTCCTTTATCCAATGTACCCTATGCTCTGTTTCCATTCCAGTCATTTCCCAAATTTGTGCTGTTTTGGTTTTTTTTAATTGCTCTCAATATGTCACTCTGTATTACTCAACAGCAGATTTATTTCAACGTGTCAATGCTGTTGCTTAGCAGATCTGAATGCGCTTTACAATTTAAGCCTGCTTCAGAATCACGTTCCTCTTTCCAGTCCTGGATCATCAGGAACTTTGGGGGAATTAAAAATCAGTCCAGCTCTACAGGCACTCCATGGCCATGGCTAGGAAAGTGCCATTAGAGATCCATATAGGTAAGAAAAGAAAAAAAAAATCACAAAAAAACCCACCCCAGGAGAGCAGGAATTCTGCCAAAAAGCCCACTCGATTTTTCACCTCTGTCAGGAAGCAGTATCAGATGCTATTTGCTTCCATTTTCTACCTTGTACCCATGAGCTTGAATAGGAGCCCATCACGTAAATGATCACTGAGAGCTTTGAAAAGAGTCCTAACACAGAGCTAATACCAGCTTTCCCCAAGCAGCAAGCTAATGTTGTGTAATGGCCTTCACATGCTGTATGAAAGGCCTGGAAAACTCAGGTGAGAGCATGTTCCGACCTCTGAAATTAGGCTGAGAAAAGGCAGGTAACATGCTACTCAATCACATCCACAGTGTTTTCGGCTTGGGCTTTTCCAGCTCTGTGAGTAGCAAAGGCACAGACCTGGCCATTGCCCCCCAGGCTCCCACCTGCACCTGCACGACATAAGCAAGCTCTGGGCACCAAGTCAGCATGAGACAGGAGCTGTCCCAAAACCCTTCTGAAAAAGGCTGAGGAAAACTGAGAAGATGCCACCACCCTTCTGCAATCCACTGAAGCAAGGGGTAGTGCACATTCAACCCTGCAGCATGGCCACTACCAGCACCAAGCCTTCTGTACATTCCTTCATGAGGGCATCTCTACGGGTTTATCCCAACTCCAGGCAGACTGCACACATGGAGCTTCATCCTCTGCCCAAAGGTCTTTAGCTTTGTCACCACTTGGTTTACTGAGAAATACTGGGAAAATTTACTGGGAAAAGCAAATGGTATCCTGGGCTCCATCAGCAGAGGGGTGGCCAGCAGGGACAGGGAGGTGATTGTCCCTCTCTACTCTGCTTTTGTGAGGCCCCATCTGCGGGGCTGTGTCCAGGTCTGGAGCCCCCAGCACAAGAAAGACAGGGAGCTGTTGGAGAGGGTCCAGAGGAGCCACAAAGATGATCAGGGGGCTGGAGCACCTCCCCTACAAAGACAGGCTGAGCTGGGAGCTGGGCTTGTTCAGCCTGGAGAAAAGAAGGCTGCGGGGTGACCTCATGGCAGCCTTTCAATACCTAAAGGGAGCCTACAAACAGGAGGGGAATCAACTCTTTGAAAGGGTGGATAACAGCAGGACAAGGGGAAGTGGTTTGAAGTTGAAGGAGGGAAGATTGAGGTTGGATGTCAGGGGGAAGTTCTTTACAGAGAGAGTGGTGAGGTGCTGGAACAGCTGCCCAGAGAGGCTGTGATGCCCCGTCCATCCCTGGAGGTGTTCAAGGCCAGGTTGGATGGGGCCCTGGGCAGCCTGGGCTGCTATGAAATGTGGAGGTTGGTGGCCCTGCATGTGGCAGGGGGTTGGAGCTTCATGATCCTTGAGGTCCCTTCCAACCCTGGCCATTCTGTGATTCTGTGTGATTCTGTGATTCTGAAATCAATCCCCCGATTCAGACTGCAAAACAAGCTCAACAAATCACCCCCACGTCCTTGGAAAGTGATCCTACAAAGTGAGACAGCCCAACCAAAGACAAAATTTGCATTAGGACCCACCAAAACTGTTGCTGATGGGTTTCCAAAAATAACCCAGCTCTCTTTCAGCACTGCCTGATGTCCATTTACCTAAAAATAGCCCTTCCCACTTGGATCGATGAAGAGAGCTGTCAGAAGTGAAAGACCCCTCATCACTCCACACAACCCACACTGGGCCCAGGAGAGCCAGCTGGATGAGCCTAATGATTCTTCTCCAGCAACAGCTGTGATTGGGTTTCTTTCCATTTCGTGTGATTAAAAAGAGAGACAGATAAAAGGACAAAAAGTCCAAGAATTCAAAAGGCACTAAAAATAAAATAGTTTGTATTCACTTGGCACTCTACCTTGACAGCATTTTCTACATTATAGCTAAGCAGTCCTCAATAACCCAAAAGGAAGACAAGTAATTTATAGGCAGGGAAACAGAGGCACGGAAAGGTTAAAATACCCAGAATCATCGATAAAATCAAGCAATAATGCGTTTAAAGGACAGGCACTCCTGATGTACCTCCCTGTATCCGTGCCCTAGGACCCCTCTCTGTTGATTCTTCATGGAGCCCAGATAATTGCTACCACTGCCTGGCACCAGTAAATCAATGCAGGAGAGCTCAGCACTGCTCACCAGGAGTTACAGTCCATTTAGCTGATATTTAACTGGTTTGCAGAGCCTCTTTGCACCTCGCAAGGAAAGCATGACTTTGTCAAAATTTGAAGGTAGTGTCTTAGCAATGGGATGCCTGAAATTAATCTCTTCATTCAAACACACTAACAACTTAAGTGTCTCTAAGCAATTGTAAAGGCTGTGTTAGCTAAGACAATGAAAGCCTTGGAGAAGCCAAGTCAAGATGAAGCCTAAGTTATCTGCAGTAAGTTTCCAAGCATTAATTGTGACAACAAAAGTTTGCTCTGGAGAATATCTGTGGGAATGAAGAGGTTGGCAATGCAGCTGGAATGGCTGTACTCACCTTGCCCAGCCCCTAAATGGAAGCTTAAAGCCTGTTGGCAAGGATGGATGGAATGAATCTTCCTGGAAGCCCAGGCCAGAAAGGGGAAGTGGGAACAGCACAGACATACATAGGTAAAGTGTACCTCACCAATTCAATGGCAACATACAACAAAGCAATCTGCTTGCTAGGTGAGAGGAGATGGCATTGACTGCCTTGACCTTCTGCAAGGTTTTTGCCATAGCCTCCCAAGAAATGGGTAGACAGGGCAAAACCAAATCACTGGAACAGAAGCCTGAGAGGTGGCCAACCCTCCAGGGTCAAACCTCAACTAGACAAAGCCTCTAGCAACCTCACCTACCTTCACAGTCAGCTTCACTTTGACATTGGATTAGAGGCCTCCAGACATCCCTCCCAGTCTGCTTTGTTCTATGATTTAGAGAAATGTCAAAGAGAAGTCAGAAGTCATCCCTGGAGGTATCTGAAATGGATAAAACTCTCATGCTTAGCTAAAAAAGAAACAAACTCTTCAGAAACTATCATAATTTGGTGACCTGGAGGAAGTCTCCTCCATTTCCCTAGAGGTTAACAGAGGAGAGCACATGGTCAATTAAGGCACAAACACCACTTTCATATTAAAATTCAAGGTGGTTCAGTGGTGTTGTAAGACTTAATACCTGTAGGAGGTGATATGCATCCATGACAGCAACGCTCTGAGCTTAGATGGGCTGGGTCAACACTGAAGGACATTTTAAGGATTCCTCTGCTCCCATCTCTCCTTTCAACCACTACATCGTCATTTCCCCAAATCCTTTCATGTATCCCACACAGAGATGTACACAAGGTGTGCGTCCCAGACTGGATTCCTTCTGGTTCCCTCAGCAGGACGAAAAAACAACGGCTCAGTCTCTGCCTTTGAATTCAAGGTGACAGTAGGATTTTTGTTCTCTTTTTTTTTTTTAAAAAAAAAAAAAGCTTTATTCTTCTCAAAACTCACTTTTGGATAATGAAAGGAAACCAGGGAAATCAGTTCTTCTGTTCCCATTGGAAAGAGCGACTATTGAGTTTGACTAAAGTCTAAAGTTATTTTTGCAGATTAATTTTCCTTTCAGCTTACTCTATCAGATGTCTAACCAAAATCCACAGACGACAAAGATTTATATAGCAAGAGGTATGCTGCTCCCTTTGAGGCGAGTGTCCCACAGGTTGCCAGACCTTGATGAGATTGCTTGGTGCCATGTCTTACAGCAATACAAGCTGCTTACAACCTCTGGAAGCTCCTGCCACCTCAGTGCAGCACCTGCTCCTCTCTGCAATCTCTGGCCATGTTTGGTGAAGATTCTGCTTCTGTGGACCCCCTCACACTGAACGAGGCTCCTGCTGCCCCAGCTCAAAGCTCCCTATTGCCCAGGGTGACTGCGTAGATCCTGGGTGACTGGTCACAGTGACCACTTCTGGATGACCCAGCCCTGTACCTCAAGTGCTCCTGCTTCTCTCCAAAGGCAATCTGAAGACACGCACTAACCTTGGGGGGA
Organism: Lagopus leucura; assembly: GCF_019238085.1. NCBI lineage: Eukaryota > Metazoa > Chordata > Aves > Galliformes > Phasianidae > Lagopus > Lagopus leucura. The sequence continues at coordinate 4,835,367 of NW_024962287.1, forward strand.
AAAAAAGGAGCTTTGATAAAGGAAAGCCACCTTAATTTCAACCAGTGGAGGGCAGTCACATACATACACAACAGCCAGCATCCTACTGCCTGATATTGATTAAAAATGCACCTTTTTTTCCATTCCCATTCATCAGAAGAGTTTCAGTGTTTCCCATTCTGCCTTATTTAAGTCCGTGCCCTCCTTCAGGACACTTAAGCAGCATCCCATGGGCATGCAGAGTATATTCTCTTGAAATTAGGCTACAAAACCTGAATTCTTCCAGACTCCCTGCTCAGAAGTTCTGCTCTTCTTACCATATAGAAGGACCAGCCACACCTTACAAGCAAACCACATATCAGAACACCAATACTTTCCACCTTGTATTTCAGAATTTAACAAAGTTCCAAATTACTGATGAATCTCCCCAGGTGGTTTTTTTTTTCCTCAGATGTGAGGCTTAAATGTCAGGGTGCTACCCAAACTGTGCAAAAGAATACAGAAGCTGTGATCCACCACAAGCAGATCAGCACTAGCATGCCTTCAAACAAACTTTACCCATCTAGGCGATACGTGCAGCACATGAAGGAAAAAGACAAGTGAAGGCCATATAGGCCCCGTGTCAAACAAGCTAACTCACAGAAGGCAGCAGTGCAGCCCCCCCCAGACAGCGGTTTCATCCGTGCTATCTGGAGATGAAAGGCTATTATCTTCAGAGCCTTGACAAAACAGCAAACCAAATCAAATTATGCTTTAGCGAGAGGTAATCCAATAGTTTCAGCTGAGCAACTGTTTGAACAGTCATAGTGTTCTGGTACAAAGGTTGAAAATCAATAATTCCTAAGTCCAGCTCAAGGAGATCTTAAGAAAATGGAAAACAAAGCACTCATTTTCCTTCATCACCCCAGCAAGCTCAGATCCCCTTCTGCAGCTCAACCAAGAGAGCTCAGCTGAAGCCCAGCACAAGCAGAACTGCAAGCTGTGTCAGCTGAAGCCATCACCCTGCACTTGTAGGAACAAGCTGGTCACTGTGTGCTGCAAACCTAAGGAGAATACATCAGTCACAGTGAGTAACTTGGGCTCTGGAGGCAAGGAGCCTGCTTGTGAGCTGGCTATAAATAGTCAAGGACGAGGGGTATTTTCTGCCTCTGATGCATGCCTGCCTGCCCTGCTGCACAAACCCTTTGAGGCTTGTATCAGTCTGCCTTCATGGAAGCTCTTATGATTCAAAAAAGCAGGAGATGGAGGGAAAGGGTTTGTTCAGGAGAGCCCAACCACTCTAACTTCTATACCTTGGGGCAGGACATCCTGCAAGTAATGTCCTTGCTCAGTACTTAGCTGGAAGACCCAGGGAAAGACAGATGCTCCTGGAAGAGACTCCTTTCTCTCCAGTTTTTACAGATATTCAACTTTTCATCACAATTTTGTTCGATTGGAAAAGTCTCTTTAAGATCTCTGCTAATCTAGGATGCTGAGCATCATCATTTCCTGGCAAAATATTGTTGATCAACAAATACTAAAGAAGCAACCAAAAAAGAAGAGGGAGCCAGCCCAACAGACATCAGTGCTCTTCCTCTGACCTCAAAGGATCCCCTGCACCCAAACCTGTTTTGGGCACGGGGTTCTTGTCAAGTGAAGTTTGCCTGTGTGTTCCTGCGCCACAACACTGCACCAAACAACAGCAAAACCCTGAGGCCTTTCAGCCAGGAGCTCAGCACTCTACAACCAAGCCCCACTTTTCAGTATCACTGGAAAAAAAGGGGAAGAGGGGCTGTGTGGGTTTGGATGTGCCACCTGGTCCTGCACCCACACCAGTGCATCTCTTAATACATACCCATGAAATACATGGGAAGATGTACAAAGGAGAAGCTGAAGTGTCAAGGAACTTCACTTCCCACCTCTTGAGAGTATAATACGAACCAACAGAGCAGAAAGAAACGTAAAACATCATTTATCAAAGCAGCAACAGAATTCTCTGTCAAAGGCAAGATTTCACAACAAAGATGCTTTTGGCATGGGTGGATTCCTGACAAAACAACGAAGCAACGTGAATGATATATGATTGTTTCTTTGCACAGACTGCCGAAAAGCTTTCAGAAGCTTTATAAAATTGGAGCTACTTATGTCTAAGAGCTACAGTGTAAAGGTGGGGAGGGAGCTTCCCGCGTGCAGCTTTCATGACAGCACTCAGCAAGAGGCATGCTGCTCCTCGAGCACTCTCCCTTCCCTCTCACCGAGCTCAGGGTCAGCAATCTGCAGAGCTGGGTCCCTGCTTTTGTTCCCCTGCCTCCCTCACTTCTCCCGTGTTTTCCCTACCCTCCCTTTGATGGAAAGAATGATGATAATGCCAATGAGGTGATTTGAAGCCTTGCTCCTGGCTGCTCTAAATGCAGCCACGTGAAGCAGCAGGATTCTGCTGGTGACATTTGGACCACAAATGAAGTCCCCAAGAGTAATAAACAATCAGGTAAAGAAATCTGGAAAGAAATTACCCAGCACACCTCGTCTTCTTGGCCCCCACGAGATCCATATAAAATGTGTTAATGCATCTGATTATGATCTAAATTACATACAGAGGCTCCTGCCAAGCACTCAGTGAAGTTTCTTTATTGTTAAGTTGGAAGCTGTTTAAGAACGGTCCAGTCATCATGTTTCAAATTAGATTTGGGAAAAAAAACATTTTCCTACTTCTGCTGGCTCAGAACATGGGCTTGTGGGAGAAAGTCGATGCGTGGTTTTTCTCTGCTGAAGTGAGAGCAGGAGAAGTGGTGACAGCACTAAAGCGAGTCAGCCTATTGCCTGTCCTTGTATCATGACCCGAGCTGAGCAGATTTACTGTACAGTGGCATGCCAGAAAGTGACTGCAAATGCAGCTGGCTTTTGAGATGCATTTTTCCTGAAAAGGGAGAAGAACCACCACAGTGCTTGCACATACACTGCTACCTTCCACACACTACAGAACCTGGAAATAGTTTCTGAAAATGTTACATTTGGTAAGAATGGCTTGAAAAGCATCACACAAGGCCTTGTCCATACCTGCAAGGGCCGGCTTAGCTGTTGCTCTGGCCCAAACCAGCAAATCACTATGTTGTTTGGAGGCAGGCAAGAAAGCTGTTTTTCTCCCCTTACTTTCACCTAAACCTCAGACCAACCCAAGCTGTGTTATCTTCTGCTGACATCTGACTGAGCCTTCGCTGCACTGCTCAGCACCAGCTCTGCCCTCCACTGCTGGTTGCACATGTTAGAGGCAGAGCCAAGGTCACCTTGCTCAAGAAGCTGTTTTTTTACAAGCAAGGTCTCTATATATTAAAGATCCATCTTCCATCTATTACCCCTGCCCTTCAAGACATACAGCTGTAGCAACAACCACATAAATACAGACTGGGAGGGCCTGACAGGAAACAGCTAGCACATAATAGCTCTGACACAGTTACATTGCACTACCCATACCTGTAATACACACCACAGATAGCTGCCTGCACCTCATCTCAAGGCATACAGCTCACTGTCAGCATGGCACATCACTTCTCATATTCACAGCCAGTGTCCAGCATAAGAGGCACCTGAAGGTACCTACCCCTCCCAGTTCCTGTGCTGTGTGAAGACATCAGCCGATACAAATAACTGCTGGCTGAAACTGATACTGCTCCATGGGATGACGCTAGAAGCCAGGCATCAGAAAGCACATTTAAGAGAAGCCTGTACTGCCCAGCACGTGTGTGCTAGGGCTCACATTTGGGCAGCTCAGCTTTCACCTCCAGAGACCTACAACAGGGCAGCAAGATAAACAATGCAGAGACTAGGGGAGATGTTAGACCTGATGTTAGACCTGAGACATCCTTGGCCTTTTAGTGTTTTTTTCCTATAGGTATTAACAAGGCAATAAGGTTATGAATGTGAGCAGCACTCCTGCTTGCAGTGAAACTCAGTGTAAAAAGATGAGATTTTGGTAGTCAGCTTGTGCAGAACTCAGCCCAAGCCTTGTATCAGCAGTTCTGCAGGAAATTAGGGCTAGAACTTCCATTTCTAGCCAGCACTGTAATCCAGGGGTTTCAACAGCAAAGGTGTTTTAATGAAGGATCACAGGCTGGATCTCAGCCAGCCGACAGCACTGTGCTAAAAGGAAGTCTTCATCTCCACAATACACTGAACAACACGCTAGGTGCTTGAAAACAAAGCCTACGCTAACAACCAGATTTTAACCTGAAATTCTGCATGTTGGCATTCTCTTCTGCTGCAGGTATAACTGATTCCCTTACACCATGCTTATTTTCTCTCCATCTAAAGGGAAAAAAAAAGAATTTTCTCTTTCAGCTTAACTTTGAGGCAAGATGGAAGACCACAGCCTTCCTCAAAGAAGTGAGATCTTTTGAACTCAAAGTCAGCAGGCTCTCACAGGAGCTGAGCTCAGGGGCTGCTCTGGAATAAATCAAAAAGGATTTACTCTTTCACTCAAACAAGGCAGAAAAAATCCCCTAGATGTACAGATTTTCAGCTGGGGATAGGAAGATAGTTATTAGGTTAAAAAAAAAAAGGACAAAAATGAAAAAAAAAAGAAAAGACAACTTACAGGAGTGCCATTATGGCTTAATTGCCATGATCCTGTAAGCTAAATGCTACCTGCATGGCTGGATTTCCTGAAAGAAGTCACCAGCACAGTTGCTAAGTCTGCTGGAAGCAGTTCAACCTAAGTACATGTGGAGCAGATGCTCCGAACTCGACACAAGGACACAGCACTCCTGGACAACTCTGTGGACAGCAAGTCAAAACAGGGGCTTGAACTGGTCATGCATCATTAGAGACGCAGCTGTGATTTCTCACAGATTAGCAGAGTTCGAGGGCACATGGGACCCTGCGAGCACCCAGTCTGCTTCTTGCTGTGTCACAGGATTTGGATTTCATCCAAGTTTTCCTAAGAGCAGGAGTTGGATCTGGCAACCTTAAATAACTGTGTTCCAGTAACAACTCATGTGCTATTTGCACCCTGCTGCCTCAACAGATTTGCCTGGGATACAACAGCCCTTTAGTGCCCTTGAGCCTTTGGCTCCTGGTTCAAGCCCAGATCCATCAGCAGTTTCATCAGTACTTCACAGCTCAGTGAGGAACACAAATTCCCATCCTCTGGCTTCATTACAGGAGTGACAGGAAAGTTGGGGAAGAAGAAATGTGCTGCTGGCAGCAGCTTCCAGCCTCTGCAGTGAGATTGCCCATGCTCCCCTGTCAATCACATACCCTCATGTTAGCTGTGCATCAGCAGCCCATGGACTAATCCCTACACGGTGAGCCTCCCTTGGCTATGAAGTTTGTTGAGGTAAGAAGAGAAATGTTCTGATCACACACATCATTTCAGAGCCCAACCTCCCTGCAGAACTGTGTGCCAGGATTGGGATCCTCAGCACGCCAGTGAGCTCAGCCCGTTCATGACAATCAATGCTTCTTTAAAAAAAACAGAATTTAAATTGCTGAAATCAGAATCTTGTGAAACATCACTTCTTTGCCTGCAGCTCTGCCAAGTGAAGTTGGCGAGGGCTTTTGGCAAATTGCAAGTGATTAAATGAAAGAGTGGGTGGCCAAACACATAAAGGGCTTGACTCAGATGCTGTGAGTGACACCGCACCGGTGCTGTCCAGCTTTCCCCATCTGTTACCATTACTGTAATGTATATGGTGAGAAGGGAAAACGGCGCTGGAAAATCACAGAGATGTTTTGGTAGATGGTTAAAATACAGCAGGGAAGCAGCAATTTCATGGCAGGTGTAAAGCAGACCCGTACTGCAGAGCTTGGCTGTGCCTTACCTGCTGCACTGCTTCTTGGCTCAGAGCTGTCCTGCATCACACATCAATCCTTCACTACTTTTCTTCTTTCCCTTAGTGTTGATCTCAAGGGTGCTTCTCTTTAATACAAAAAACAAACAGAACCATATGTACTTAAGAAACACATTACCCATTGCCTAGAGGCATTGTGCAAGAGATGCTGCCCATTAGCGTGCTGGCTAAAAACATGCATTCCAGAAGAGATTCGTGAAGCACCAAAGCTCCCATGGAGCTGAACTGCGCTGGAGGACACAAGCCATGGCAACAGGCATACAGCAAAGGACACCTTGGGTACCATGATACCCCAAGCCAGGAGGAATAGCCACAGAAGCACAGCGAGGAGCGACCAGCACGTTTCATAAATACCAGGCTCTTAACAAGAAAGGATATTTCAAGTCTCTCATAGCTAACGGGAGGAGACGAAGGTCACCAGCTCTGTGCTCCATCAGCATAAAGCCAGCTTGCAGCGAACACCTCCAGGGATGGTGACTCCACCACCACCCTGGGCAGCCCGTGCCAATGCATTATTACTCTTTCAGAGAAGAAACTGTTCCTAATATCCAATGTGTTCTCAGCTCCCTTAGCATAAAACACTTCCACGACAGCACTTGGCAGCCAGCAGCTCTGGAGTACACACACACTGAACCATTCCCCACCATAAAAAGGCAGCTACTTCACTCCCTCAATGCCCAGGGGAGCACCACAAATCCCCTGCCCTGTTCCACAACACCCCAGGAAATCCACCACCAGATCCACATTCAAGTCCAGCGACTCCCAGTAATTCCTCATCCCTTTTTCCTAGCTCAAAACCCACTTTAGACACAATTCTGCTGCAAATAATCATTTAAACATACAGAAAACTGAAAGAAAACAAAGTACCTTCTGCTAACTGAAGCTTGAGGATACAGGACTGCTGCTCAGCAGCCGATGTCTCTGCTGCATGTGGCATTCCCTTTTGTTTCAGAACATAAGCGCTGTGGATCAGGGCCATGCCCATCCTGCTTTCATACTCCTACACAGCTCTGGCAGCCAGCACAAGCAGCACATCCCAAGTCTCCCTCTTCCCACCCTTACCGTTGCTAACGTGTTCCATGTTCGCTGCCTAAGCTCTGCTGTCAGGGACAAGAAAGGAGCTTTGGTGGCTGTTGCTGGGCTCTGGCATGGAGGTTGGCAGCTGCCTATAAAAGCTCCTCCATTCTCTTCTGTTCAGCTGGCAAAATGCTTCCCAAGCTCCTGCATCTCTGAGTTGAGAAGCAGTAAACACGCTGCAAAGGGAGCTCTTCTCTCTTGCAAGCTGCAAGGGATGGCATGTTTCCATCTGCAAAAGGCTACAAGGTGTCTGCAGAAACAGGAACTAATAGCCATGGCCCCTCCAATCCCAGCTCCTCCCAGAACTGCAAACTCCTTCCAGAGTTCCTCAGAAACCACAAGTGATGGTGTTACTCAACAGCCACAGCTGAGGATTTTATTTCAACAAGTCCTGCAAAACCCACGAGCAACAGGACACAAGTCCAGCACCTGCACACTGTGCTAGCTGGCAAGGCTTTAGTGCAAGCTTTGAATGCATACAGTTCACAAAATAAAAACCTATATTGGTTAATTCTTTAAGTCCGGGTCCATGAAACTCAAGACACACTGCTCCTGGGGCAAAGGACCTAAGAATGGGGACACGTACGAATGGTGAGCACCTTTTAACCCACTGCTCAATGCGATACTCAAACTTGCATCATCCCAACTAATCACTCTCCTGAGTCTTTCAAGCACAATTCTAACACAAAGGTGCTCATGGGATGAACAACACCTCACAATAAAAGCAATGCCTCCTCTCTAACAAACTCTGTTTACCACATAATGTAAAACTTACAAGATATATTAGTGACAGCGACCAGAGTACAATATTAACAGCAGCAGCATTACACCACCACCAGCTCACCCTAAAAGAAAGGCTGTTTCTCTCCCCACTCCCCATCAGAGATGCAGTAGCAAGGAGCTGTTACAGCTACATTTTATTTTTTATTAGTTCTTACAAGCCAACTATGCTAAAAGATTGCATCAGGAATTTAAACTGCAGTTGTCAGCAGAAGTGAAGGACATTGTGGGATACATTTTACTCTAGCTCTTTTATTGCTGGCTCCTTGGAGTGATTCAAGCAGCTTAAGGACTTGAGAGGTACTGTCACAACAATACCTGGCCCTTAGCAAGCTGCCATTTAATTAAAAAAAAAAAAGCAACCAGCAGCCTTTACAGCACTGACTGGACACACAGAACAAGAGTCAACAACTGCAGATTGCTACCAAAGTGCTCCCCGTGGAGATGTGCCTTCTGAGACATTGCTTGTGCTCGATAGAAGGGGAGGTGGTTCCACAGCACATGGGAAACACTGATTTCTGCAGCCCTGCACACATCTGTGACATGGTAACACAGCTGACTTCACCTCCCCTAGGCTACAAATGAAGCGTGGGATCTGCCGAGGCGTGTGATGGGCTCTCCATTGGATGGACTGCAGAGGGATGGAACAGGCTGTAATTGGGTTTGGTGTGTCCTGCCCACTACTGCCCTATCACTCAGGTGCAGTAATGGCACTTCCCTGAGTGCCAGTCTCCAGAGAAGAGGGCAGAGGGCTGGAATGCAGCATGACTGGCTCAGACCTAGGCCAGGAAAGACTCAAACAGCACTGGTACAAGCAGAAATGCTTTCAAGATTCCCATGACAGAAGGCAGCTGCTTTTTGTCCAGGCACCATGTAGGGGTTCTGCTGGACTCTTCACTGCTGACAATCAAAAAAATGATTTAATTTGCATCAGTTATCCCTTCAACTTGTTGCTATGCACCAACTCAAGTGCTTGGAGCTGGAAAGGGATGCTGATCTTCAGCCCTACCCAGCTCTGCTGGGCAGAGCACACCACACTGCTCCAACATCCCCTGCCTGCCTGCCCGGCACAGCACTCGCTCCTACATGCCATAATGAGAACTAACCTGGAAAAGGGAAGAGCACAGTATCTTGGGAGAGAGTGGAAGCACCACTGAATCCTAACTCAGAAGAAGACAGAAGGCAGCTGAACCCAGGTCACTGCTTGCCTGGGGCATGGGAAGAGGCAGCCTTGCTGTCTGCACCATCTCAATTACACCGCTGAGCTGAAGCAAGAACCCAACCTATGTATCCTAAGGCAAAAGGCAGCTTTATTTGTTGCCTCCAAAGTGTCCCTGTTATGAAGGTGAAGTTTTCTGCAGGATCCGATGCTCTACAGGTAATTTATTTTGACCTGCAGAGACAGAAGCTTCAGCGCAGTTTTCAACCACAAGAAATTCCCACACCAACAACCTGAGCAACTCCAAGATAAAACCACCCAACCCCTAACCCCGACCCCAACCACGATGCTGCTGCCTGCTCTATTGGAAAATAGCTTGTTGTCAGCTCCTAGCATGCTGCAGGTCCCTCCATGTCACCCTCTGCACGTGCAGACACTGCACCAAGAGTTGTTCCACAGTGCCCAGAGCAAGAGCTGAAGATGCCCCTGTGAAGTCATTAGGAACAAACAGAATGTGCTTTGTGAAGCATGGGATTTTTAAGCAGAGATGGCTCTTGCAACCAGACATGGGATTTTGTGGTTCTTAAGCCTGGAAGCAATTTTTTACTGCATTAGAAGTGCTTCAGGTCACCTTTGATGCAGAGAGTCACCTGTCAGCTGTCAGATGGTGGCTCAGTAATGCAGTATCTGCTCCTTACCCATGGGCTCAGAGCCTCATGAACCCCTGTGCCATCTGTACATTGCATGTTTGCACTCCAAGACACTTCTTTGATGTGCTGGCCTTCGGTGAGCTGAAGCCCCTAAAGGTCTTTGAAGATAACAGCAATCTGCATAGAATTATATACTTAATGGATAAGGAATCCCTCCATTCCTTGAAACATGAGTTTTGTTGTTAAAAAAATGCATGTGAATTAAATTGCATTTCAGTCTTTAATTCTCATTTATTTTGCTAAGCAAACAGGGCTGCATTTGGCGCAGATGGAGGAGAATGGCACACACCACAGAGACGTGCTCACCATCATTGCTGCTCACACTGCTGTCAGCCTTAACCCAGCTCCTGGTTGCTGCTGTCCATGGGAGGAAGGCAGCTCTCTGCTGCAGAGAAGGAATACCAGTGAGCTTATGCACACATGAGAATCACTTGGAAAATGAGAGTATGGATGCTTAGGGCAAAGCTAAGCCATTGAGTATGTTGGACCAGGCTGGGTATCAGAAAACAATTATTTTCTGAAAGAGCAGTGATGCGCAGCTGCCCAGGGAGGTGGTGGGGTCAGCATCCCTGGAGGCGTTCCAGAACCATGGGGATGTGGCACTGAGGGATGTGGGCAGTGGGCACGGTGGGGTGGATTGGGTTGAACCTGGGGGTCTGAGAGGTCCTTTCCAACCTTTAAGATTTCATGATTGTAACAGGTGTTGGAGATGGGAAATTTCCAATGTAAACAAATAAGATCCTTCTGGAAATTAAACCCAGCACCTCAGATGCAGACCCAGCTGAGCTCACCTTCCATCCAGCAAGAACTGAGGATGGAGAATTTGCAGTCCCAGGTGGCTGTGAGCAATGTGCTTACCAGGAGCTAGGGAAAGCAAAGCAGAAACCTAATGGCATTGTGGAATATTTGGATGTATCAGTCCTCTCCTCTGACCTCCTTCTTCTGCAGCTTGCTAAATGTGACCATTTTTTCCACTTCTCCTTTCAATATCCACTGAAAAGCTTTTACTTTCACCCATCAGTACCAAAACCAACACAATCTGCTTTCATCTCATCTTCTCCTGACAATTACATCCACTTGCTTCCCTATTTTCTTTTCTTTCAAGGCTTTCATCCACGCTGCTTTTTTATCTCACTCACCTGCCTGTACCATCATTATTTCCATACTGTCCCCCATGCTATTATGTATCTAAAACCTGCTTTCAGCATGGCTATTTAAGCCCATTCTCCTGCACTCAGGTAGATGCATATTTCTGTTGAACCTACAGCAGACCCTCCAGCTTCTGCTGTACTAAATGATATTAAGGAGATGCAAAAGTCCAGTGGAAGTTTGGACAATGCAAAACATTAAATAGAGCTCTTTGATATTTAAGAGCTGAAAGTTTTCCAGGCTAATGCAGGCAACGTCACATAAAACTGGCAACATAACCATCTGGGCCCATTAACTACACTTGGTCTATAGCATTTGCTGTCTGAATTGTTTATGCCTCGTTTGAGCACACAGACTACCCAGCATATTAATGCTCTGCAAAAGAATGTGGAGAATAGAACTAGAAATGAGGGACCATTTGGGGTGCCTGTTGTTATGCCAGAATGACGATGAGGCACAGAGACACAACTCTTGATCACGTGCCTTTAAATGACCCAGTGAATACTGAAATCCCACACTGACAAAGCTCTCCTCTAAAAAATCCCTCAATTCCTTCCACGTGCTCAAGTCAGCCAATTGAGCTGTTATGATGAGAGCATTGTAGAGAGTAGGGCTTGATATGAGAAAAGGACAAGTGCACAAGGATGCTCCATGCAGAAATAAGGTGGATAAGGAGCAGAACAGTGCCAGGATTCATTTTTGCAGAAGAAAAAGATAGCCAAGGAAAAAATCCTTTGTAACACAGGAGAAAAGAACTTTCAGATAGAAGCCATTTGCTTACTGCTTATGCTCAAGAAGACATTTAGGGATAAACACTGGATCTTCAAATGAAGGTCCTCTGTGGTTGGCTTGTGCTGCTTCACCCAAAGTCATCCAACCCCCTGTTGGAGATATCACACATCCTTTTCACATTAGAGCAGTTGGGTGGCATGAATAATTAGCATGCAAGCAGAGGGATGCTCAGCAGGGGTAAATTAGCTGCTTCAGAGAAAAGCAAGAGGCACATTTAGAGCCTGTTCCTGCACAGAAGTCCTTCCCTGCGCTGCAGACAGATAATGCAGCAAAGCACATAGGAGCAGCACTTCCCTTTGAGAACGCTTCCTAAGCTTCCCATCAGCTGTGGAAATTTATTCAAAAGGAAGTGGTCCGAGCAAGAACTTCCAGCATTCTCCTGTGCAAAAATCACTCTCGCTACGGCGTTTTGCTTTCACAGCAGAAATGATGCTAAGGGATTTTGCCCCCAGAAAAAGGGAACAGAAACCGCCTTTGCAGTGTCTCTGTGCAGAACTGTACTGGCACAAGCTGTTCAGAAGCCACCTCCTGATGTGGTCTGTGTTGTGACACTGGACTGATACATCCCATGCCTTCCTTTGTGACCATGCCACGGGCTTTCTGCATGAGCAGAACAGATTCAGTATCTCTGCATCTCAGCATCCCCACAGATAAAGTGTCGCTGCGTGTCTCCCTGTGAGCCCAAATACCTCCTTTCAGTCACAGGACCTCCAAAGAAGCTCTGAGGCTTGGTCCAAAGAGACAGAATCCATCCCCTCCTGGTCATTTCCTCCAATGCCCAATCACAGCAGTGCCTATCTCCTAACCTCCCACTCTGTACCACTCAAACTTCTCATCCCTCCAGCAGACCTGGCAGTACCCAGCACTCTCTCCCCAAGCAAGGGAGTTCGGTTTTGTTTGTTCCAGACACAGCAGGAGATTTAAGAAGTTCAAGTCCAGATCCTTCTCCCCCTTCTCCCCTGCCCTGCTGCTCTCTGCACATGTTCTTTAGCTTTTCCCACGTCTATTTTAAAAGTACGGATACGAGAGCTATAGAAGCTACTTCACCAGCATCCCCATGGAATCAGCTTTGGGAAGCAAAAACATCCTTTTTCCCTATCCCCTACTTGCACATCCATAGATGGCATTACTCACTGCTGCACCATCGCTCTGGGAACTCGAGCAGGCTGGTGGGCTGGGACAAGCCCCAAACCTCTTCCCAGTGCCCACATCTCTCCAGGCAAAGCCTCTGTCCTGGAATGCTTCAAATCCGGTTTGTGGGAGCGGTGGTTTCATAAAGTCATCTGGATTACTCCAAGCCATTTATCATATTCTAATAATGATTTATGACTCCATCGGTTTTCTGAAGCCCACAGATTTTCTCAGCACCAATTCTGCACCCAATGAAGATCATCAGAATAGCCAGGATGAAGTTATTACTACGAATTACTACGTTCAAACTTACTATGAACTACTGTGATCACATCTGCAGTGCTGCAGCTTTATCACAGCCTTTATGTGACTTTTATTTCTCATACTGGTAAAGAAATGAGCAGAGATGAGGGCTTAAACCTCCTTCAACAGCTCTGGCACGGCCCAGCCACCCAACACTGAACTTGATCACAGCTGTGATATACCACAAGTTCAAAGGAAGCACACTCCCACCTAAAAGCACAAGATAATCCAGCCCATTTCTTTTCACTATGGATGAATGAATTAAGTAGGAAAAGTCATCCTTAAAAATAAATCTGATTGTCTACTGACCATTAAACAAAATTAACTTAGAAAACCAGCCAATCTAAGTGTAAGAATTTGAGAAGAGGTTTCTTTCAGCCTTATGAGGCTCAGAGGTAGGGAGGGACTGGGAACAGGAGGGGAATCACCTCTTTGAAAGGGGAGATAACAGCAGGACAAGGGGAAATGGTTTGAATTTGAGGGAGGGAAGATTGAGGTTGGATGTCAGGGGGAAGTTCTTTACAGAGAGAGAGGTGAGGTGCTGGAACAGCTGCCCAGAGAGGCTGTGATGCCCCGTCCATCCCTGCAGGTGTTCAAGGCCAGGTTGGATGGGGCCCTGGGCAGCCTGGGCTGCTATGAAATGTGGAGGTTGGTGGCCCTGCGTGTGGCAGGGGGTTGGAGCTTCATGATCCTTGAGGTCCCTTCCAACCCAACCATTCTGTGATTCCGTGATTCCATGAACAGCAGCTTCTACTAACCTAGAAATGACTCAGATCTCAATGTACCCACATACAGATACACATTTTACTGCCTTCACCGGCATACAACCATACACGCATACATATTTTCACACACACAGAGCACCAGCCCCACTAACCTTGCACAACCAGATACGGGGTCTCCAAAAAGCACCCAGTGCTCTGAGAACGATACTCTCACAGCACGCTTCCAGCACCTTCCCAAAGTCACACACACTGTAACAGCAGCAAGGAGAGGATCCAGTTCCAGGGAGGCATTCAGCAGTGCTTAAGCAACACAGCTTTTCTCTCTCCTGCTCCAACTCCCTGCCCCTATTCCCCAGCACATTTCCAAATTGGCTCAATTTTGGTGCATTTGCATGGGAACTGCAAAAGAGACATCTGCCAAACATCAAGTCATTGCTCCCAAGAGCAGGGGCAAGGCAGCTTAGAAGGGAAAAAATGGTCACTGTGCTTCCAGTTTTATTTTTTTCAGTGTAAGAACTGTGTATTTTCTCAGCCTCGTTCTCCACAACAGCTGAATTGTTTTCACTGGAGCATTCCCAAGCAGCACATCCCTTTGCAGACAACTCGCCGAAACCATGTTTGACAAAATATAAGCCATTGAAAATAAGGTTTTCAAACACAGAGCACCTGGCAAGCTTTTAATAATGACTATTTCCATCAGCCCCAACTGCACCGACCAGCAAACTGCTGGCCAAACAGCAGAGAGGTTTTACATCAACAACCATCTATTCCCACAGGGAAATTGTGGCTGGAAGATGCTTAGAAACCATTTACCTTTCCCAGATGGAATCTGCATTGATCTCCTTTCTCTCATTACCTACCTTAATTTGCAGTTTTGTTGCATTGTCTAATTAAGGACACATGTTCCTTTGGATAAAGATCTCAACATCTTGCTCATCCATAAAAGTTACTCAGCACAGACGCTGCCTTGCAAGCAAAACCATTGATTTTAGCCATGAAGGTACCAGTTTCACATGAGCATCCTAACAAGTGCATTTAAGCAAAATTCTCTTTAAGCATCCTTGTGTTCATGCATGGATCCCTCACAGCAGGATTTCTGAGCGAGCAGAAGTTGAATGCTTGTTGTGATACACAGTATTTCCATAATCAGGATTTCATGTTACTCAAAAGCAGTTATTTTTTTTTCTTAGAGTCTCCAGCAATCCCTGAAACACGTACAGCTTGGGACAAAGGAGATGGTGAGCAGTTGCACACCCTGTGGTATCTCAGGGGTTGATGAAAAACAGCAGGGAGACACTCCCAGACACCTTGCTGCCTGTATCTGCCTCTCCATATCCACGGCCCATGAAATCCCGTACTGCACAAACCCAGGGGCAGCTGAGCTAAATGCACTGAGAGCATACAACAAAGAGACAGAGAGCTCTGTGAAGGACGCAGATACAACCTGACACTGCTGGTCCTTTGGGCTCCTTCCTTTTGGCAGCAGGGATCTCCATGAGGTCCCATCAAATAGAAATGACTCAAGCAAGTGATCTTCCTGAGGGTGATGGAGAAGCATGGGCTCTGTAAGGCTCAGGGATAAGAACATCAAATCAAGGCCTGGGAAATTCATGATGCCCTTAGGAAAATAACCTGGTAAGGTCTTACAGTGTTAAGTCCTGCCTCTCTACCACAAACTCAGTGGTGCTGGGAGGAGCTGAAGATGCAATGAATATCAACAACACAAAATCAGGGAACAATGCTGGCATCCAGTAAACTGACCGATGCATTTGGACAGCAGCAAGCTACTAGCAAGCTGGTGAGCTCCTGGCAACCTGCCCTTAAGCCCTGCAGCTCCCACAGCAAGGCAACAGCAAGAGAAGACAGAAGGTCAGTCTGCAACACTGTTAGCCCAGGGCCAACACTTATGTGCTAGCTGCCTTCCACAGGAAGGAGGGAGCATTTGTGCTCATCTACAGCTTCCCAGGTTAGAAGGAAGCCCTCGGAGCACATCTCATTTACAAGCAAAACCAGACAGCAACTTTATGGTCACTAAGCTACCTGCACATAGCAAGCGGTGCAAAAATCTGCAAGGACTTCCGATTCGCTGTTATTAACACATTCTTTGTATTAATCTTCCCCAAGTGCTCCATTGTGCAAATTAATGTATGACCCTCTACTGAAAACCACTGTAACTCTCTCCCTGAACATACCACAGAGCTTAAACACATGAAAGCAGAGAGCCTGAAGAAGCTGATGAGAATCATTTGCCAGTACATTGGGAAGGACAATCTAGTTTTATGGGACATTTTATAGTATGTTTTTCCAAATTAAAACTACAACAGTTCCCAAATGGAAGCTGCACCATTTCAACTTCAACCTTAAAAATACTTTGTTGTTGTTGTTGTTGCTGTTGTTGTTTTTAAAAACATGCAAAGCTTCAGGAAATCTGAGCCCACGGAAAGGCTGGCAGCTCCCTGCATTGCTCAGAGAAGACTCAGACATGATGGCACAAACCCTGACACATTTTTTTGGTCAAAGATTCAAATAATGAGAAAAGTTAGTTTCAGAACAGCAGCAAAGTTTGCCCTTATTTCTACAATGCGTGCATCAGACTGTGGAAAATTTCCTTACAAAGCTCCAGGCATCTACACAGGCAGCTGGAGTGGGAAATGTATTCCCTTGCTCACAGTGTGCTAATCCAGTGACTCTGAGCTAAATAGCTTGCTTCTGCAAATTGATTATTTTAGTTTTTCAAGTGTCCCATATAGATGTAACGTGGCTCTAATACACTTTCCAAGTCACAGCTTTTTCCCAGGAAGCAACGACTAAAGCTTGAATGTAGCTTTTAATTTGCATCATCAATGCTTAACGCAGACAATAGTCTGGCTCATCCCTTCATGCTTGTTCTGGTGCTGGAAAGGCAACAAAGAACAGAGTATTTTTGTCAAGCACTTGCAAATGCACAGAATTGGAGAAGATATGGGAGATGAAGCAGGGTCTTTACTTACTTCTGAGAGCATGCAAAGGCAGAATCTGGCACCATCTGCATATCATAGAATGGCCTGGGTTGAAAAGGACCACAATGATCATCTAGTTTCAACCCCCTGCTATGTGCAGGGTCGCCAACCACACGAGCAGGCTGCCCAGAGCCACATCCAGCCTGGCCTTGAACGCTACCTTGCAGAGATGGCACATGTTCCTAATTTGTTAAGGACAAACGCAGAAATGGTTTCACCTACAGGGCTGAAAAGCACAGGTCACCTTCCCTTGACCAGGCAGCTCCAGCCACCTGTCCTCGTTCCTTCCCCAGGCACTTCTCATCCCATTCCTAATGCTGCCCTTACTCTGATTTCTGGCTCCTTCCCAAACCCTCTCTCTCCCCTCCTCCCTTCTCTTTGGTGTCGTTGCCAACACCCACTTCCAATCTCCATTACAGTTTCTGCTGGGTGCAGAGATCCTGTTACAGCTGATCATTGCAACACTGCTTGTGCTTTGCATTAAGGGAGGATTGAGTTATGCCACAGCTCAACAAAGCCCACGACACTGCCAGTAACCACTATCAGAGCTTTCACTCTGCCTGATGGAAGAGAAAACCACCTTGGCCATTCTAGAGAGGCCAACACAGAGAACAGTTTTGGTTGTAACAGGATCTCATAACAGAGTAAAACTTGTGCTGTCAACACAAGCAGGACTCACCATGCTGGAGAAGTTTTCCTTTTTCCAAAGGATTTCAGGCAGCACAGTCAGAAGCAGAAGCACCACCTTATCCCACACCTGTTCCCCAAATTAGTCTCCAAACGTGTGCTCCTGGTCGATCTTCCCAGTGGGTCTATCCTGTACTCACAGATCTTTTTATAAAGTGATTACAAATGCTTCTTTCAAACAGTATAATATCAATCCCAGGGACAGAAAGCTCTCAGTGGTTGCTATCTCCCTGCCACATGGTTCCAGGGGATCCATGCCATGGCTTCCCCTGAACCCATTCTTTGCTAGATGGGGCACTGAAGGAGATCTGTAAGCAACATGCTCCCAACTCAGGTAACCACAACAGAAAGTGCAGGTGTCCAGATTCACTTCTGCATGCTAAAAATCCCAGGACACTTCAAGTCCATAATAAGAATACCAATTACAGATATTTAATGTGATAATTTGACAGGCTGAGGGAGCTGGGCTTGTTCAGCCTGGAGAAAAGAAGGCTGCGGGGTGACCTCATTGCAGCCTTCAGTACCTAAAGGGAGCCTACAAACAGGAGGGGAAATAACTGCAGCACAAGGGGAAATGGTTTAAGTTGAAGGAGGGAAGATTTAGGTTGGATGTCAGGGGGAAGTTCTTTACCATGAGAGCAGTGAGGTGCTGGAACAGCTGCCCAGAGAGGCTGTGGATGCCCCGTCCATCCCTGGAGGTGTTCAAGGCCAGGTTGGATGGGGCCCTGGGCAGCCTGGGCTGCTATGAAATGTGGAGGTTGGTGGCCCTGCATGTGGCAGGGGGTTGGAGCTTCATGATCCTTGAGGTCCCTTCCAACCCAACCATTCTGTGATTCTGCAAAAAGCGAATTATCATAATGAACCTCTGTCTCTTTCAGATAAGTAATTTCAGAACAATCAAGATCATGGTGATAGGGCTGAAATACAGAATAAGAACGTTGAACACTGATCCCACGAACAGAGCTGGGGAATACCTCCTCATGATCCTTTCCCAGAAAAACATCCCCATTCCTCCTCCATGCACTCAAAAGGAGGATCTGCAGTATTCATTATCTACATTTGATGGCACACAGAGGGAGCAGTACAGGAAATTTTTATAAAAGATTCAGAGCAAAACCAAGTCCTGCAGCCCTGAAGATGATTTAGTGGCACAAGGGTGGTGAGGTGGTCTTTCTCAACGCGCATTTGTGACACTTCATATAAATAGTTTTGTATAATGGCAAAAAATGTCACACAGGGGAAAAGAGAAGTCATTTAGGAAGTCAGCTGTGGGAAAAGGGATTCTTTATGACTTCTACCAGATATAAATTTCCTCTGTCAAATCCAGCAGGAGAACATTAATGCTTTGTTGGGTGAATGTAAGAACTTGCCACAGACGTGGGACAAAAGAGGCTGCTGGAGTGCTCCAACTCTGTCCACACAGCCTTGACTTCTCCAGCCACTCTTGCAGCTCCCAGGAGTTACCATAAGTTACCAGTTACCAACCTGCTGGGACACGGCAAGGGGAATTCAATCACACAATCAGTAAGGTTGGAAAAGACCCCTAAGATCCTCCAGTCCAACTGTCCACCTACACTGGTATCACCCAGTAAAACACATCCCTAGGTATCACAGCTGCCCTTTCTTAAACACCTCCAAGGGTGGTGACTCCACCACTTCCCTGGGCAGCCTGTTCCAATGCATCAGCCCTCTTTCTGAGAGGAAAAAAGGAAGGAAAAGCTCAGACTGCCAGTGTGAGAATGGGCTGATAAAGCTGCACTGCAGTTAATGAGGATTTCCTGCTTTTGAAGCTGCAAAAGCAGTTTAGGTTGTTGGGTTTTTTTTCTTTCCTTAGGAATTAACTCAAAACGTCAGCACAAGTAGCAGGAGAAGGAAGTAAAAACAAAGAAGAAAGTGCAATGGATTATTGCACACAACCTCCACCTACAGTCTGAACCTGTCTCCTCATCTGTCATTCCTCATTTGGCCTTCTCTTCCTCTGCTTCCAGCTCCATTCCTCATGCAGCTCCTCCAGCCTTGGTCCTCTTCCTCCCATCAGAAAAGCCTAACCCATGGTTCAGAAGACACCAAGCACCAAGGATACATTTCAATGGGCACCAAACTGATAAACTTACCTAAATGACACAGTGAGCTGCCACATTAAACATGGCAGACAGGGGTGTTGCTGTTTACTTCACCATACGACAAGAGAGCTTCACCATCACTACTTAATGTACAACACAGATTACCTGAACATCTAGATATCAAGAAGCAGTAATTAGGTAAATTAAGGAAAGAAAGAGCTAAGTAATTTGCCCATGGCCACTGGACAGCGACAGAGGAACGGTTGGCATTTAGGAGTCTCTTCTTTACAGCTTGGTCCCAAAGCCCTAATGCAACCCCAGAGATCAGTTCAGGAGCTGTCAGACAAAGCATTAGCATCCCAAAACGTGAGAATCTCAAACGACCAGTGGGGAAAGCTGTGGAACAGCCAAAGCCAACTTTCTCCCCGCTCCTTTCCTCTCCACCCACAAAGCCAGGAGTTCTGCTGGCTGAGTGATTTTAGGAGAGATGGAATGAATGGTTGACTGATAACAGGCAGAAAAGCAAACAGAAGTCCCTCACCCCCCTCGTGCTCAGGTCTCAAAGAACTGAAGGCTGAAGGAAGGGTCACTTGTTTGGCTGGGCTGCCTGAGACACGCCGTACAGTACAAGCTCCTTTGTGAGCGAGCAAAGCTGCAGACAGAAGGATAAAATAAAGCCTTGCAGGCACTGCAGCAGCAGGAGGCATTGCCAGAGATGTCACAGCCCTGCTCTGGAAACCCTGCTGCTGTGCATGGGATGAGGAAGCTGCCTGGCCCCCAGGCTTCCGGAGAAAGCACTGCAGGGAGCAGAGCAGAGCAGGATACACTTACAGGATCAGAGTGCCTACGGCTCAGCTGCCCTGGTACTCCAAAAACCCTGGAGACAAGAGTAACTAATTAATAGGCAGTCATGGGATGTAAGTGAGCAGTTAGATATTTAGGATTAATTTAATTACTTCAGCCTCAAACACATCCCAAAATTATACAGCAAGAGATTCTCCTTCCAGCTTCCCCCTTGTACAGCAATACTCATTACCTGCCCCCAGCTCGGGTGCAGCTCCCAACACTGCCAACAGTAGAGCTTTCCTTGGGAGAGGTTTCTGGCAGCCTAGCTGATTTTCAACATTAAGATGTAATAAAAAAGGAAATTCATGAATTGGCTGCAGCAATTTGAGGAAGATTTGTGGCCATAGCAACATTACTATAATCTATGCTGCAGGGAACAAAAGGTACTTTGATCGTGTTGTTCCCTACCCTCTCCAACCCTCCCATAATGAGAGACACTGGCATCCAGACACTCTCCAGTCCCCCAGAAGCCCATGTGTGCTCTCCCACTCACTACTGCTGACTTGAAATCACTGTGCCAGGAGTAGATAACAACATAACTCTTGGCACATTCTCAACCTTATAAAACCATGTTTATTGCTGGCCTGTGTCACACAGCTGCTGCCTTCCTTCCTATCGCTCACCATACAAGCTTAATCTCATATTCACCTACAGCATCTGGAATCTCACATTCACTTCATGCCCAGCCCATGTCCTAACAGAGGCCTGACTTCCCTTCAGGCCTGCAGGCATTCCTGTAAGGAGAACAATAAAAAGAAATGCTGAGAAGTAAACCCAGCGAGCTGCCTGCCTGCTCTATGTGCCTCCTTCATCTGCCCACCAAGCCGAATGTAGGTGGACATTAATACCCTCCTTGTTCTTAGCTCTGCAAATCAGGGGTAGCTGCCTCGTGCTTCCTGCCCCCCAGAAACAACATCTGGGCTCTTCATGGTCATTTGAGCTCTTTTCCCACAACGAGGAGCCGGGAATGCAGAAAGGTGGAGCACTGAAGGGGAAAAGACAGCAAACTTCCCAAATTAGTAGCAAAGAGCACAGGGCTGCAGTAATTCTACAGCTGGGATAGCTCAGCAGCAGCGATTGCAATCTGTCCACTTAATTTGGCCCTGCAGTTTCTATTAGAAGCACGCTAGGAGGAAATTCCTGTACAGCAGTTACAGTGAGGGGTGTTGGGTGACTGGGGCTTTATTCCCAGCTGTGTCTCAGACCTTCCGTGCAACCTCAGGGAATTCGCTTCGTCTGCTCCAGTTTGCAGCATTCCTCAGGAACTCACAGGGGATCTCAACAGAATGCTACAAATAGCAACTGAGGCTAGGAATGTAATCAAGAGCAACTTCCTGTTCAGAAGGACGTAAAGCATCTTACAAATTTGCCTGCAACAAGACCAAAGGACTTAATTACACAGAATTGATCCATCTGGTGCCTTCAACCATCCCACTTGGATAGGAATTCAAGGAGATGCTCGTGCCAAGCCATGCCTGTAGCCCCACACTACCACAGAACTCAATCTGGGAACTGATTTCTCTTGATGGTCTCAAATGATGACTTAGGAGACACGAAAAAAGTAACAATAATAATCTAGTATCTCTTGCTAGTCTGGGTTAAATTATTTCATAGCTTTCAAACTCCAAAATAAAACCCAGGTGCAGGAGTGGGGCACACCAGGAGCACACAAGAACTCTCTGTGAAACCCTCCTGCCCTCTTTTCTTCCATCAACCCCAAACTGCATGGTTCAAGAAGAAAAGAATAAAAGGAAGGAGGAGAGGGGTGCTTATTTCTTGTACTTTGGTAATGCAGCTTTGGCATTTGAAATTCTGTTAGAATTGAATGTATCCTGGCACTGGGCACCTTTTCCTAGCTCATCTTTGAGGTAATCTGGAAAGAAAAGATGCAGAAGTGGAAACCCACTGTCAGTATGCACACTCCCACCTCGCTTTATGTATCCAAACCCACCTGCAGCACAGCAATCCAACGAGTTACTCAGCATGTTTGCGTTACAGGATTCACAGCTCAGAGCTTTGCCAGATCCCTGGAAGAAAGGCAGCAGAGCATTGCCTCGCACTCATGTCAACCATCACGCGCCAGTCTGAAGGCAGAGCACAACTCTGCAGTGCTCAGAGAACAGACAAAGCTGTGCTTTGCTTCCAGGGTGTCACGAGTACCACTTGGCAACACTGACCTGCTGTGCTGCACAACATCTGACACCGCCTCCTCCTGGGCTCCTGCTGTGTACAATTCCCACAGCTCTGAAATGGCTCTGAGAAATTCACTGTTAAGAATACAGCATCGCTGGGGCTTTCCAAGACCGCCCCAGGTGATGCTAAAATAATTGGTACTGTTGCCTCTGGATTTGGTGAGGGCAGAACTGGAGCAAGGTGGAGTATGGGAAATCCCCAAATCACCCCAACACCTGACTCCCCATCTATGGAAGGTGTGAAGTTAAAGGTTGGCCCTCATCTGTTTGTTTTGGCTTTTTTTTTTTTTTTTTACACTTATGGCTTTGAGTCAAATTCAGAAGTTCAGTACAAAGTCAGGTTTTGCAAAAGGCTAGGTGATAGCTCCTTAATAACAGAAAGCTAAGCAGAGGCTGACTAATTTACAGAGCAGCCCAGGATGCCCACCATTCCTCTTTCACAATGTGCAACATCACCAAACTCTAGGAACAGATCCTGCACAGCACCACTTCTAAGCCCAGGAAGCCCAGCAGGGTTATCTTTTCCCATTTGCAAGCCAAGAACCTCTGCCAGCTTTTCAAAGCAAAGTTTCCCAAACACCAGCCATGACTTCTGACTCAACACTCCAGTAGCAGATTCCTCCTCTACCCCAGCTGGTGGTGTGATGTCTCCTCACATGCATAACACCCACTCATCACAAATGAAGCCCAGTGCTTTATAGCATGAAATAGACTTTGCAAACACGTGAACTAACCATGCAAAATAGCCATTTGTTCAGGCTTAATGCACACCGGCCCATTCCTTGGCAGAACAGCGGTAAAAGGCAGTGCAGGAGATTTGTGGGGATTGCTGCAGGGTGGAGAGGAACAACTGCAGCCTCTTCCATCAGCAGAGGGGTGGCCAGCAGGGACAGGGAGGTGATTGTCCCCCTCTACTCTGCCCTCATGAAGCCCCATCTGCAGTGCTGTGTCCAGGTCTGCAGCTCCCAGTACAAGAAAGACAGGGAGCTGTTGGAGAGGGTCCAGAGGAGCCACAAAGATGATCAGGGGGCTGGAGCACCTCCCCTACGAAGACAGGCTGAGGGAGCTGGGCTTGTTCAGCCTGGAGAAAAGAAGGCTGCAGGGTGACCTCATGGCAGCCTTTCAGTACCTAAAGGGAGCCTACAAACAGGAGGGGAATCAACTCTTTGAAAGGGTGGATAACAGCAGGACAAGGGGAAATGGATTCAAGTTGAAGGAGGGAAGATTGAGGTTGGATGTCAGGGGGAAGTTCTTTACCATGAGAGCAGTGAGGTGCTGGAACAGCTGCCCAGAGAGGCTGTGGATGCCCCGTCCATCCCTGGAGGTGTTCAAGGCCAGGTTGGATGGGGCCCTGGGCAGCCTGGGCTGCTATGAAATGTGGAGGTTGGTGGCCCTGCTTGTGGAGGGGGGTTGGAGCTTCGTGATCCTTGAGGTCCCTTCCAACCCAGGCCATTTGTGATTCTGTGAAAAGCTTCAGCCAAGTTTGGATGCTTCTCAACACTGTCCACCAGTGAGCTGCCCAGCACCAACAGCAAAGCCGTAATTAAGGAACAAGAACTTTGGAGACAACGCACACGTGAATGAATGCTCACAGATCAGATGAATTCTACATTTCCCTTAATCCCAAAATCTTAAGCTTTCATAGAATCAATAAGGTTGGAAAAGATCTCCAAGATTACCTAATCCAATCCTCAACCCATTACTACCATGCCCACTAAGCCATGTCCCCGAGTGCCACATCCCCATGATTCCTGAACACTTCCAGAGACAGCAACTCATAGAATCATAGAATCACAGAATGGCCTGGGTTGCAAAGGCCCACAGTGCTCATCCAGTTCCAACCCCCTGCTGTGTGCAGGTCACCAACCAGCAGCCCAGGCTGCCCAGAGCCACATCCAGCCTGGCCTTGAATGCCTGCAGGGATGGGGCATCCACAGCCTCCTTGGGCAACCTGTTCCAGTGCCTCACCACCCTCTGGGGGAAAATCTTCCTCCTATGATCCAACGTAAACCTCCCCTGTCAAACTCCATTAACAGAGAACAGAACTGTATTCCATCAAAGTGCCTGCATTTCGTACTGCACAGAGAAGCTCTGCATCGCCTTCAATTTTGCACTGTGCACTTTGCACAACAGACTTTTCCAAAGCCTCTGCGGAACTGTCACATCAGAGGGAAACTCAGGAACCTTTACATGCAGAGACATTTGGAGAGGGGCAATCCCATTAAGGATGACAGAGACTAGATTAATTCAGGTTCAAGCTCAGTCTTCACATTCATTCAAACTGGGGACAACAAACCCAAATCCAGACTTCGGTCAGATGCAGAATCATAGAATCATAGAATCACCACGGTTGGAAAAGCCCCACAGGATCACCCAGTCCAACCATGCACTGATCACCAATAGTTCTCACTAAACCATGCCCCTCAACACACACTTTGATTCCCAATAAATAACCCTCATGACTTGACTCCTATGCAAAACATTGAGTTTTGGTAGGGTTTAGTTTTTGTCCTTATTTCAAAAGTATCAGCATCTCCACTGACGATCAATGGGGTCAGCTAACCAGAACAGACAGCAGACCTGTACACAACACTTGCTGAATATTACACACAAGTACTTCTCTCCATGCAAAGCTGCTCCAAGCAGTCACTTCCCCACAATCCCATAGGGCCCTGGTACACAAATGCTGTCTGTAGCAGTTTGCTCCTTCAGCCATGATTTTTTTTTTTTTATTAATTTATTAATTTATTTATTAATTAATAAGAAATGCACGTATACGAAAGGCAACTCGAAGATATGGAAATGACCTAAATAATGGTAATTTCCTGGTAATTTCACATACCTCTAGAACTTGCAGTACCTCAAGCAATCAGCACACACTGGTCACACAGATAACAGCTGGTGGCTTTTAACTTTGCTATCTGAGACACCCTTTCCATTGTGCACATCTCTGATAAGCACCCAGCTGTTGCAAACAAGAACCACGAGGCTGAAGTCTCAGATCTCTTTTGATTTTACTCAGCTTCCAGCGGGAGAAGCTCTCTGGATTGCACAGACTATGAAGAAGCACTGATGTGAGTAAAGCCAGCCACAGAGACCTGCTTTCAGTGTGCAGAGCCCCACACCATTTAAAGAAGAAATCACATCCAAGAAAGGTGCACGTGGAGGTTGGAAATACAGCGTTATCATGTGGATCTGAGCCAACGAGGAGATAAAATTGTGCTTGCAAGTGGAAATTGAATATCCAGACTTCCATGGGAAATTCCTATTCAACAGTACAGAGGAATAAAAACACCCACTTTTCACACATTTTATCTGTTAGTCTCAACTGCATCTGGTTCTGCTAACACAAGATGTTTTACGTGCCTCAAAATGAATTGCAAACAAGTTTCATTGTCAGGTACTTCAGCAAAACAAACCGAAAAAAAACAAGAGAACACTAAAAAGCAAAACATTCCCTCAAAAAAAGAAAAACAACCAACAAAACAAACAGAAAAACCAACATTTTTTGTGAAGTCTCCAAGTTTCAGCCATAATATATGAAGAAACTGAGGCTGCCTCATGACCAGGACTTGTAGTTTAAGCTCTCTGGTGAACCAGTTTGTTTGGATTCCCCATGTTTTCATTTCACTGTATGCACCAATTGCACTGGCAGGGATGGAATTTGCCAGGATTACATCAATATTTGGAGGTATAGAAAGGCAAGGAAAAAGTCTGCCTATCACAAAGTGATAGGCAAAGACAACATAAAAATAGAGTTTTAAGGCTGCTGACTGGGCTACAGAGCAATTTTCTAATGAAGGAAGACAAAGTAATACCTTTGTATTAGATCCAACAAGAGAAACTATAACAGAGAACCCTGCCGAGACCAAATTATTACCAGGAAGCCGAATGGCAATACTGCTGCACACTGCAACACAAACACAGGCCCCAAGAACAAGGTCCTATCTGGGAAGACAGTGCCTCAGTGGGAAGAGCTCAGACCCTATGCAGACTGATGACAGAAATGAAAACACACAAGCAGTTAAATGACAGGGGGCAAGGACCAAAACCAGGGGCTGTGTCTACAACAGTGTATTATATCTAAACAGAGCTGGTCCAAAAAGCCCCATGCTAAGGGTCAGGGAATGGCACAGGCTGGGGACCTGATGGACTTAATTTTAATGCCCTTAAGTGAACTTGATGACCATTAAAGGTCCCTTCCAACTCAAACAATTCTATGAAATGACCCTTCTCACAAGCAAGTGCCCTTAAACAGCCTTCAGGCTGTCCAATAGAGCTCATAGAGCTCCCTACTGTACAGCTAGCCTCACATGAGGGACTTCCAGGTGAACTGCCCAGCAAGAAGGGTCTGTGGATGGATATGGAGGCAGTGTAAAATCATTAAGGTTGGAAAAGACCTCCAAGATCCCCAAGTCCAACTGCCAACCCATCACTAAACCACGTCCCTCAGTGCCACATCTCCACAGTTCTTGAACAGCTCCAAGGACAGTGACTCCACAAACCTCCCTGGGCAGCCTGATCCAATGCTTGGCCACTCTGCTGGAGAATAATTTTTTCTTAATTTCCTATCTGAGCCTCCCTTGGTGCAACTTAAGGCCATTACCTCTCATCCTAGGAGACAACATTCAGGGAAATCTTTCCATCTTCCAAATACACGTTAGCTTTTTGAGCATTTGCTCACATCACACTGACAAGAAATACACAAATTCCCTGTAAGAGTGAGAAAGAAGCTGCTTCACATCCCCCTTTGTGGGCAGTAACTGTTCTCTGGGGGATTAGACAGGACTGCACTTATCACCTGCCACACAGCAACCTGCACACTGTGATACCATCACGGCAGAAGAAAGCATTCACTCCCAAGGCCCCTGCCAACAGGCCACCACTGACGACTAAAACACACTCGATAAAAATCAAAGATTTGAGAAAATCTCTTCTTTGAGCAGTTCAGGAGGCACTTCAAGGTTTCTGCACTCTACGTACTCCAGCTTTACTGCTGAGACACCGCAGCTTGAGGGGAACAAGCATTCTTGGTCCCAAGAGCTTTCAGCTTTTAACTGGTAATTCCCTGTCCTCCTGCCTGTGAAAACACTTGACCTACAGGGCCATCAAAAAGTCCTGACTTGAAGAACATAAGAGGGGAAAAAATGAAGCGAATGCTTCTTTTCTTCCCCCAAATGCTCTGAAACCAACCCAGAGCGCCAGGAACCAGAACACTGTCCATCCTCTTACCCACCGTTTTAAGTCTCCCTGCTCTGTCTTAAAATGCTCATGGTGCAGCACTGGGTGCAGAGGGCTAACACCCTCTGGGAAGTCCTGGCAATGCCATGCTGTCCTGCATGGAACAGGCTCTGTAAGCACTGAAAAGCAGCAGATCCAGCTGACTCATGACTGTAATTATCTTTCAGTGCTTACAGAGGAGAGAAAGTCAAGAAGGAACATAAGCTCCTGCAGCATGGTTTGCACAGCCTGAGGCGCTTCCTCCAGCACAAAGGGAGCAGGTACACAAACAAATCCAGCTGCTGTTCCCTTTAATACCTAAACAAAAAGGACTGAGAGAATTGAAACGTTTAAAATTTAAAAACCAGGTTCAGATCAATCCGAATCATCAGGCTGATTAAACCACATTTAATACACTCATTTAACCTTTACCTAATAATTAAATAATGAACTCATTAGGGAAGGGAGCAGTATAATTTTAATCCTCATGACAAAAGAGCATTATCATGTCTGTGACAGCTGGTAACTGCACACAATGGCCATGCAACTCATGAGCTTCACATATCTACTCACTGCCTCAAACCAACGCTGAGACCACAGCTCTCCATGCAAACCTAAGCTGCCCAGACAAGTTAGAGGCATGGAAAGTCTCAGCTTACAAAACAATCCTCCGCAATCTAAGGAGATAATCTGTTAAAGTTCTGTAACGTGTTTCAGTAGATGAGATTGCTTCACGATCAAACAGACAAGGTCTAACATTAAGAGAATGCATATGTGCTTTTTATAGAGAGAAATGTTATTTAATCTGTGATGCTTGAGCGAAATTGTAGGTCTCTCTCTCACCATCACGCACTTACCTAACAGCCATCTGCTGGAGATCAGCTGGAGTACAAGTGCTCCCCTCCCAGCAGAAATAGAAGAATGAGCAAGATTTTGAAAGTCAATACATAGAAAAAGAACAGCAGCTTGAGTTGAGGAAAATTGCCCCAATTTCATTTCTTCCGAGTGCCTGCAAAAGCAGCATCTCTGCCCTTCACTCAAAGATCCCCGCGCTTGCTTTTCTCCTTCATCTCCACTTATTATTTTTTACAAGGAACACCAGGATGGGAGCACTTGCCAGGAAGGATGAATTATGTGTGGAGATTCAAGAGGTTCAAAGCCAACTTGCGCTGAGAACTGAGAACCAGGTTCTAAATAAGATTACTCAGCCTTGAGTTCACAAAATAAAAAGCGTTTTCCAGGAGAAAACAGACCCGCTCAACCTTCCGTTTGGTTTCGAGTATTTTTGGAGCGTTTTCAAAACCTTTACATTCCACAGAAACGCCCGCTTTCTCTCCTTGTAGATTTCAGAAGACACACAAACAAAAATTGCAATTTCCTAAAAGCATAAAAGAAGCTTTTCTAATTTATTGCTTTATTACTCTGGGGAAGAAGGAAGAAAAAAAACAACAAGAGAGAGCAACGTTATTGAGCTTAAAATAATTTTAAAATGAATAAATGAATCCAGCTCTGCTAGACTGGAGGCATCTTGCTGGGTAGAGGCACAGGAAAGGCAGCTTTCATTTGATGATGTGGTGGACTTGCAGTGCAGAGAATGAATTCAAGACACACAAAGACAGGCAAGTGATACAAAACAGTGGGTATGTGGGCAGGGACACCTCCATGGACCAGGCTGTCCAGGGCTCCATCCAGCCCAGCCTTGAGCACTGCTCTCATTGTAAAGGATTTCCTTGTAACACTCAATGCAAACCAACCTTCTTTTATTTTACAGAGGCTATAAACGGGAGGGGAATCAACTCTTTGAAAGGGGAGATAACAGCAGGACAAGGGGAAACGGTTATAAGTTGAGGGAGGGAAGATTTAGGTTGGATGTCAGGGGGAAGTTCTTTATCTTGAGAGTGGTGAGGTGCTGGAACAGCTGCCCAGAGAGGCTGTGGATGCCCTGTCCATCCCTGGAGGTGTTCAAGGCCAGGTTGGATGGGGCAGCCTGGTCTGATATTAGATACAGAGGTTGGTGGCCCTGCCTGTGGCAGGAGGGTTAGAGATCCATGATCCTTGAGGTCCCTTCCAACCCAGTCCATTCTGTGATTCTATTTTAAAGCCATTTACCCCTTGTCCTATAGATAAATGCCCCCAAGGTATCTCAGCCCTTCTCCTTGGGAGAGGTGTTCCGGCCTTCCTAGCATTTTTGGAGCCATCCCCCGGAAGGCCTTCTTCCTGACTAGCTCTAGATGATAGTCATCTTTCCACCTCCCAGATAGCTGTATTCCCACAGAGCTGTGAACATACAGTGGTCTAAGGCTTAGAGAGCCTGCAAGTGGAAAGCATTATAGGACACTTAAGGCTATTACACTTGTGCTGTAGCCCGGAAGCCAGCCTTTAAGGGAAAAGTTGAGAAACAAAGCTCTTCCAAAAGAGCTCAGTGGGAGGTTTCTGTTCAAAAAAATGGGAGGTTGGGGAATTGGGAAATATTAGAGAATAACAAATTAATCTTCCAAATTCATTTCATTGCATCAACTCTATTGAGCGAAAAAGGCTGCTCAGAGGGCACAAATGGAATTGAGCACACCATTTTAGGGAAAACAACTTCAGAAAAGCAGACTTGCTAGGGAAATCAAAAGGCAACAGAGGTCAAGTAGAAGGAATGGACTTCCACCCAGCTTTTAAAGTGAGGGGTGGCTGAATACCAGCTGAAGTTCCTGAGATACAATTCAGCAATTAAATTCAAGCCAAAAGGGAAGACCTCCAACAAGATCAAGTAAACAAGATAGAGATGGGAAAAGTCCCCCTCTAAATGCCATAATTAAGATATGCAGAAGGAAACAAATAATGACAAACTCATTTGGTGATCTCTGCTGATCCAGGAACAGAAGAGCCCCAGAGCTAGAAGTAGTTAATAGGCAGCAGAGAGAGAAACACGTGGTGATGGCTCCCTGTATCTGAAAGGAATTATCCAGCAATGATACACAAGGCTGTGCTTGAAACAACAGAACTGCAAATTCAGAGATGTAATTTTGAACCATCTTCAGATAATGAAGCTCTACTGGAACATTAAAAACTCCTGTGAGATCAGGAGAAGGCTATTCTTCAGCATTAAAGGCACAGGATGATGCCCGATGGAGAGGAGTTTAGCTCCTATCCCAGGGATGCAGCCTGACAGCCTCCTTCTTACTCATTTCACTCAACACAAACCAAATTTTGCACAAGAAATCCCTGAAGCTTGCTTCATTTCCTCTTTCAACCTGGTGCTTGAAGCCAACCACCCTTCATTCCCCCACCCAAGGTGGCTGGTACCAGCTGCCCCAAGAGCTGCCTGCCTTGCCAGAAATGGGGCATGCAGTCAATAGGAAAAAAAAGGGATAGAAGGAAAGAATCAACGTTTCAGAAACAGACATTGAAGCAAAACTGTTTCCATACATCAAGCAACATTTTCCTGACATTTTCCAAACAAACACAGCGAGCCCTTTACCGGCACCGTGACCATTGCTCCCAGCACACCACTTCCATGATGGAGAACAGGCAGCCCAAGCACAGCTGGAAATGTGGTGACAAGCTCAAGCCTTAAGAGTTGCATAAAGGAGCAAGTAATTATTATGATGCTCAGATGAGCTCATCCCTCGTTCTCATCAAACTTGTTTGTTAAGTTATCGTTCACTCAATGATCTTCCATTCCCTCTTAAGGCATCAAAGCACAGGGAGGCAGTGCTGGCTTGTGCCTCTGCTACCGCTGTCCTCACCCAACAAATATCACGGAATCCCACAAGGATTGAAGTGCTTGCACCATGCTGAGATTTATTGTTTTAAAAACAATTACCGACACACTTGGCAGAATTCAGCATTCTCTTCCAGGCAGAAGAAAGCTTGCTACATTTTATGTGGGAGTCAGACAACTCTACTCTCATAACGAAGTTCACACAGACAAACATGGACACAAATCTTCATGAGCTCACACAACTCCCACACCCCTTAATGGGAGCCAGAGACATTCAATTCAATTTGGAGCATCAAATCCCTCAAGCCAGAAGCATCAGCGAACAACAGCATCCTGCCATGTACTCTGCAATGTATGACTTGGGACCTGATCAAGGAAAAACAAGTTATCACACTGTATTTTATTCCTCTATTTCTTAAGAAAATTCTGCTTTGCCAGTAAGAAAAGAACTGTCACAAAGAGCTTGCTCACTGTCCAACAGATGCGTGCAGTGGGACAGGCTCCTGCCCACTCTCCCATCTCTGTCTGAAGAGAGACAGGAGCAAGGGTGTAAGTGCTGAAGCAACAAGATCCAGCATCAACACATGGGTTGATGAAGGCGGCCGTTACACAGCTACTCTTCAAGTGATTTTTTTGGTAGCCTTAATTCCCACACATAATTATGAGCTTAAATGTTCAAAGACTTCAAATGATGCTTTGCACTTTCTTCAAGTTAAAAATATATATATATATCAAAAAAATGTCTCATGCTTTTAAAGTCAAGATTAATGAATCCTTCCAAGAATAACAGCAATACCCACCGTTTCCTAAACTGTAGACTCACGGCAGTGTTTGAGGGTACCCAATTTTCCTAAAACCAGTTTTTCCATCTCTGCACTTCCCTTGGAGGCAGCCCACAGCCAGCCCACTTGAAAACTCACCTAAGCTTTGCAGTGTGCACCCACTTCTGTGGCAAGGGCACGTCAGGATGGATGGAGAAGCTGCACAAGCACCCAGTCCCAAAGGAAGTATCAACAGCAGTGAATCTATTTGGGAATGGAAGTACTCCATTGGAGGGTCATGGTTTAATTAGCACAGTGGTGATGGATTGAGAACTGAACTTGATCTTAGTGGTCTTTTCCACTACATTCATGATTCTATGATCCTACTGTTCCCATTGTACATCTGCTTAGGGTCCCATAGAAGCTGCAGTGACACCCGAGTTGAACTTCTAACTTATTAATCTAAAACTGGTATTATTCTCTTGGAAACTGTAAATAAACTACATTTGAGTAGCATTGACTTTTATAGGGAGACCTTCATAAAGTATTGTTAGCAATAACCTTAGCATTTGGAAGAGCAAAGCTGTAAGTCTTAACTATCCAGA
Organism: Lagopus leucura; assembly: GCF_019238085.1. Classification (NCBI taxonomy): domain Eukaryota; kingdom Metazoa; phylum Chordata; class Aves; order Galliformes; family Phasianidae; genus Lagopus; species Lagopus leucura. Next base: position 4,868,082 of record NW_024962287.1, read on the forward strand.
CTCTCAGGAACTCGATAATACAAAAAACAATAATTAAAAAAAAAAAAGAGCCTTTCTCTCCTCCTCTCCAAGGGCACAGACCAAAAGAGGAGAGCAAGGACGACATGAGACACAAATAGTTTGTGGCAGAAAAGGTTTTATTCTCTCCCCCCAATTTGGAGAGCATGCTGTATTTTGCATAGAGACCATGGAGAACGAGTTGGGGGAAAGAGAATATCAAACTCAAAACAAGTCACAAGGCATCAACAATCCCTTGATGACAGGAGAGTAGTTTTTGTTGGCACGGCTCACGACAGCTGGAGGAGTAATTGCAAAGCTGAGTGAGAATGCCTAGAATATATTTTGCCTTTACATTCTCAGATGAAAGATGCTATCCACAAGCATTTTACTGAAGTTAATTAAATCCACACAGCCCGCTTTGGCAGATCAAGAAGTATTTATCCTTATTTTGTAGAGAAAGGAATTAATCTCTCTGGTACTTTTCACATCGGGTATCTGCTCTTTTTACTTATGAAATGCCCCATAGATACACACAACATCAAAAGCACACGTTACCCTTCCCAGTCCAGCAGCTGTCCCCAGCATACCGCCAGGGCAGGACTGATGATGATTCTGTTTTCCCCATGCCTACTGCCCCAGCAGAAATCTTGACTTCACAAGGAAGCAAGCCAGCTGTATACAAGCTTTAAAGCAATATCACCCCTTTATGATTTGTTTAAAATAAAACAAAACAAAAAAACCCAGCAACTGCTCTTCCTTTGAGCTTCCTTTATCACAGTCATCCAGCCTTGCGAGAATACAGGGCTTCAAGCTGTGAAATTTCTCCCTCACTTCTGCTCTATTCCCTGTGCTGCCCAACGCTGCTTTCCAGCCACCCACCGCTGTGTGCTCAGAACCCAGGGACACGTCCTGTGCTCTCGGGCCACTCACTCACTCACGCTCAGATCACGCGTTTCCAGTTCAAGAGCTCCACAGCAGGGAGGGAAAAGCGCATCCTTGTCACCCCCAGCTCTGCTCTGCTGAAAGAGGAGGAATGCTTCCCGCATCTCCCCCACACAATGCCCCAATTAGGGACTGGAACCTCAGCTTTGGCTGAGTTCCTCCTCGCTGAGCCCCAGGCAAGCCCTGTGAATCCAGCAGCAAACAAGTTTCATCCACCCTCCCTCTAATTACACGTTGTATCAGCACACCAAGTATTTGAAAGTAGCTTTATGCTTAGACATCAACAGCAACTGCTACCAACCCAAAGGAGCTGCCTATTCTATATGGCACTATCTATACACTGCTCCTCAGCACGATAAAACAAAAAAAGCTGTTAGTGCCAATGTGATCCAGTGTCCTGAGTGAAAGCAGGGAGAAAGAAAGGCTGGTGAAATATTTATCATGAAGAGGCATGAAGAATTTGAGACACCTGCATTCCTGTCTTTTGCAGAATAGAGCTTAGATCTAAAAAAAACCAAAAACCTAAAACAGTCATTAGCTAAAGTGACATGGAGAATTTTGTATTCTTGAGAAGGGTCAGTGTATGGGATCTATAAAGAGAAGCTGGGAACATCTGCAGGGACAGGAAGAATATGCATAAACACACAGTGTGAACTAAAATACACAGTGCAGCAATGCTTGCAATCTTACCATGAGAATATGAATATTTGGAGTTCTTCCCCATCTAAAAATGCCCTTCAGACAGCTGATTATGTATATATTTCATATGGAAATGCATCTAATGATGTAAATGGAAAGGGAACCTAAGAATAAGTGGAGCACGTCCAAAGACTTTAGATAGCAAAAGGCATAAAATCAACTACTTTAAAACATTTCATTTCAACACAGCACAGCCTAGGAGAAGATTGGAAACGAGCACGGTGTAAAATACATAGCTTAAAACCTTGTTTCTGTTTTAATTTCTACTGTAACACTCGACAAAGACCCCTTGTGCCTTACACTGCTGCTCGTGCAGTGATGCCCATTGACCTCAGGACAAACGCATGTCCCACGCTTGCTACGGAGACAACTGATGCCTGAGTGAAGCCGAGTCCATCTCAAATCCCTTGCATGCACCAGTTCAGCAGCAGTTACCAGTTCACCTAGGAGGCTTACTATGCGCTGAGCACATCGAGTTAAAGCATTCTTCAAACTAAAATACCTGTCAGGAAATAGGAGCTTAGGGATACAAGCTGTCCTTCAAACCATCCAGTCTCACTATCTAGAATACTTTACTCGGATCCAGCACCATTCCAGACACGTTTCCCTGCATGCAGCACGGGAGGTGAGGGCTTTTTCAAACTGTCCATCACAACTCTACCTGCTCTCCAACCTCACTTCTCCAGCAGCATGGGCCTGCCTGCCTAAAGACAGGGAGACCCAGCAGAGACACAAAGCTTCCCCTGGACTCATGGACTGCCTGAGCAATGAATGATCTGGAGGAGCTGCAAGGCATGGTTTGCAGAACCAGGCTGGTATGTGGAACAGCATACTGCAGCCATGAGAAGTCAGCTTAGTGGCTACTGTATGGGGCACTGACAACCTTCTCTCTGCTAATCCAAGGCCAAGGCAGTGCCTAAAACCAGCAAATCTGAAACCTAACCAAAGAAGCAGACAGCCAGTGGTGTAATGCCAACATTACACGTGCTGTTACAATCTGCCACTGTGAGGAGACATCAGAAAAGTTCTGGAGTGGGGCCAGCAGATGTGTGCAGCTGCATCTGGTTAGCCCTTCTGATCTCCTGCCTTCGTGGGAGCCCCTGTGTGCTCACTGCACTCAGCCCCAGCCCTGGCTCTTCCCATGCTGCAGGTTGTTTCCTTTGCCATCTCACTGCTCACTGCTGCTTCTCCAATCTGCTCCCCGAGAATGAAAGTAACACAGGAGTTAAAATAATGCGTCTTAACTGCATTTTTAGTGATAGAATCAATGGTGGGGTTTTTTTTGCTCAAAATTTCACCTATGCCCTTGGCTTCTAGATAAATGAGTAAATATTGTGACATTATTAAACGCATCCATTGCATGCTGAACAAGTCCTGCAGAAATCTATTTATTTGCAGTACACCTCATCTTGTTGACACCTTCCAATCAAGGCACCTCCAGATAAGAACTGCTCTGTTTTAACACACTGCAATGTGATGCAGCTGCACCGACTGTACCTGGCTGCTGTTCTGGGGTCCTTCCAACAAATGCTCATGGCTTTGGAGCTCATTTGGCACATCCACCTCCCTGTGAGGACCCTGCAACACAACATACAGCTGTGCTTCGGCTGATACTCAGGAGGACAGGAGCCAGCAGGAGGTACCCTTCTACTTTCCTGACAACAGAGTTATTCCCTTTCTTATGACAAGAGGCAGAGCGCATTTTCGGCCTTCCCACACACATCCATAGCTGCGTGACTGCCAACTCTTTTATCACTCCCTACTGCCCTTGATTTTCTTAAATTTTGCCCAAGGTTATGCTCAGTAAAGGTTTCTACCTCAAAATGCTGCACCGAAAACATCATCACAGTCACACCTGGAAATTGCACCAAAACCCTTCTTGAAAATGGCTATTTTCTAAAGGGCAGCCAGCTGAGCAGAAGAGCAGCAAATTCTTGTCCACCTCCCTTTGCAGGTGTAGTACTATCCTTTAAGTTGAAGGATTTTTTGCCCTATATGTCATTACATATTTACAGACAGAGGTACTAATCTCTCAGCCTGCCCTTCCCAGCTCCTCTTATCTTTTTGCAGCTGCTCAGGGGTGGCTGACAGCTCCTATAGCCAGGAAACATTTCACACTTCAGAGAAGCAGAAGTTTCTTACAGGCAGACTCTTCCAGATCATCCTTCACTGAGCCTAATGACTCTGGAAAGATCTCTGGGGAGGGAACACTGCTGCCAATGAGCTTCATTAAGTATCCAGCAAGAATGAGCGAAACATTTCTTTTTTCATTCTTTCTCCAAGCTGGCTCTAGCACAGAAAACATCACAGAGCATATGCTGCCTAAACAACGTGCCCACAATTCCTGCCCTTTTTTTGAAGCAAGGTGGCTGTAAGCGAACACAGCTATTTCCAGGGGAGCAACTTGATTTAGAAAAGCACCATAATACGAAAGCACTGCTTTTCCAATTGCCCCACACATCACTTCTCACAGGGAGGGGGTGGGGTGACCATCCCTGGAGGTGTCCAGAACCATGGAGAGGTGGCACTGAGGGATGCGGGCAGTGGTGGTGTTGGGACGGGTTGGGGGTTGGCCTTGGTGATCTTGGAGGCCTTTTCCAACCTTAATGATTCTATGAGAGAGAGCTGGCCAACTGCAAATACCTTTCAAACATTAACACTTGAGACTTCACTTAGGATGTGGTTCTGCGCTGTAGCTCAGCAGATCTAATGGCATCTTGCTGCAGAAAAGAGATCTCTTCCCTACTTCCAAAGCCTGCGTCCTCGGTGAGAGGATTCGGGGAGTTAGGCTGGGAGGAATCAAGCACACATCAGCACAAAAAGATCAGTGGGAGCACAACGCTGGGAGCTGAACCTTCCCTTGCAGCAGCGGCTTGACAATGTATCAGTTCAGCTACAATGCACAAGTGCACTCTAAATTTAGATAGCTTTCTAACTATAAAGCCGTATCTCACATCCATTATTCCTCTCCCAACACAAGGATGAGCTATTCTATTATAAATGCTTTGATATCACCACAGAGCTCTCTACCCCACAGGAGCAGACATCAATTGTCATTTAAAGCGGTTCCGTTTCAGAACGGAGAAAGAAAAGGGAGACAAAGCTAATGGTGGTGAAGGACAGGTTGCCCAAGGAGGGAATGATCACAGGTTTAGAAGGAAAGGGAAAAAAAACCTATAGATGACTTTACCTGGGCTTGGGCTGCTGCTCATTAATGCTTCTGAGAGTCACTTGACAGGTGATGACCTACACTGCTCTCAGCTTATTCACTTCTCATCCATCTCAGACAGCACCAAATCCCTTTCATGTGCACGGTGTAATGGGAATGCTTGCTCTGAATAAAACAAACAAACAGGAGAAACAAAAAGAAAGAAAAGAAACAACAAAACTGCAGGCCTCAATTTGCCTGAGAAAATCACCAGAAGACTCAGTGATGGCATCACGCATTGGGTTTCACCGCTCACCTCCCTCAGCCGCTCTGCATTTCCACCTTCTCTGCAAGAGAAAAGCCTCTCCGAGCACAGACTCCGGGCTGCGTGGGCAGAAGACACGGCTGTTTCCTCCTGTTGATATTTCTATCTACCCCCTGTTGGTCTGGGATTTCTCACAGAGCTTTTAAAAAGCTTTTCCCATTCAGGATTTGCTCCACTTCAAGTTTCTGGAGCGTGTGAACTCCGTGTTCGAGGCAGACACAGACATCCTTCTATTTCAGATATTCTGCTTCAGCAGCTAGCAGCCAACTACTGCCCCATTTTTTTTCCTAACTACAGTTTGAAAAAAAAAAAAGAAAAAAAAAAAAAGAAAAGAAAGCAGCCATAAACCCTTCTTTATATACTTTCTTTATATATGCAAGGATTTCTTACTGTACCGAAATAAAATCCAACCAGACAACAATATATCAGTGCTATCTATCAGGGCTGGCAAGGGTGAAGTTATTCTGTTCCCACACATCCTAATCTGCTAGTGTCACTTGCAAAATAAAACTACTACTAATAATAAATAAAAGTTCCTCTGTGAAAAGGTTAAGGGCTGAATCCACAACTTGCTGAGAAAGAAGAAGAAAATCCAACTTTGACCAGAATTAGTGAACCATCCCATTTCAGGACAAATATTTTGTCGATTTATAGAATCATTTGAGTTGGAAAAGACCTCTAAGATCATCCAGTCCAACCCCAGCCCACCCCACTGTGCCCAGTGCCCACATCCCTCAGTGCCACAACCCCACAGTTCTGGAACACCTCCAGGAATGCTGACCCCTCCACCTCCCTGGGCAGCTGTGCCACTGCATCACCACCCTTTGAGAGCAGAAATGTTTCCTAATATCCAACCTGAACCTCCCCTGGTACAACTTGAGGCAAACATCTTTCATCTGATCGCTACTACTCAGGAGCAGAGCCCGATCCCCACCTCACCACAACCTCCTTTTGGGGAGATGCAGGGAGTGCTGAGGTCTCCCCTGAGCTCCTCTGCTCCAGACTGACCCATCCCAGTGCCCTCAGCCACTCCTCATAACACTGATGCTCCAGACCCATCACGGCTTCATTACCCTTCTCTGGACACACTCCAGGACCTCAATGTCTTTCTCGTAGCAAGGGGCCTAAACAGAGCACAGTACTCAACGTGAGTGCATAGTACAGATGAACTACCACCATTCCTGCAGGCTACACTGCTGCTGATACAAAATCCCTCCTGCTCCATCATGTAAAAGATCAAGAACTGTGTTTACAGTCCCACAGCCAGCAGCAGACCTGATGAACCACCTCACTCTGCATCTCAAAGGTAGAAGCATATAGCAACAGAGACTCACTTGAATAGCAAACCAAGAGTAAGGGTATAAATTAATTCCCCAGAGACCTAAGACGGGCTTCCTTTCCCTCTCAAAGGCATCAGCTCTGCCATGCCTCACAGTGAGGGCTTTAGGCAGAATTAAAAGGACACTAAATCTGTCTACAGGGAAAGAGAGCAGCTGGATCAGCACAAGATGAAACAGAGGATTCAGGACGAATGGGAAGAAGTGTGTTTTCTCCTCCTTACGAGCAGTTTCAATGTAGCAATGCATTCATCTTCCACTTCTTCCAACTGAAAACTCTATTCTGAAAGTGCTCTTTTAAGACTTGAAGTACACCTGTAAGATCTGCATCATTCAGAGCGGCAGCCAAGCTGGACATTTGCACAAGAGGGCTTGAGGCACTGCGCAATGCTGCTGAACCCATTCCAGGTCAGCCACCCACACCCTGACTCTTGTCAGAAATGGAAATACTAACAGGCAGGGTCATAACCTGGCTCTTCAGTGATGATTATTAAAGATTCGTGTTTCCAGGTAATTTTTCCTGCAGCACTGTCTAAAAGAGATCCAAGCTGAAGCTTGCACATAGAAGCAGAAATGAAACTTCAGCCCAGTAATCTAAAGGAAGGAAACAAGAAAGAAGGGCACAGACTCCTTAGCAGAGTCTGGCTCGTGTTATTCAGCAAGCTGCTGCCCAGTTCTTTCTCAAAATGGAACATAGAACATCTGAAGTTGGAAAGCATCCATAAGGATAATCAAGTCCAGTGACAGTGCCATGACTTAGGGGAGGTTTAGGATTAGGGAAGGTTTAGGTTAGATCTTAGGGGGAAGTTTTTCAACCACAGGGTGGTGAGGCACTGGAACAGGTTGCCCAAGGAGGCTGTGGATGCCCCATCCCTGCAGGCATTCAAGGCCAGGCTGGATGTGGCTCTGGGCAGCCTGGGCTGCTGGTTGGTGACCTGCACACAGCAGGGGGTTGGAACTGGATGAGCACTGTGGGCCTTTGCAACCCAGGCCATTCTATGGTTCTGTGATTCACATGACAAAACCATTTCCAGAGGTGAAAAAATTTAATTACCTTTTCTTTTTATAAGATAACAACATTGATTCCCACTCTTCTTCCTTTGATTTACAACAGGAGGAGGAAGGAGCACAAAGAAGGAAGGAACAAGTTGTTTAAACAACAACAGCTGTTACATCAATGCCAGCATAAAGGAGTCACAAGCATCCTGTTCTTGTCAGAGCTGTCGCTGTGTAAGAGCTCTGCCTTTTGAAGAAGACTTTATAACCTCAAACACACACGTTCAGCTTTATTTTCTTCCTAATCAGAAGTCAATTATCCCACTGAGTAATGACAGAACAATTCCACAAAGTAAATCCTTTTCATATTGAGCCCTTCTGTGATCAAATTGCACTGGAAACATCCTCAATCACACAAAAGGAGGAGGATTTCACTCGTGCTTCCCTTATCAATCCTAGGCACCCCTCTCCAAACTTCCCAGCAAACCAGCAGCGTAGCAATGGCTCCAGCTGACAGCATGAGATGATGTACTTTTATCCAAACTGAAACTTCACTACTCAATCTTTTATCAAGTCTGAGGCTATTCAGAAAGTGTTTACCTCCAGCTGTCTATAGATTTTACTCACAGAAGCAAATTAGTGCTTCTGGCAAACATTATTTAACTTGTTCCCTGCCTCGCAGTGGTTACTATAGTAATGTGAAACTCCTGGAGAGCCCCTTTAATACTTTTTTAACCACTTTGAAATAGCTTTGTTATTAAATAACCACCGGAACATCTTCCTATCAGGCAAGTTATCATCTGTTCTCATGTTTTGTACTTTCAAGTATTCTTGCTAACAGTCTGCAACACCACACCGGTCCCAGGTGCCAAAGTCCAGACACACATGAATTACTTCCAATCAGCCTTGGATACATGAGTAATATTGTAATCAGGAGGCACTGAGGAAAGCCAAAGAGCCATACCTCAGTGCTACAGTACCTGGGGTGCTTGACAGACAACAGAGCAAATCAAAGCAACCATCTGACGACCAGGAGGACCTCTGCTGGGTCAGGTCTTCGGCCTCCATCCAGCATTTAAGACCATCTATTATCCATATTCAACATCCTTCTGGCAACATCTGGAGGTAATCTGGACTGATTCACCTGGTCAGGATGCAGGCTGGAGCCAAGGTATTCTTCAGTTCGCAGGGAAAGCCTCGTGTCATCCTACAGTTATCCATGCTCATGCACTCCAGCTCTTCTCTACGACACAAGTCCTGAATGATATCTCTGTATATTCTGTATATTTCTCCTTTTTAGGATGGAGGCATAAGAGGAGCAGGAAGAAACTGTTCTACAGCTTGTCCCTGTAGCAGAGACAGCATGGCAAATACGGCTGGTAAACCTGCTCAGGCACTGTCCCAGGAGCAGCTCAGCAATGAGACCAGGAAAGAGCTTGGAGAAGATCAGCTGGGGAACAGCTGAACTTTGTGATCTAATATTGGGGAAAAAAACCTAACACCAAGAGGATAGGAAGGATGGGGAACTGCAAATCTGCATATGACATGATTTTAGCCTCACTTGAGCTCTCCCCCTCCTACCCACTGTGGGATTCAATGAGAAATGTAAGCAGAAAAGAAATAAATACACAAACAGTGACTTATTCTACCTAAGTACAAACCAATTCCTGGAGGGGAAGGGAGGAGAACAGAAGTGGGACTGATACTACAGGCTTAGCAAGCAGGAGCACTTCAGCACATACAGCTGGCTTTGTCACTGTGTCACAAAGGCTCCCTGTTACCACTCCACCATTACAGCATTGTCCCATGCAGCCTCAAGTCCAAAGTTCAATGGCTGTATTAAACGAAGAAGTAATTGGGTGATGGTGTAAGTTGGCTTCTTGGAGCTCCCCATTCAGAGCAGGGATCCCAGCAAGGGCACCAGACCATCCCTTGCTCCAAGCAAAATGAGGACTAAAACTATACGCAGCGTCTCCACCACAGGCTGTTTTCCTGTGCAAAGCAGAAGTGCAGCACTTAAGTCAGCATTTTACAAGCCCTTTCCATGCTGGCCATATTATTCAGTCAGTGTACTATACAAGGACAAATACACAGAGCGTGTTCCAGTGCTGTCCAGGAAGAGCTGATCTCTTGTAGAGATCGACATCTGGCACATTTGCACCCTGTAAGGACAGCCTAGCCAAAAATAACATCGAATCCTACAAGAGAAACAGTTATTTGGCTGTTTGGATCCTAACCACATTAAAAATTACTCTCAATTTACTATTTTACTAAACCATTCCTGAAATTGTCGCTGGGGGCTGCCTGAAGGCTGCTCAGCTAGCTGCATGCAACTTCACATGTGCATGTGTTAAAAGAATAATGAGAAAGAACTATTTTATACAAGAGGAGTCCGGATCATCCCGTGGTTTCTGCATGCATCTCTCCTGCTCCTCGTGCCAAGCACATCCCCTGTCCAAGGGAAATCCACTTTTTGGATGCCCTGGGACATGGAGATTTGCACTGAATACAGGTAAACACTTCTCTAGATAGGTCACACAGCTGTGAACTCAGTGCTGAGGAAGAAAACTGTGACTTGAGAACCTGGCTTCTCAGTCTGACCGCAAGGCAGGACCTTAACCACACTCGCCCAAGCTGTGATTCACCTTAGAGTAGCACAAAAGCCACGCATGTGAGTCAGGGCTGAAGTACAAAACCACAGAGCTGGCTCAGCCCCTGGCACGTCAGCCTGCACACCATCACTGCAGACCTGGGACCACAACGCTAAGATTTTAATTGTGTTGTATTTCAGTTCTACTTTTGGGAAGCTCAGCGCTAATAAAATAAACAGCACTTATGCAAAGCACAGGGGATGGAGGAGCATGTCTCTTCCTGGCAGAATCAGTACCGTTTGGTGACACAGTTCAATGTTTATCCAGATAAGAACTGTTCTTTGATACAATTTCCCCTCAACCAACGCAGGGTGGGAGAAGCTTTAACATCTGAAGCACTGTGTGTCCCCGTTTAGAAGAGGCAGTGCACGCTAACAGCCATTTAGTTTCCTGAAATTGCTGCAGGATACAAAGATATGTCACATATCCTGGCTGACAGCTTCAGCACAAAGGCACACAATATCTGCCGGGGCTCTTTGTTAAATACTACATTGTCCCAGTGACTCAGTGCACTGGAATGCATCACGTTTATTCATAGCTTTTCTGATAGTCTTTAGATTAGGCACAAATTTCTGCCTTCTAGAAAAAAAGATATCTATGGCTTATTATTATGTGGAGCACACAAAATTCCTGGCCTCTTTTCCAGGGTGATAAACACAGCACTGAAACAAAAAGCCTGGCCCCCAAACCAAAGGGCTTTTTCAAGCTTCTAACAAGTAAGGTTCCAAGAACATTCAAGAGAGGAAAACCCAGATGTGCACCACAACCAGAAGTTCTGATCAGAAGGAAAGAGGGCAGAAGAGCAGCGAAGATGGTTGAAGTCACTGAACATCTGTAATGAGGATAGTTGAATCAGCTTTGGATCTTTCAGCCTGGAATACTAGAGTGCAATACCAAACCGCCCTCACTTTGAGTTCTTAACTGCTGTTGTGAGCAGACAGAGGGCAAGCACATCCACAGTGAGCCCAGGAAGCATCAACCACCTCCACTGACAGCAAGGGCCCTGCAATACAGCCTCCCCCAACATGTACCTTTCCTGCCAAGTCACGAAGCCTCACGTGATGCTTGAAGAGAAGCTTCCTAATATTGCAACCCCAGCCCAGTTATACAGACATTTAGCGCACAGTCTTCAGAAGCAATGACTTGTCAACGACTTCTTTGAAACAGTTTGTTTTCCCATTCCTATCCATGGCAGTCAAAGACGGAGCCTGTCTCCAACATCTCATCTGTTCTACTCCTCTGCCATTTCCTCTGATCTGAATTCATATACACAGATTTCTTGCTTGAATCACAATCTTCTGCCCTACAAAGGGACTCCAGGCCTCAAATCCTTGTCTCCCGCTTCTGTTCTTCATCAGGCTCACAGAAGCGTACCTGGTTCTGAAGGTCAATGCTGAGCCTGCCATACACAGCATTGGCTGTAATAAGAGTTCTGCAGGCCAAATTATGCCCTTGGGGAAGCCGACGCAGCCCTGTGGCCTTCTGCAGATTGCACAGCTGTCAGGCTACAACTTACAGTACTCACCTTAAGATACACAAGGAGAAAGAGAATTCAATGATATTGACTTATTTTAGCTCCTGAAGTCAGCGGATCTGACTCTAAGCACACTTGGGATTAGACCTGTCGATTATGACCATGGGGCAGCACTGACCAATAGCAGCATCATTTGTTCCTCCCACAACCTCTCTGCTCCTTTCAGTTTTAGCATTCCTCACGGCATTTGTTGCAGCAGCCATCGTGCCAGCTGAGAAGGGAGTCCCCACTGCGTATGGCACAGTACAAAAGGTGCCAAAGGTAGAAAGACTGTCCTGAATTCAGAAGCAAACAGCTAAATGAATGGTGCATAAGGTAGGAACAGATCAGCTGAACCAAGGACATCAGGCATGTCTCACGATACTTGCCAGAGGTGAGAAAATAAGAAGCCACACATCAGAAAGCTTCTTTTTCCCCTTCTTGCATAGAAGCACAAGCATTATCTGCCCTGCTCCCAGGACATCTTTAAACCAACCTGCTAACACATTCCAGTTTCCAGGCACACCATTTCCCCTTGTCCTTTGTTTATGAACACCTTCAGTTCTAAAATTCACCACCCCATCCTTAGGAGAGCGACCTGCTAGGGTCATTACAATGAAATTAATTGTGCAGTGGTCTCAGCCATCGCAGCTCCCACGCTCACCTGCTGTGTCTGTGCCTGCATTTTACATCCAAAAGCTGAGAGTCAGCTTGCAGATGCCTACAGTAGGCAGTTAACTATTTGAGCCTGGCTGTGCACCAGATGGGCCAACATGTTCCAGTTAACCAGTATGCATTAACTGAGGTCCCTCACAGTAACAAGTTTAACAATACTTGTAGACAACTCATAAAGCATAGGCTTGTTATTTCAGCCCATTAGTGTGCGTGCAAGATATTTTAATGTGTAAAAAGTCCCCATGAAATAAGAATTTTCTCCTTTCAGGAAAAAAAAGAAAAAAAAAAAAGCCATCCTTGCCACGTACTAGGCAGTGCTTTCCAGTTCTTTCTTCACACCCTTTCCATCCCATAAGTCAAGTCAAGCCTCATTTAACTGACTTTACAGCATGCCTCTAAGAGTAACCTCTGCATTTGAGCAGGTTGCTTGTCGAGTTCAGCAAGGATGCAATAGAGCAGGTGAACTCTTGCTCTCCTGACCCCAGGGCCTTTTCTGCTCTGCAGCACAGGAAACCACACATGACACATGACTGAATTATGTGGCAATGCCTTCAGCATAGATTTCCCACAGCCTCCAACAGGTACAAGGCACAGCTGTATTGGTTCTTTGTTCTGCTGGAAAGTGCACACCACTGGAAGTGGGGTACAGGCAGAACGTAGCACTTTGGATAAAAGGAACTGGAACCATCAGCTTCCACTTCTCTCAAAACAAAAGTTAAGCCAAGGGAGTTCGTATTTCTATGGCAGCATTGTCCAAATAAGCAGAGTTAATGCTCCTCTCCAGTGAAGTCAACCTGAAGACACTACATAGCGTGACAACAGAAAGTCATTTCAGAAAGGCATTACAGAAAGTCCCATCCTAGAAACGTAAGTGTACTTACTGGAAAAGGTGATCAAACAATCTGTCTCTCCTCTGTAGCCAGCTGTCCACTCATTCACCTGGATCCTATCGGAGCGGAAAAAAAGGCTGTCAGTATAGGCAGTGACAGAGCCAAGAAGTAGGCCAGCTGAGGAAAGCTGGGCAGATCCTTCACAACACTGAGGTCGAGAACTAAGAATGCTGGCAAAGCTCAGAGCACTGCTGCAGTGCCTGAAATCAGCTATGGACTGCTTGCCTCCAGAGGCTCTCAAGAAGGGCCGACCTGATCCAAGTGTAAAGCAAGATATTTATGTAAGAGAATGGCACCAGTAGCTACAAAAATTGGCTGCTACAGAGAACTATGTCTGTTTGTGACGCACACTGACCACCAAAAGCACCATGACACGTGTGCTCTGCCTGTTACACGGGGAAATGAGAACTCCCTTAGCAAGATGCAGCCCAGAAGGAATACAAGGGCTGTAATCCAGCACACACTGAGGAGTGCCTTTAACAGACACACTGGTTCAACAAATTGTACCCCTGTAAGAAGGGGCCACTCAACTTCTGCTTAACCCCATTGAGATCAAGCAGAAGATTACCCACGGAGTGGTGTTATGATGCAAAGAGAAGTAAAACACATCACTAGCCATACACATTAATGTACATCACACACAGACCAACTGCGCTTCAGAGAGACATTAAATCCACATTCAATTAACAGAGACCTCCCTTAAGATGGGCATTAAATAATTCCCTACCATGCACGGAGATAACTGGCCACTCCACAGAAATGGAATAGGAACCTCCTCATCTCCCTGCCAATAACATCTCCATTCAAACTTGCCCTTAAAACAACAAGGGGTCAGAGAGGAGGGATGAGGGGCAGGAGAGTCACTGCTGGCACACTATTGTGTGCTTATATTAAAGACTCCTCATCAGAAAATTACTCGAAATGGATGTTGTTCATGTTTATCAATAACAGAGCTAATGGCTTTTATGTAAATGCCATTACTCTCAGTCAGATCTGCACAGGACTCAGCCCCATCTCCCCTCGTGAGCGACACCGCTTCAGGCAGCCAATCTAAATGCAAATTATAATCAAATGGCAAAACCAGGAGTACTCTGGATGAGACCAAAAACTTAAAATTAAGGACAAGGCGTACTGATTTTGAGAGAGCATCCCTCCTTGTCGTAAACACAGAACACCTGCTGGGTTCACACTGCTTCTTCAACCCCAACGTACACAAAAATTCAAGCCCAACTTGATTCCTCTTTGCAGCCCTCCTGTTTACCTACAGAGCAAAGAGCACCATTTGCAGGGGATGCGACTCTCCATGGTGCAGAGCTGGAAGAAGAGGTGGTGCTGCGGGATGGGTTTTTGGAGGCAGAGATTTAGAGCTGCTGGCAGCACGAGAAGCGCCTCTCTCATGGCATAAAAGCTTTTCAGAAGAGCACTTAAATCACAACCCCCACCTGGAGGATATGTCAAACGCAGCGCTTCGTCGGCACCAATTACAGTAACGCACTAATGACAAATTTGGTAATAAATAACATTAAAAACCACGCTGTTTATTAAGTGGAACGCACAGAAGAGAAACTAACGATCACAACAAAGGCCAGAAATGTAACAACATAACTACTGCACAGGTCTGTGAGAGAGCCCACAGGGGACTGGCTCCCTGGCAGCAGAACACCAGAGCTCCCACTCCCCAGAGGTGGACACGTCCTCAGGGGCACGCAGCCAATTAGCGATGGCTGCAGAGGTGCTCGTCACACGGGTTCAGCGCTTTGTATGGTTTGGAAGAGCAGAACACAGGAATATTCATAGAGCAGAACTTGGCTAATTAGTGTCAATAACTGAGAGACCTGTTCTGCAAACAGCTGGATTTTGTGGATTAGCAGCGAGCAGACGCACAGCGCTGGGGAGCAGTGAGAGGATGCAGCTCAGCGGGCACCTGGCTGCTGCTTCAGTATTGCAGTTAATGATTTATCCTTGGGCCTTAATGTCCACAAACGAATGAATGCCCAGTCTGTAAATAAAGCACCTCAGCCTGCGCACAGCCCAGCTGCATCTGACTGCTGGGGTTTGACTGGCCGTCAAAAGAGGTATTAAATTCAAAACCACAGCCCTGCCCGTCTTCCCCCAGAAGCTTCTCATGAGGACGGGCATCTCTGAAGTCTCAGTCAACTCCTCTTCTTTTTCCACAGCTGCTTTGACATAGCTTGTGGTTAAACAATTACTCACAGACCCATTGTTTTCTGCACTAAAATTAGACACAGACTTTCAGTCCTCCATCACAGCACGGAGCTGCAAAGGCTCCTTCCTCCTCTTCCTCCAAAGCCACGGTAAAGCAGCACAGCTACACAATCCATCTTTGGCAAAAGGAGCCCCAACTTACAGCTTGTTACCACATGAAAGCCCACCTGGAATCAGCACAGAATTGAGTTAGAAAGAACACATAAAAGCCACCTGCTCCCACTCCCTGCCATGAGAAGGAACAGCTCAGAGCCTGTCCAGCCTGACCTCGGCTGTCTGAAGGGGACAAGACACCCACCACCTCTCTAGGCAACCTGTGCCAGTGCCTCACTGCCCTTATTGGCAAGATCTTCTTCCGTAAGTCCAACCTAAATTTCCTTTCTTTTAGTTTGAAACCATTTCCCCTTGCCCTATCACAACAGATCCTGATAAAGAATCTGTCCCTTTTTTTCTTACAGC
This sequence comes from Lagopus leucura, assembly GCF_019238085.1. Classification (NCBI taxonomy): domain Eukaryota; kingdom Metazoa; phylum Chordata; class Aves; order Galliformes; family Phasianidae; genus Lagopus; species Lagopus leucura. The sequence goes on from NW_024962287.1 coordinate 4,883,943, forward strand.
CCCCTTTTAGGTACGGAAAGGCCACTCTCAGGTCTCTCTGCTGCCTTCTCTTCTCCAGGCTGCGCAGCCCCAGCAATCTCAGCCTCTCTTCCTATGAGAGGTGTCCCGTTCCATGGATCATTTTTGTGGCCCTTCTCTGGATGCATTCCAACAGGTCGGTGTCTCTCCTGTACTGAGGACTCCACATCTGGATGCAGTGCTCCAGGTGAGGCCTCACCAGAACAGTAAACAAAGGCAGGATCCCCCCCTTTGTCCTGCTGGCCACACTGCTTTGGATGCAGCCCAGGATACAGCTGGCATTCTGGACAGCGAGGCCACAGTGCTGGCTCACGTTCAGCTGCCATCCATCATTACCCCCAGGTTCTTTTCGACAGGGCTGTGCTCTACCCTTACATCCCCAGCTTGTATTGACAGCGGGGGCTGCTGTGACTTCAGGTGCAGACTCTGCACTTGGCTTTGTTGAACCTCGGGAGGCGGTCGCACGCCTATGAGCTGTGGGAGAAGAGGAAAAAATAGGAAAAAAAAAACAAAACAGGGAACAAGCCCTTCCAAAACAAGTGCATCTCTTCCCCCATTCACACACCTCAGTGCTGCAGATCACAGCCCAACCCTGCAACAGATGTCCTGCTGAAAGCAGCAGCACTGCGAAGCAAACAAGCGTTCAGGCACGGCGACTCAGGGAATGCTGCTCCAGGAACGTGGTGCATCGGGGACGGTGCTGCTCAGCCACCCGAGATTTCACGCACAGCCACCACCATAATCTGATTTCACAGGCGTCTCCTGACTTCAGCTGTCAAACCGCAACCGCGGCCCATTTGCTGCAGCAGCAGCGAGCTCGAAAACCAGAGCTGTTCCTGGAGCAGAGCCATTTCCTCCCAGAAATTTAAGGTTCAAAAATCAGAGAATCTCACCGCAACCCATGGACTCGCTGCTTCCCTTTGCAAGAGTTCGGGTTTACGCTCACCAAAAGGGTCGGAGCAGCAGAGCCTTTTCTTACTGCCTTTTGTGCGAGGCTTCACACTACCATGAATGGGTGAAAATGCAAAGCAGAAGTTCGCACAAAGAGAAAGCAGCGTGTGAGGTGGTTTCTTCTGAACAAGAGAAGGAGCAGGAATGACTTACTGCCTCATTAAAGAGCCCCAGGCTGCATTTTTATTAGATACATTTAGATGCCAGTGGTTAAAAAAAAAAATAAAATTAAAAAAATAAATAAAGGGGGAGCACCTATATTCTTCAGGTATGGGCCTGGATAAGTCACACGGCTACAAACTAAACCACAGCAGACACTCCAAACACAAGTGTGGAATGTTAATGGTGCACACGAGGACTCAGAAAATCACCATCAATCTGCACAAAGGTGAAAAGAGTCTGCTGCTGCAGGACCGTGCCTTTTCCCCACGTTCTCACACAGCAAATGCCTGTTCATGCCACAGCCCACAGTTGCCCCAGTGTTCCTCTTTGTGTTTTCTTACCTCATTACAGCTTGTAAGCTGCTCAATGCAATGAAAAGGCAAGTCAGTGGAAAATTTACTATCTCGGAGGTAAAACTGAGCCCATGCCCCTGCTGACAGCCTTCCCACCACCGCCTCCTATGGCACTGCGTGATCCCATGCACCTCCTGCTGTGGCCTCCATCCTGCAAGCCACCTGCAGCTCCAAAGAAAGGCTTAATTCATAAAACATCCCGAGTTGGAAGGGGCCCATAGGGATCACCACGTCCAATTCCTACTTCAAAACACATTTCCTGTGTACATATCCCATACATGTATATGTCCAAGTATATATATTCTGGCCTGCACAGTGCACAACTTGCTAATAATGTAAATAATATCTCCCCAGCTTAATGGGGATGAGAAGTTATGGCTCTACACTGGCACTGAACAAAGCAAGGCGGCACGCCCCGAGCCAGCATGCCTCACAACCACTAAACACACATTTCTGTGCTCTACGTGGGCAGCAACTGCTGTCCAGAACGTTTTAACAGCAGAAACCACACTGCTTGATGCGGGAGGAAAAAAATAAACCAAACCCAAATACGTTCTTCCTCCTCTTCAAAGCCAGAGCATAAGAAACAAGCAATGTAATTATTCCCACACAAGGGGAAGGAAAATAAACCCAAAGAACACACACACGAGGAAAGAAACAAGTCTCAAAAAAACGCATTTTCAAAATAGCTCAAGGGCTTCTGTGCAAGGCCATAGCCTTACAGCAGGAGTCAGGAAGAAACTACAGAGAACGGACTTCAGGGCTGCTGCATCCCGCAGAGCCCCCAGCACAATCTCTCCTGCACGCAGCATCATTCCCTGCCTCCTCCCCTGCTCAGCAAAACTCCCAGCCCAGCATCCAGCAGTGAGGAGGCCAGCTGTGAAAGGTGCTGGCTCTGTGTCTGTCCCCTGCTAGGGACCCACCAGTGCCTGCCCTGGGCAGCACCCAGAGGCCAGCACCGAGTTGGCACGAGTGGGTGCCCTAAGTGCTGCACGTCCTTTGGTGCCCATGGGCACAGGTTTTTCCTCCTGAGCAGCCTCAAAGCCAAAGGTGTCAGTTGCAGCTGTCCCATCATCTGCCTGGAGACAGCCAGCACCAGCGGCATGCCAAGAGGAGGCTTTCACTGCACCTGTCCCAGCATCAGGGCTCCCCAGCAAATCCTCCAAATCCAAGGCTGCAGCAAACAAACCTTTGGCAGGACAGAAGCAAGCTCTCGCCCCGATGCGTTTCCTCCAGGGAGCAGAAGCACGACTCAGACACAATCACTCTCTGCTGACAAGTAAAAGCACTTCAAGGAAGGCTTCTTTCCCCTCCCTTCACTTTGTTTTAGATGGCTGAAGAATTTCCTCTGAATGCTCCCAATTGCAGCTCACGCGGAGTTATTTTTGAAAGCAGAGAACCAGATTTCTGAGAGTCTGAATGAGGAAATGCAAAGCTTTTATTAAGCAATAATAGCCCAGACAATGGTCACGATTTCCCAAGGGTCTGAACACCACAGCTGACAATAAGCTTGATTCCTACACAAAACCCCCCTTGCAGGCTCCGAGGGTTTGCTTTGTATGGTCTCAGCTCAAGTTAGAGAGTTAAAACATTCGCAGTGCAATTTCCTCCAGTAACATCTGACCAGAGATACAAAAATCACTGGGAAAAGCCCTTTATATTGTCCCCTTCCTCCTTGTGACAGTACAAGTCTCTTTCCAAACTTGCAACAAAGACATCTCCCCATCCAGCCGGATCATTCCAAACCGGTCCATCTTTCCAGGATCAGGAGAGTAGGGGAAAAAACCCTTCAACTTCTTCACAGCAATCTGTAATCTGTATCACTGTACCATGACTCTCCTTGTAATGGGAAGAAACGGATCACAAAGCCCCACCTGCCACCATACAGCACAACTGGATCCGGCGATCACATCACCTCGTTGTTATTTCAAAAGGGAGGAAGCTGCAGCTCAGAGGAGCTCACGCAGCCTCTCCAGCTTCCCATTCTGGCCTTATGCATGCCACTTCTCATTCAGTGAGATGTGGTTGGCCATGAACAATTACTGCTGCATGTGAACGAGCTTGATCTGGCTCTCTGTAGCTGGCAAAAGAAGCAGGCACTTCTAGGCCACATAAAACTTGATTGGTTCAAGATGTCTACTTAGGACAAGATGAATTGTCCCGCACAAACGGCTGCTTTTCTCCATTGACTATAAAGCAGACCTCAGGGAAAGAAAAGAAACAGCTTAGCTGCAGACAGCTACATCTGTACAAAAGACGTAAATGCCTCCCATTCAAACGCTGTCCTCATCTTAAACAGTAAAGAAACTGATACACTAAGTTCATTAGCTCTTCAAACCAAGCCGAGCCTACAGGAGCATTCCTACTCCACCATCATTTCTCTCTCTCCTCTCCCTGGTCCCAGTACAAGTGTGGTGTACCTGCACAGCATAGCACGGTTACATTTAAGCTTTTCTGTCAGGCAAGTTGGTTTCAACCCATTCATTTACCGATCAAGCTGACCACACAGCCAGCATAGAGACGTGCCTGCATATACAGGAGCCAACACTTGAAAATGGTTTCAAGTTTTTCTGCAGCTTTGTGAGGGAGAGAAAGCAAAGGTGTTTACAGGAGTTAATAAAAAAAAAAAAAACCAAAACAGAAAGGATGAGAGAGCAGTACTGTGTGTCTTAATTTTACAGGCAGGGTTGAAGAGGGAAGGGATGAAGTGCTTGTTTCGTATTTCTTACCATTAAATTCAAGGACTCTTGACCCAGAGAAATCCCTCAAGTTGGCTTGAAACACTGCTAAAAAATTATTCATCATCTGCTTGTCTGTAAAGGGCCATCCACATTACAGATGCAAGCCAACGAATGCTCTGTCCAGAAGAGCACGCAGAAATGCAGGATGCGTTCAGAACAGGGATGTACTCAAATTAAGGATGCTAAACACACCCAGATACTGCCATTCAGAGACTCCACATAAGCACTTTTTGTGCAGCAACATCTGTAAATCAAAGCACATTGTTTCCCACCCTCATAATAAAGAGATTTGCTGGATTATCTAGAGATCTGTCTGATGGTGGCAGACAAAGCTGCTGAACCTCATGCAGCTGCCTGAAATGGGCACTGAGGCAGAGAGCTCGCTCATGATGCTGAACAATGAACGTGGCCCCTTCAGTGCTCGCCTCCAATTAGCAAAACTCCTTGTGCAGCGAGGAAAGAGCACAACACAGCGAGAGGAGTGGCCACAGGTGACAAATGTGTGTGCCAGCAGCCACTGCCTGGCAGATGAACGAGTCTCCATCTACTAAAGTGAGGATCGCAGGCCGACAGCAGGCAGCAAGCCTTCATCACTTCATCACATTCATGAGAAGCCAGGAAGACTTGAATATTGTTAGCACAGACAGCAAGGCTTGAAATGCAGCCTTGATAATAAACAGCTTCAGTTAATCCATATTCACGACGCCTATCTCCAAAATGCTCCTCAGCCATTTAACTGTTGCTTCAAGACATAGAATCACAGAATGGCCTGTGTTGCAAAGGCCCACAATGCTCATCCAGTTCCACCCCCTGCTGTGTGCAGATCACCAACCAGCAGCCCAGGCTGCCCAGAGCCACATCCAGCCTGGCCTTGAATGCCTGCAGGGATGGGGCATCCACAGCCTCCTTGGGCAACCTGTTCCAGTGCCTCGCCACCCTCTAGGGGAAAATCTTCCTCCTAACATCCAATCTAAACCTCCTTAAGTCATGGCATTATTGCTGGACTTGATGGGTGCTTTCCAAGTTCAGATATTCCGTGTTCCATTATGAGAAAGAACCAGGTAGCAGCTGCCTGAATAACACCTGCCAGACGTCAGGACTGCGTACAACTGGCCCAGCTAAATGCCCCAAGCCATGCAGGGCCCCTTCAGCAGGGAACATCCACACACCTTTGAAAACATCTGAAAGGTTCCTGGCAGTCCTGCAGCCGTTTGCCAACTGATACTTCATGTTTGAGAGAAGGCAGATCCCAGCCTGTCTCATGGCCGAGAAGTATCACCTTTGCTATCTTTTTGAACTGTGCTATGCAGTAATACACTCCAATACATGCAGGAGCAAAAATGCCCTTCAGCATTAATAGCAAGTCTACTTAATAGCAAGATTACTTAATGTTAATAGAAATAAGATCATAGAGATTTTGTTACATGACTCTGCAAATCACTTAAATCAAGAAAAAAAAAAAAAACACCAACAAACCAAGGTTAAATGAAGACTTTTTTCCTTCTTTGTCCTTCATGCCTGCCTCAGTACACACACTAAAATTAAAAACAGCTGTGAACTTTCAGATGCAGTACAGCAGCTCTGCATTGGCCTACAGAGGATCCAAGCCCACATCTCAAGAGCATGCGCCCAAGAGAGCTTATTTTAGGATGAGAAGTAATAGCCTTAAGTTGTTCCAGGGGCCGGATATTAGGAACAATTTCTTCTCCAAAAGAGCAGAGCTGCAGTGGCACAGCTGCCCAGGGAGGAGATGGGGTCAGCATCCCTGGAGGTGTTCCAGAACCATGGGGATGGGGCACTGAGGGATGTGGGCAGTGGGCATGGTGGGGTGGGCTGGGGTTGGACTGAATGAAGTTGGAGATCTTTTCCAACCTTAACCTGTTACAGTTAACTTTTGTTCCTGTGTTTATATCTGTCCTCCCTGCTTTTTCCTTTCCCTGCTTTGTCAGGGGCCTGGGCCTGTTTCCTGTTTATTTACTTGGTGTTTGGACTCCTTTCCCAGACTGCTAAGTACAACGCAGGGAACGTTTGGTTCATGCACACTTAGCTTTGTTTGCAGTGTGCAGCCTTCTCTGCTGGTGGCAGCTCTGCCTTGGTAGTGCAGAGAGGGAGGTTTGGTCAAAACATTGTTTTTAATTCCTGTCTCCCTGTGATGCTCTGTTTGTTGGGATTTTGCACTGACCTGTTCCTTTTACTCTTCAGCTTTGGCACTGCTCCCAAGGGCTCGTGTAAGTAAGAGCCTTGCCAGCCAGAGGGAAGAACCAGCACACGTAACAGGGTTAGGGAGATCTAGAAGCTTTTGTATTGGTCTTTAACCACAGAGGAAGGGGAAAATTTGCTGTTGGTTCTATTTTATCTACATTTTTATGTTGATGTTGTTCATATGAAAGCTGATACAATTTGGGGTAAATCTATTTCTTTGCTCTGTTGTTAAGCCCATTTGGCATGCTGGGTGCTTTTAGCAGTCTTTATTCTGGCCTGTGCTGGCACAGAGCTCAGAGCTGCATTGATGCTGTGCTTGATGGTGAAGCTGTGGGCTGGTACAGATGACAGGCCTTTAGTTGGATTGCCTTAGCAACCCCTCTTCTCTGAAAGGTGGGACGTCCTCACTCATACACAGCACAGCGTTGCCCCCAGGAAAGCTAGTTGTTCCTCGCAAGGTTTGGAAGATTGAGCTCAGATCCTGCTTTTCCCTCACCTCCTTTCTGTGACAATAGGAGGCATCCAGCTGAAAGAATTCTGTGGTTACGAAGTGCAAGTTTTTGTCCTCCAAATCCCGAGCAGCGTGTCCTGTTGTGTCTCATCCTCTGCTAAATGCGCTCTTGTGGGCACGATTTTAAATAAATCCCAGTCCTTGCTAAATATCTGTCAAATATTGACTTAGTCTGTGGTGAGAGCTGACTAAGCTGAAGTTAATGGTGTAATTTGTGCTTGTTTTGCACGTGCGTATAGGCAGTTTCAGTGTGGATGAGCAGGAGTGGAAATGAAGATGTTGCCTTGAATCTATTTCAGGGAGAGGAAAGAGGAGCCTGAGGCCTGCAGTGGCAGTAATGGAAGTAGAGGAGTTGCTAGTAAAGGTGTTGTGTGAGCGTTATTAAAAAACCCATCTTCCTAATGAATGAGGCCACGAGACAAAATTGAGGAGAGGCTGTTAATTGCGTGCTGTTACAGATGTCTTGAAGTGATCTCCTGCACTCTGGTCGGTTGCCATACCCCTGGGAAAATCTTTCTTAATCTGCTGAAAATGAGATCTAAAAAACAAGAGTCTGGCTGGGATTTCTGTGTAGATCAGCAGACACAGTGCAGGTATCTGCTGGTTTCATTTCTTCTGTGGAAGCTTTGCCTTCTGTGAAGATAAGAGAATCCAGAAGGGCACCAAGGCCTCTCCTGCCCTTGGGCTGAGGTTGCATGGGCAGCTCCACGTGTTTGAGATGCTGCAGCAACAAGATGAAGTGCATCCAAACAGCCAAGAAATGGAGATGCAAAGAGCTATCAAATGGCATGAGTCCTTGGAATGAGCTGCTGGCAGAACAGAAGCCAAATTGTTCAATTTCCCTCATGTTTCTGAGCTGTGGTGAAATCTGGCCTTCAGCCTCCTGGAAGGTTGGTTTCTTGGAGTCATCTCCAAGGGATCTGTTGGTGGCATAAGTGGGGTTTTGGGACTCAGCACAAAAAAGGTGCAGCTTTAAGACTCTGAATCTGTTGGAAGTTTGGCAGCCCATGATTTGGACAGATATACTCATTGCTGGGTAAAAACTGGCTTGAAGGCAGGGCACAGAGAGCGGTCATGAATGGAATGAAATCCAGCCTGTGGCTGGTCACAGCCCCAAGGTTCGGCTGAGGCCAATGGCATAAAGTTCAACAAGGCCAAATGCCAGGTCCTGCACTTTGGTCACAACAACCACAGGTAATGCTACAGGCTGGGAGCAGAGTGGCTGGAAAGCTGCAGGAGAAACAAGGTCTGAGGGTGTTGGGTGATGCTAGGCTACCTATGCTCAGGTAGACAAGGAGGCCAGTGGCATCCTGACTTGTGTCAGAGGTAGTGCAGCCAGCAGGAGGAGGGAAGTGATCATCCCCTGTACTCAGCTCTGGTGGGGCCTCACCTCGAGTATTATGTTCCGTGTTGAGCTCCTTGCTACAGGAAAGATAGTGAGGCATCTTTGGTGTTTAGAGAAGGGCAATAGAGCTGTGAAGGGTCTGGAGCACAAATGTGATGGGGAGAGCCTGAGGGAACTGGGATGGTTCAGTGTGGCGAAGAGGAGGCTCAGGAATGGCCTCAAATTGCATCGGGGCGAGGTTCACATTGGATATTAGGAACAACTCGTAAAGAGCGGTCAGGCATTGGAACAGGCTGCTAGGGAGGTGGTGAAATCCCTGATCCCTGGTGGTGTTCAAGAAATGTGGAGATGTAGTACTTAGGGACATGGTTACGTGGGCAGTATTGGTGGTAGTGGGTTAATTAGATGATCATGCAGGCCTTTTCCAACCTTAACGATTGTTTGAAGTGATGAGCTGCTGCATGTTTGGTTATTTCTCCCTCTTCTCTTTGAACCCTGCAGCTTTTCAATGCAGTTCTGTTCCAGGTGGTAATATCTCTGTTGTGGCTTCCAGCATTAGGGAAGCATTATGCCTACAATTGATCCTTTGTAGTCCAGAGAGCAAACATAATGCAGCAAATGTGTTCTATGCTGAAATGTTTATCAAATTACTGTAAAGGTCCTGGATGGCTCAGTACAGTGCAATCCTGAATCTTTCCAAAATGGTCAGTCACCACTCTATTTGAATGATGTGACTTTTTAAAGGGAGTGAAATAGAATCACGGAATCATTAAGGCTGCCCTCAAAGACAAGGATGTTGAGGAGAGCTGGCTGCTCTTCAAGGATGCCCTCCTGGAAGCACAAGAGGTCTCCATTCCTCTGAATAAGAAAGTGGGCAGGCGAGGTAGGAAACCGGCATGGCTCAGCAAGGACCTGCTGAGAGAACTGAGGGCAAAGAAAGGGGTGTACAAGCTCTGGAAACAAGGCTGTGTCACCTGGGAAGAGTACAGGAATGCCGTTTGGACTTGCAGACGTGGGATCAGGGAAGCCAAGGAGCAGGCAGAACTGAACTTGGCAAGGGACGTGAAAAACAATAAGAAAACCTTCTACAGGTACATTGCCCAGAAGAGACAGGCCAAAACGGGCGTACCTACTTTGGTAAATTTAAAAGGAGAACTGGCTTCAACAGATGAAGAGAAAGCTGAGGTGCTGAATGAGTTCTTCACCTCGGTCTTCACTGGTGGCCAGGATTCTAGTCTTTTTCACGTCCCTGAACCCTGTATCACCAAACCTCTATGTGGGGACCAAGGAGGTAAATCCCTCCCCACTGTAAGGGCAGAGCAAGTCCGAGAGTGCCTCCTTAGACTGAATGAATACAAGTCTATGGGGCCAGATGGCGTGCATCCCAGGGTCCTGAAGGAGCTGGCTGAGGTGGTTGCCGAGCCGCTCTCCATCATATTTGAGAAGTCGTGGCTGTCAGGTGAGGTCCCAAACGACTGGAGGAAGGGTCATGTCACTCCCATATACAAGAAGGGGAGCAGGGAGGACCCGGGGAACTACAGGCCGGTGAGTCTCACCTCCGTGCCTGGGAAGATCATGGAACAGATCCTCCTGGACAACATGCTCGGTCACATAAAGAATGAGCATGTGATCCGAGACAGCCAGCACGGCTTCACCAAAGGAAGGTCATGCCTAACTAATCTTGTGCCCTTCTATGATGGAGTGACGGCATTGGTGGACGAAGGGAAGGCGACCGATGTCATTTACCTGGACCTGAGCAAGGCCTTTGACATGGTCCCCCACCACATCCTCATCTCCAAATTGGAGGGAAGTGGATTTGATGGGTGGACGACCCGATGGATGAGCAATTGGTTGAAAGGCCGCAGACAGAGGGTGGTGGTCAATGGCTCTATGTCCAGGTGGAGGCCGGTAACAAGTGGTGTCCCCCAAGGGTCTGTCTTGGGACCGGTGCTCTTTAACATCTTTATTAATGACATCGATGAGGGAATTGAGTGCACCCTCAGCAAGTTTGCTGACGACACCAAGCTGAGTGGTGCGGTTGATACGGTGGAAGGAAGGGATGCCATTCAGAGGGACCTCGACAGGCTGGAGGGCTGGGCTCGGGTGAACCTGATGAGGTTCAACACGGCAAAGTGCAAGGTTTTGCATTTGGGCCGGAAGAACCCCAGGCACCTGTACAGGCTGGGAGGAGCGGTCCTTGAGAGCAGCTCGGCAGAGAAGGACCTGGGGGTCCTGATGGACGAGAGACTGAACATGAGCCAGCAGTGCGCTCTGGCAGCTCGAAAGGCAAATGGGATCCTGGGCTCCATCAGGAGAGGGGTGGTCAGCAGGGACAGGGAGGTGATCGTCCCTCTCTACTCGGCTCTTGTGAGGCCCCATCTGGAGTACTGTGTCCAGGTGTGGAGCCCTCAGTACAAGAAAGACATAGAGATTTTGGAAAGGGTCCAGAGGAGGGCAACTAAGATGATCAGGGGGCTGGAGCACCTCCCCTATGAGGACAGGCTGAGGGAGTTGGGCTTGTTCAGCCTGGAGAAGAGAAGGCTGCGGGGTGACCTCATTGCAGCCTATCAATACCTGAAGGGAACCTACACCCAGGAGGGGAGTAAACTCTTCAAAAGGGCTGACAACAGCAGGACTAGGGGAAATGGATCCAAGTTGAAGGAGGGAAGATTTAGGTTGGATGTTAGGGGGAAGTTCTTTACTAGGAGAGTGGTTAGGCCCTGGAACGGGCTGCCCAGGGAGGTTGTGGATGCCCCGTCCTTGGACGTGTTTAAGGCCAGGTTGGACGGGGTCCTGGGCAACCTGATCTAAATGTGGATGTTTGGTGGCCCTGATAGGCAGGGGGGTTGGAACTACATGATCCTTGGGGTCCCTTCCAACCCGGGTGATTCTGTGATTCTGTGATTCTGCTTGCAGATCCTCTCCAACAGTGCCTCCATTGCTCTCAACTTAGGAAATAGGTGGCCATTCCAAGCACAGGCAGAGGAGATTGAAGTTTCCTGTATCTTTTGCACAAACAGAAACACTACACTGCTCACACAACGGCCAGGCAAATACTTAATACACCTACAAATAGCCACGGAGTTTAATGTCTGTCCTGGAGGCATTCAAGGCCAGGCTGGATGTGGCTCTGGGCAGCCTGGGCTGCTGGTTGGTGACCCTGCACGTAGCAGGGGGTTGGAACTGGATGAGCATTGTGCTCCTTTGCAACCCAGGCCAGTCTATGATTCTATGACTCCTATTTGTCTGCCCGTCCACACACAGCCCCCCACCTAGCAGTGCTGCAAGGACTTGACTTCACTTGGCAAAAAAATGCACCCACAAAAATTCCAAACCAAAAGAAACCCCTTTTTGTATTGCTGCAGTTCAGGTGGCATTGTGCTTTTAGTCCACATCACTGTGCAAAACTTAAAAAGATATGAAAGGATGTAGCAACTAATTAGCAGAACTTTTCTTGCACCTCTAGACGGCCTGCAGCTGGAGAAGCTGAAGGAAATCACACTGACAGCAGTGGACACACACATCCTATCCTGCATTTGAAAGCACAAAGAACAAAGCTCTGCTGAATGTGGGAATTGGAAAGCCTGATGATTTAACCCAGTTTATCCCGTGGCAAATTAGCTGCTGTTGAAACACAAGGCATTACATCATCTATTTGCAAGGATTTTTTTATTTTTTTCTTTCCAAGCTGAACTGCCCTGTTCACAGCTTAAAAAACATCATTTCTTCCTAACAGACTCAACAAAATGAAGGGGTGGATCAAGCTCTTTGCAGGGAAGCACACACCTAAACTGCTCTGCAAGTTCAAACAGCAGAAGATTTTATCTGGAATTTAGCAGGAAATACAGAGTGTCCCTTCAGACCTATCTATTCAGATTCAAGGATGAAAAGCCCATTTTTTCAAAGTTCTGCTGTGCAAAATAATGGAATCACAGAACAAAATCAAAGAACATCCCAAGTTGGAAGGGACCTACAGGGATCATCGACTGGGGGCTGAACTCACCCAGCTCTGCCACAGATGTGATGAGACGAGTGGTGAGAGCCCACCTGACCCTTCCTTCCATTTCTGCCATCTACCCAAATAGCTGCACATTCCAGTCCCAGCTGCCACACCGCCTTAATGGGCCACACTGAGAGGCAGAGAAGGATCAGCTGCAAACTGAGCTGCTGGAGGCATTAGTGCCTGTTCACTTGTTCAACTTGTAGACTTGTTTTCCCTCACTCCCCACACATCTGTTGGTGCAATCTCGTTTCTCAAAGCTTGGCAGAACCCTAATTTCGCAGCACCTGCTTTTCAACACTTGTTTCTCAGAGCTTTCTTCAGTGAAGCTGAAGGGCCAGGCTCTCACAGACTCTGTCGGCGCAGCTTCAAAAACCATGATGCAATGGGCTCTCGCTGCAAAACTGAAGCACCCAGTTGATCCGAGAGGTTTCACACAAGCCGGTGTTGCAGCTCGTCAAACTCAAGAGCTGTCAGATGTTGGAAAGTGGAAGAATGCCAGGCAAATCATTTCCAAACAGCTAAAGTAGGAACCATTGGTCTTGTCCCCAAGAAGAGAAAGTTTTACACATAGATACACAGCTTGTGTGGATCGAGGACCTCCGATATGTTTGACATTTTCATGTGTACCAACCCACGATGGCCACTGAGCACAAGGCAGGGCATCCAAGCAAGGAACAAGATTTACAACAACTAAAACTCTGTAAAACAAGGACTCTCCTTCTAAAACTGGCACAGGTTTGGCATACAGCTCTTTCACCAGCACGCCTTTAGATATTCAAAAGTACAGTGAGAAATTTTGTTTTCAATTTAAAAGATGTGAAAGGCTTGTTTTGAATAACAGACGAGCAATGGGTAAGAATAAAATACTCTACAAAAAGAAAAGAAAACTCTGTGGAAGTCCTGTTAAAGGTAAATTACCCTTCGAAACAGCCAGATCTGTAATAACCAGAGAAGAATGGGCTTTGCTGTCAGGATGTAATTAAAAAAAGAAACAAACAACAAAACCACTCCGCTCTGTTCCATATGGAGATAGCCAGCAGCTGATTTGGGAGAATGTCAAGCAAACAAATTTTCACTCTGAGATTGCAAAAGGTCACCGCAAACAATTACTACAACGCAATGCTAAAAGCAACATATGCCTAGGCTTTTTTTCAGTTTAACAAGATATCTTTACAGCTTTAGTTATTACGTGGAAGGAGTAACAACATCGAGGATTACACAGCCACGTTCAGCCATTGTGCAAATACCAGGGAACCATTAAAATTGCACTGCAAAGTGAGCAGGCTGCACAAGTGTTTGCTTCCTCTTCTGCCTCTGCTTTTGCCAACTGCAGTTCCCAAAACAGATCTCATCCGCAGTCAAACTGGGGCCAGAACGAAGACATTCCTTGCCATGTATGGGAAATAACGGAGGTTATTAATTTCACTTCTCATAATAGAAGAGCAGAAGACACGGGAAGGAGGCTTTGGGATAAAAAGTCAGGCAATAAAAGGAAGCGCTCAAATCTCAAAGATGTGCACCAACAGCACAAGTCTTCCCAGCTGTCTCCCTGCCAAGCAGCCTTCAGAATGGGGCATTTTCTTCTTTCAGTGCAACTCCAGTCCCCATTAACAGGGACTGCATGCATCAGCACAAAACTTTCGCCTAGCAGCACGCAGGAACTGAAAAATGAGCATCCTATTCCAGTGACCTTCACAGGCACACACAACAGTGAGCCATTCTTGTCCATTCAGCATGCTCATGTATAGCAAGTCCCACAGATTCACTAAATTACCCTTCGTGGTCCTGAGCAGGCTCAGGATTTGCAATTAGGATAAAAGAGGCCGGGAGCAAACCCCCGACACCAGATATGACCTCAATACCTGCTCTCCACCGGTCCACGCTTTATAGTGCTCAGCTACTGCTGTTGCTGCCAGAAGAGGCAAAGCATACACGCACCCTTCCTCAGGAGCAGGCACCCATCCATACTCTCCTATTCAGCAGCAAAGGAGAAGCAAACCCAGCTTCCCTCTGTGCTGCCTCAAGCTTTTTGCCTCTTGAGGAACAGGCCAGCTCCTACCCAGCACCTCCCTAGCTCCAGCACTGGGATACCATGGGAATGAGAACCTTTACTTCCTGAAAATTAATGAAGCTTGGAACAAAGGGAAGGTGACCAAGGGGTCTGGTATAATCCCCTCTTTCCCCAGAAGGCACCACACAAGCATACAGCCAACACAGAACCATGACTTAGCACTGCACCTCCTCAATACGCTCACACGAGCTCTTAATAAACCAGGCTAAGAACAGGCACAGGGACAGCAACGCATCCAAATAAGACACCCCTGCACAGCAGCACGGAGCTCACAAGAAATACTTGCGGTGCCGCTCCTGCTTCCATCAGTTTTAGGAAGAGGAAATTCACTTTGGTTCTTTTTATAAACCTACTCTATTACGTCTGTCAAACAGCTGCCACTTTCTCTGCCCAATATAGCCGCTGCCAGCAGTAACCAAAGGATCGCTGTGGCTGCGCATGTATTATGTATCAGAGATGCATATTAAAACAGACTTGAGATCTGTCTGGAGATTATGTGTCACTCCTCCAAGTCAATGGAATGATACTGAGATGCAAGTCGGTGCAGAGCCCGGGCTGCACCTGTGTGAACTGCTCCAAAGATGCTCTGGGCATTGCTGCCTCAGTAACGTTGCCTGAAATGCGAGCTCAGCAAGGCAGACAGACGACGGAGAGAAAAATATCTTTTTCCCTGACACCTCCTTTCACAGGGAAGAAATAATTGCATAGCTTGGCCTTTCTAATCAAGACTGTCGTCCTTGTATTTTTAAAAGTCATTTGCAAGAAAGAAAAAAAGCAGAGCTGATTCCTAAGGAAAAAGAGCTAGGTTCAGTGCAAAAGCCTTGAGATACCTGCCAGCTCCAGCTCAATGGCTGCTCCCAACTAACTGCACCCTTGAGACACTTGCAAGAGACTTGGTGCTATTCTTCACTGCCATGAAGTAAAAACAAAGTCAGCAAACCCTGGAGGCAAACGGGAGAAAGCAGTGGCAAGATTTCTTTCCATCTTTTATTATTTGCATCGAGTCTTAATTCCTGTTAATAAGCCTGAGATTTACATCAATAATAACACACGGCAGTGTGCTTCAATGCAGCCCAGCAGCATTAAATCAAAAAGGTTCCTTGTGCTCCACTCTAAGGAAGGGCAGCAAAAGAACCACCCAGCACACCGTGACCACGACCAGGGCAAACTCTCACCTTTTTCCACACCGTTGTTTTTGTTTCCAAATGCACGGCTGAGAACCTGCAAGGGAAGTCTTAACACCAGTGAATTGTCAGACACCACAGCAATTAGTGGCAGCTTCCCAGTGCATCCACCTCTGGCCACGTTCTGATAGCTGGCTCCTCCTCGATGCCCACATTAAAATCAAGGCACACAAGGTAGGCGGCAGATTCATTTACCAAGGGCCTCCCAGAAGAGATGCCTAAGGAAAGAAATATCTTCCCTAAACAATGCCTGCTTGGCTTGTTGCTTTTTTAAACCATCTGCTATGGGCCCGCTATCTTCGTTAATAATCTGAGGAGGATGTTAATGTGCCCAGTGACATGAAGTAGACGTACAGTGCATTTCTAGATGATGGGAGCCATGCTGCACGTGTGCAACTTACTGCAAACAGAGGAAGGCAGGATTGTGCTGCCCTGCCTTCTGCCCACCTGCTGCTTACACATCATGGCTGTGACATTACTGATCCGCTTACACCAAAGGCTTTTGGTCTATTTTATTTACAGACCCTTGCAAGATCCCCTGCAGACACAAAAGCCTTATGGATCCTCCAGAAGAAACCCACAGAGCAGCTCACCCCGTGCTCCACAGACCTGGGCTCTGCTCTCACTCCCAGCTCACCACCTGTTCAGCAGCTCTTCCTGTCACGAGCTCCAATGCCTTTATGCCAACCTTTTGCAGTAGCCATCTGCATGTCAGCAGCACTCTGCAGCAGCACCAACACAGTCCAGAACACATCATTCCCCACTAAGTGACTGCACAGAACAAACCTGCACTATAATTACTTCCTCATGCCTGTAACAGAAGCACTAAAAGACGAGTACAAATCCCATTCCCATGTGCTCTGGCATTACATACGATGCGAAGGCATTTAATCGAGGAGGGAGAAGATAATCCTCCCCACATTCAGTGACGTGCTTTATTCCATCACATCCAAATCTGGACCCAAGGTGTGGTACATATTAGACAAGGAAAAGCAAAGCAGTTAGGACGTGTTGATGGCACGATGTAATGGAGGGTGTTGATGGTTTTAATTGTGCTACCTTTATATAAGCAAAGGGTCCAATTTCCACAATAAGTTGCCAAATGAATTCATCTTCTCTTTGACTGCCCTTGGAAAGTACTCAACCTGCCATAAAGCGTCCCCTAATGGAAACCACACACACACGGAACAACTTGTTTCCTGCTAGATGACATTTTGGCATTCCAATAGAACTCACTTTCAAACGAATACAGAGATGACCAACATACTGGCGCAGATTTGAGATGACTACACAGCTCCACAATGCCTTCATGTGACACAAAGTAGTACAAAACAGTAAGAAAGCTCATCCTGCAGAGCCAGCTGTCAGGACGTGTGCTTCAGCACAGCAGTGCTCTCACCAAAACACAACGGGAAGGGAACAATCCTCAGGCTACGTGTGCTGCCAGCATCCCCGAGAAGAACGTCAGGTAAGTAGACACCTCTGAGTATTCTGAATCATGGGGAAGGCATTTCATGAAACAAGACAGGTAAAAGGTTAACCAGCTGGAAACTATGCAGGAAAAAAAAACCAACAGTGTTACCTGTACAGACAGAAATGTTATTAGCACTTTGTATTAGAAACTTGACAGGGTTTCCTGCATTCATGGGATGCTCTCATACTGCCCTCGGTATGCTCGCATCTGTAGCAAAACGCATCAAAACTCATAGAGGGGAGGGGACAGGCAGAAAAACACACACAGCCAACTCCATGCACTGAGATCCCAACCATCTAAGGAACTGATGGTAAGGGTGCAAGAAACTCCTTTACATCAAACTACCTGTACTCATTGAACAGCCTGGGTTGCAAAGGAGCACAATGCTCATCCAGTTCCAACCCCCTGCTGTGTGCAGGTCACCAACCAGCAGCCCAGGCTGCCCAGAGCCACATCCAGCCTGGCCTTGAATGCCTGCAGGGATGGGGCATCCACAGCCTCCTTGGGCAACCTGTTCCAGTGCCTCACCACCCTCTGGGGAAAAACTTCCTCCTAAGATCCAACCTAACCATCTCCTGTCTCAGTTTAAAACCATTCCCCCTTGTCCTAAATCATTATTAGGTCACTGTCATTAGTGGGAGCCTTCAGCTTCCCTTCCCCTGGACAACAAGAAAAGATTACATTTCTTCATTGACAAGTCTCTTTTCTGTATTCCACTCCCTGTGACCAACAAGGGACTGCTTGCTCTGTAGTCACTGTGAATGCCACACAGCCCTGAGACCCACCGCCAGCCATTGCCAGTGAGCAGGGGCAGATGCCAGCAGAGGGAGCACAGCACACCTGTGCATTCCTTACATAAAAGCCAAGGTAGATCAAACTGTCAGCAAACACTGAATTAAAAAACATGCATTGAAACCTGCTTTAAAATTGTCACAATCCTGTAAGAAATGTCCAGCAAGCCAAGGAAAAAACTACGAAATGCCCTTTCAAAGACATTTGTAATAGATTAGTCAGTCCTCTAAATGGCTCCTGCTGGTAGCAGACATCAATTAACTAACAGCAATGATTTCACAAAAGCAGGATTGCAATCTGTGCTTCAGAACTGGGCCTGTGATTGCTGTGTAATAACACCTATTTACTGGTTGGCCAGCACTCAGGGCTTCCTACACCCCAGGCCAGATAGGGATCAATTAGGTGTGAGCCATAGAGCTATATACGCTTCTGCTTTCATCCTTCTTACCAAACCCCAAAACCTCAAACTGGCTTTGCACCTCTTTTCAGGCAATATCCACCTTATTTGCATCTGAGAATCAGACATCTCAGCTGCAGGAGCCAACTCAACCACGACAATCACCAGTAAACAGCACTTAAAAGACTTGTCCAAGAAGAAAATTGTGGGCTCTGCTTTTGAGGATATGTCTAAATTGCAACCACAGGGCTACAAGCACACTCAGGGCAGCCATAGCCCAGCAAGCACAATGGCAGTTGTACGGACAGCTGTCTGGCCCTGCTGCGTGCCTCCAATCCCTTGCAAACGCTACCCCAGCAGCTGCATTCCAGCAGAGATACAAACTAACTATACCGAAATGTCCCATGCCTGAATTGACACATGGGTATCGGCTTGTCTTTTTCACAGACCCCCATGTATTCTGCCTGCTAAGTGGTTAGGTCATAGGGATCTCCATTTGGGTTAGGATTCATTCATTACAGCAATGCAAAAATTCTAGCTTGGGTTAAAACCCCAATGTTAAGAGCTGCTTCTGTCTGTGCATGACCCAAAAAGGGGTATTTAGCACAGATAACAGGTAGGCAAGTGAGACAACAAGCACAGGGAAAACCTCCCTGCTGGTGAGGAGTCGTGATCTAGTGATCGGTTGGTCCTTTCCAATTCTGTGTTTTGTGAGGTTTCCAAAGCAGAAAAACTGCCTCCGGACTAGGAACCAACAGACATCTGACCACAGTGATCTTGGCTTCAAATCGCTGGCACATCTGGTTAGCTGCATCTCCCAGCCCGCTGGAATTGGCATGAGAAGGAGAAGGAATGCCCTGGGGAAACGGGAAGGTGACAGGAGTCAAACAGCAGGGAGGCAAATCAGGCACCAGAGATCGTGAGGGGAGAGAACAAATACACAGAGCCAGAAGAAAAAAAGAAAGGCAAACCCTAAAAACATTATGACGATGATACTGTGGGATTTCAAAACTGAATAGTCACAGAAAGCAGATTCGAGGTGGCCTCTGGCTCCCCACAAGCAAACAAGCCCTAATAACACAGCTGAACAGTGACATGCTACAAACACCCAGGGGAAGATGATTGTTCCCATCCCACCTTAACAGCACACAAACAGCCTTCCAATTTTGCCGCGTACCACTGAGAAACAGCCTCAACGACAGCATTTCAACAACTGTGGTTTTCTTGTTTTGCACATTTGCTGCTTTTGCTCTGATTTGACAACTGCCAAAAGCCATCCTCGCATGCAAACAAACATGAGAGCTAACAGTCTCCACTTGCAAAACTAGAGAATATCAGAAAACTATTTTGGACTTCCCTTCTGCAAAGAGACATCAAGAAGTTCAAGAACTGTCAGTACCCCAGCTGAGCTGCCAGAAGAATTTGGCTGTGCCGTGCTCAAATGAAGACAGCCCATTACCCCTGCTCTAGAATCTCTTAACACTGAGCTGAACTGATGCAAACTCTGGTTTCTGGAATGAAAACTGAAAAAAAAAAAAAAAAAGAGAAATCACAAAGCCATTAAGTGAATATGGGTAAAGCCATGAGTAACAGCAGAACCCTCTTATCAACTCTTTGAAAGGGGTGATAACTGCAGGACAAGGGGAAATAGTTTTAAGTTGAGGGAAGGAAGATTTAGGTTGGATGTCAGAGGGAAGTTCTTTACTATGAGAGTGGTGAGGTGCTGGAACAGCTGCCCAGAGAGGCTGTGGATGCCCCGTCCATCCCTGGAGGTGTTCAAGGCCAGGTTGGATGGGGCCCTGGGCAGCCTGGGCTGCTATGGAATGGGGAGGCTGGGGGCCCTGCATGGGGGGGGGGAGTTGGAGCTTCGTGATCCTTGAGGTTCAATGGCCAACCCTGGCCATTCTGTGATTCTGTGACCCTCAGATGGTACATGAAGCCAGGGGAGCTTGTGGGGGGAACGCTTCTCCCATCACCCCAAATTCAGATTGTGGTTCATTTCTGATGCTACCTTTGCATAGAAAGAAGTTTTGGATTATTCACTACTTACTAAAGCCTGAAAACACACCCGATGTGCCAAGAACCTTATTATCTCACCTATAACAGAAATATCAATCAAAACACATTTGCAACGCGTGCGTCAGACTTTGACATCTCACACAGATTTCTCCACAAAAGCAGAAATATCAGTCAGAGCGACCTGCCCGTGACACACAACTCAGGAAACGAAGTTATTTAATCTCCTACTTACAGATACCAGACTTGCCCCACGGAAACCCAGAAATGTTGAAGCCAAGCTATCATATCAGGGTATCGAGGCACACTTATCAGATGCATGCATAAGCAACAAGAGACCAGAAACCAAGCAGGGAGACGCACTCGCTGCTTTATAACACACGCAGCGGCAGAAAGGCGCTCCTGCAGCGGATGCTTTGCTCCTCTGTGTATCCTGAACACCCACTGAACGACTTCCAGCTGCAAAATCGTTTGGCTTAGGGCACAACCGGGGGCTGGGCATTAATGTGTTAGTTAGCCCATGGTTTTTTTGATTAAGGTCGAATGTTTTTAAGGTCGAAAGCAGTAGGGAACGCCAAAGGAAATCGGAGGGGGGGAAAAAAGCCCAGCACAAAGCTGAACTTCAGCAAAGAGCTGAAGGCCGAGCAGGGTGCTAGGCCTCGAGCCCCCAGACCCACCTCGGGCCGGGGGCAGCGGGCGGGAGCAGCAGGGAGGCGGCGGCCCCGTGAGGCACAGCGGGACGAGGGGCTGCTTTAGGGCCCCTCGCAGCTTCAGCCCACCTCAGCCCCCCTCATCACCGAGCCGCGGGATGGAGTCCTGGCTCCCTGCGGGACCCCCACCTCCTCCCTCATCCCCGAGGGACCCCGCCCGCCCGGCCTTCCCCTCAGTGTCTCCCCCAGGCCGTGCCGCCCCTCTCTCACACTCGCTCCCCCTGCGCTCCCCCCGCCGCGTGGTTCGCTCCAGCCTACCTCCAGGAGCCCTCGCTTCACCCTCCCGGCGGAACCGCGGTGCCGGCGCCCGGTGCGAGCGGCTGGGGGGGGAGCCACAGCCTCCGTTTCGTCTTCCCCCCCCGGGGGCCCCCCCCGGCCCCCCCCCCCCCCCCCCTCCAGATCTGGGCGCAGTTGGTTTGTTCCGAAAAGCCGGCCGGTCTTCTACCCTAAACCGCTGGATCTCTCACGTCTTCGGCCATTTCCGACCGAACTGGCGGAAGTTGCCGAAGTGGCGGCGGAACTTAACGGCCCGTTCCGAAGGGTGAGCGGAGAGAGCCGAACCACGGACGGAGACAGCCGAAGGGCTAAAGGGGCGGGAGCCAGGACGGCGAAGGAGGAGACTTCTCTCCGGAAACTACCGAGAAGAGCCGAAGTGTCGCAGGAGGCGGAGCATCGCCGCCCTCCAGTCCAGAGGGGTTCGCTGGCCACCACGCATGCGCACTGCGGGGAGGCTCTTTTCCCGCCTAAAGGTGGACACGTGCTGCCCTGCCTGCTCTCCTCCGCGAGGAGCCGCCATGATGGGTCTGCGTCCGCTCAGTGCCCCACGCAGCCCTTGCGTGGGCAAACACACCCCAAGCTTTAGCCACAGCACACCGAGTTGGCTCCAGCACCCCTGCAAGGCTGAGTGTGCGCACAGAGAGTTCAGCTCTGTGGTGAAACCACCATGGGGACTGCAAAGGTGGCGCATTCTCTGCACAGATGTCCAGATGGCTGCTAGCAGAAGGGGTTTTACAAACCACGGTGTTTTGGGATGCTGGTACATGCCGGCCCTGCTTATGAGTACTGCCAGACCACTACAGATGGGATTTCATTACTGAGTTGCCTCAAGATCCAAGCTGGACAGTTTGGATTAATACTAGAAATTAAAACTCGGTCTGGACAAAAGTGATGTAGAATATAATTTCTGGATTTAACTTCTTAACAGCATTTACATTGCCAACAGCACCTAGTAAGAGCAGCAACATCAAACGTATGCAGACAAGTACCAAACATACCATGCAAAAGATGAAGATTGAAGCAAAAGAATTAGGGGAAAAAAAAAAAAAAAAAAACAAGTAACAAAGCAGTGGGGAAATAAAGAGAAGAAAGGCAAGGAATGGTGGCAGCCATCATCCTACAAGAAAGCCAACTCCAGCAGCTTCAGTACTTCTTGTTTATTACTTTATGTGCTTTCATTTTACATATATATTAATGCCCCATAAAGGACTTCATATCTATGGGTACCAAGTCTCACCCCAAAACACAAAACCTGTTAGCTTGTGAGGGACTGAGGGATCTGAGAGAAGAAACAGGTTTACCTCCATAGGAGCAGCAGGAAGGGTGGCAACTGTGGCGTATCTTCAGGAATCTTCGCTTTAATACAACGTGAGCACTTCAAAACTGCGAGAAACCACTTTTCCACCACTCTGCACTTTTTTAACAGTCATTTACACGTATGTAGAGCATGCAAGGAGAAACTAACTTTTATCCTGAAAAAATGGTGAGGGTGAGAGGGGGAGCAAGGCTACCTGTTGTTAGACATTGAAATACAATCCTACAAGCAGGGGACAAGGACGAAGGGGTAGGAATAGGTACTCTAAGGCTCTCAGAAACAGTCTGTCTTTTCCAGCCCATCCAGCCTGACCTTGAATACCTCCACGGTGGGGACACCCACAACTTCTCTAGGCAACCTGTTCCAGTGTCTCATCACCATCACTGTGAAGAATTTCTTCCTGATAGCTAGTCAAAATCTATCCTCTTCTAGTTAACAGCCATTACCCCTTGTCCTGTCGCCCTCCTCTGGTCCTGATCCCCAGCTTTTTTATGCTGGGGCCCCCAGAACTGGACGCAGTACTCCAGGTCGGGTCCCACAAGAGCAGAGGGACAGAATCATCTCCCTCAACCTGCTGGTCAAACTTCTCTTGATCCAACCAAGCCAAGATACGGTTGGCCTTCTGGGCTGCAAGCACACATTGCTGGCTCATCTTGAGCTTCTCGTGAACAGACGCCCTCAAATCCTCCTCCTCAGGGCTGCTCTCAAGCCATTCTCCATCCCCCCGACCAAGGTGGAGGACCCTGCACTTGGCCTTGTTGAACTTACGAAGTTGGCATAGGCATTGAGCCTGCCCAGGTCTCTCTAGCTGCAATTTAATGCCGTGGATGCTATCACTCCTTCGTGCCCTCTTCTCTGTTTGAATAGTCTCCACTTAACCATTTTTCTTTATCTGGACCAAATTCTGCTTCTCATCCCCCCTGCAAGCTTTTCTCACTTCCAACACGTTAACGTTTCACCTCTGCTGTAGATTACACCAAGTCATTTTGAGCAGGTATTAAGGAGTTTCAGAGCCAGCTAGTGCACAGCCCCATGGCATACTTCCATGGCCTGAAATAAACCTCAGGAAAACATCCGTTCCTCTTCAAGGGAGTAACAGTCTAAGGGGAAGACTAAACTTACATCTTTTCCCTGCCAGAAGGCTACAGTCCTTCTGGCAAAACTTTTTTAACCTCTTTCTCCTCCCTTCCACAGGAGACAGTACTAAGGCCTGACCACCTGCAGACTCCACAAGCCTTGTGGAATGTTTTTTAGACCACACTCCTAACCTCAACAGTCCTATCAGATTTCACAGGATTCAGTCGCTTGTTAGCCCCAGGGTGCTCTTGGTGCTGAACAGGTAAAACACATCTCTAATACACATCTCCCAGCCCCACTGGGACAACTACACATACGTGAGAAAGCTAAATTTTCAGTTCTGCTGAGGCTCTGACCGCTTTTGTCCCTCAGGTATCTCACAGTATGCTTCACAAGAGAGGAGTAATTAATCTGGAATGCTGGCCAAATTCCAGCTTAAGTAATAACATTTGGATGGGTTACATTCTCCCTGCAGTTTTGAGTGAATATGGATTGGTTTTTTCTCCTTCCTTTATGCCATAAAAGCAATGGTCTGGTACTGTTGGAGCAGCTGCCAGGCTCTGCAATGTAAGCAGCTGCATTTTAGCAATAGGCAAAGGCGTCTCATTTGCTTAAATAAAGGACCTCATGAAGACCCCATGGGCACAAGAAGTGCTGTTAATAATACACTCCACTGCTGGGCATAAAGTGAAGCAAGGGCTAGAGCATGTCATGAACCTGTAATTGAAAAGTTAACGTAAGAATGGACACAGGCATAAAGCACAAGAACTTTTTCCTCCAAAATGCTAATTCAGGCTTGGACCCAGTGCAGCTCCAGCTGGAATCCGAAGAGCAAAGCCAATGAACTCTTAGCATCCTGCACAGGGAAACGAGATCATGATGGCAGGAGAAAATAAGTTTATAAAAGCAGTGAAAGTTTTGAGCAAGATGCTGGGATGTCTGAGGATACGGCCAGGTAGTAAAAAGGCACGAGGAACAGAAATGTCTGTTCCCTTGTTCACAGAGGCCCGATGAGTGTATCTTATTTGAGCTAGATATTTGAAAGAAAGAACATAAGGAGGAAAGAAACGGGGCAGAAGGTTGTAAGATGTAATATTATGGATCACACTTAGAGTATGTCAAGTTGCACTGCCACACATTTTATGAAGAATAAACATTCTGGAAAAATTCATTAAATGATTGCATTATGCTTTGTTTATAGAACTACACATCACCAGACTAGGTTATTATCTTTGGCGAACCTCAGTGCCTAAAAGGGTAATTTCAGTATTTCAGCAACAATGTAGTTAAGAGAGATTAGGACAGTGGTTACAAATAAACCGTGAGAGACCAGATGGCTCAGAGGATGGGTAATGAGACATGCAGCTTTCCTCCTCCCCCAGCATGTCCCAGATCATTAGCGACTGAAAGCTGTTACTAGCACTGACTATTTTCCACCAGCAGTTTATTGACCCAAATATGGTTTTGCTCATCCCCAAAACTACTGCACACCGATTTCAGTATGGCAAGTCCCTCCAGGCTCTGGTGGAGCTGCACAGTGTGAGAGGGCGAAGGCAGAGGGTGTTGCCTTCCTACCTTGCGTGTCTGTAACCACTTGCAGCAATTCTACTGCACTTTTGTGGACCTTGCCTGCATTTCCTTTGCATTTTTTTACACTTACCTCAAAAATGAAACATTCAGAGTCACGCAGAGTCATTCTGTAGGAATCAAGTCTATCCAGGTGAATTCAAGGCTAGGTGGGATGGGCCCTGGGCAGCCTCATCTTGTGAGTGGTGAGCAGCCCATGGCAGGGCTTGGCACTCGATGATCATTAAGGTCCCTTCCAACCCAAACCATTCTGCAATTCCATGATTCGATGACTATGAATTACCAGCAAGTCCTCTCCCACCTTCACCTCGCTCCTTATGGGATGTGCACTTACTCACAGGAAGGTGAGTAAGCCATAAGATGCTGCACATTGCTCTTTTTATTAGACTCCTGGACATTTCAGTGACTGAATAAAGACAGGCTCCAAAGCAGGAAGCAGCAATCCATTTCTGTAAAGTTGCCTTGAATTCCTGAAGTGCTACAGCTAGCCGTGCTTCCCCTTCATCTCCAAACAGATGCTTTGAAGTTTTCCAGACACCCAAGAAGGAAGACACATCCAAACACCTAGACTACCCCCAAACTCCACCCTGTAACAGATGGTGAGGTTTCAAATACAGAAGCATCTGGTAACCACTGGTATGAAAAAGCTGGCAAGCCACAGCTTATTCTGTTCTACTAAATATTCCATAATTTGAACTATATTTAAACAGGGAGTGAAAAAAGAAGCAATCATTTCACTTGTATATAACATAATCCCTAAACTCCTACACACTGGATCTGCAGTGCAGTTGGGCACTGCACTCTTGCCTACCAAAAGCACTTTTTTAAATTAAGCATTCAGCAGTATTAAAAATGAAATTAAAACTGAACGCAAAGCAAGCAGCCCAGCCCCTCCTTGGTGAAGCACGAAGCATCGTGTTTAGCGTGTGCTTTGTTACATCAGACAACCAGGCTCAGGGCTGCCACTTTCCACTACTTCAGCTCACCCTCAAGTCCACACAACACGAGGGGCTCTGACAAGATCCCCAGCAGTGCATCTAAAGACAGAAGTCTTGAGAAACTCACTGAGACCTGTGCGCTCAAACCAAGTGTTTCACCTGTCCCCAGGCCCAGCTGCCAAGTGAAAACTGGAGATAATACTTCCTACACAGAGACACTGAATCACAGAATACCCCCAGTTGGAAGGGACCCATCAGGACCACTGAGTCCAACTCCTGCCTCCACCAAAGCCCACCCAAAACCAGAAAATAATATGCGACTGCTAGAAAAATCTCTGCTAGAAATTATGGTCAGAATACATTAAGGGTCAATTAACACATACACACATGGTTAAAAAAGAAAGAACCCTCAAAACCCCAAACCAAAGCCAGACCTGAGCATGCACATTGCATGCGTAGCCCTAAATGTGCGCTCCCCAAACTGTGCTCAAATAATCTTTTGGGACAACACTCCGCAGTTGTTTCTGTGAGCTGAGTGAATCATCTGTGCTTGCTGGAAATCCAAAGCGATAGCATGCATAAAACGATCACTCTGGATTAAAGTCACTTTGGGAAAAGGCTGTAAAAGGCTGCCTGCCAAGATTGTGCTAGAGGTCCACTGGAGACTGTGCCATCAGATCTGGAA
This sequence comes from Lagopus leucura, assembly GCF_019238085.1. NCBI lineage: Eukaryota > Metazoa > Chordata > Aves > Galliformes > Phasianidae > Lagopus > Lagopus leucura. The sequence continues at coordinate 4,910,751 of NW_024962287.1, forward strand.
GTGTGCTGAGAGCATTCTAAAGTGCCTAGAGAGGGAAAGATGTACTCCTAGGAACTGGCTGATAAGGGAATCTTAAATTCCGGATCTAGAAGGAAGAACAAATAGTAACAGCAGGGCCCTAAGTCTTAGCTGTAATAGCTGACAGATTTCTTTACAAAACGATCACTGAACAAACACGAGGTGATCCTGCTGCAGACTGCTGACAAATAGCGAGGATGTTATAATAACAGCTGCTTGTGATCGCTCAATTCAAGCCCATTTGCCACAAATTGGTTCAGTTCAAGCAAAACCGCAAGGGTTTCAATTCAAACAGAAAAGTTTGTGAATCTGACCAGGTTGAAGGGCAGAAAGGCTCCAGGAGATTTTAAACCAAAGAATGCAGCACCACAGAACCATTAAGGTTGGAAAAGACTGCTAAGCCCAAGCCCAACCCAGCCCACCATGCCCAGCCCTCAGTGCCACATCCTGCGGTTCTGGAACACCTCCAGGGACGGTGACCCCCCCACCACCCTGGGCAGCTGTGCCTCTGCATCACTGCTCTTTCTGTGAAGAAATGTCTCCTGATATCCAACCTGAGAACACACCCCATCTGTCACGTGCATCCTGAATGGAAGAGGTGAATAAAAAGCACACAGAGGGAAGTTGTGAGAACATGCAGGAGATTGGACATAGCCACAGGCCTCTAGGCTTAACAAATACAGAAGCAGCTGGCAATCAGATGGTCGCCTCCCTGTTCAGCAACCCAAGCCATTCCACAACTACAGCAGAGGGTACAGGTGCGTTAGGAGGAAACCTGCCTGCACCTCCCCAGCCAGGAGGGGCAAGCAAAGAGGAAAGCTCTGTGCTGCTGAAACACCAAGGAAGCAAGGAATGCTCATGGTTTACACAAAAACCCAACTTAAAATTCACAATTATTCACAAGCTTCGAAGTGCTGGGATGATATTCACAAGCCAAGAAGTTCTGGGATGAACCTTCCCAGCCTGCATTTGAGAGTGCCAACGTGTGTTTGACACTCTCAAGAAGCAGCAGCATGACACACCACCGGCACCAGCCCACCTCCACCAGCTGCTCTCTCACTGCAGAGGACTTTGTGCAGAATCTCTGCTCAAGGAAAGAGGAGGCAGTGCTCAGAAAAGCTGTGGCATCAACTGCACGCAAAACCTGAGGACAGAGTTTGAATTGAAACGTAACAGGCATGGAGATATTGAGTGTAAAATGCACCATTGGATCCAAGTTACACCGTGCTAAAATAACTCAGCACCTGCCTTTGATAAAGTAACTGGTCTCTTTTGACAAAAGGGTGTTCAATCTTATTTATTGGGATTTTAGCAAAGCAACAAAAAATCTGGGGAATTATTAGCAAAGGGGGGAAACAGGCACCGATGGAGAGAACGGTGAGATCGATAATAAACACTGCTGTGCATTAAGAGCTGCAGGTTTTTTTAAAAGCATCGTTACAAAGTTAAATGATAATAAATAATTGTCACCATGTTAAGCACAATCTATTTCAAGGCCTAAAGTTACTATCATGCACCAAAATGATTTAAATAGGAATATCTATATCTACATCCAGGCAGTGCAGGCCTGCTGCCAAAATCGACCACTAAAATAGGGCAGCGGTTGCCAACTGTGCCTTTCTCAGCACAGAAAGGGTACTTTCTTCTCTCCACAGTTCACTCAGTTCCACTGTTAGTGCATTAGAAATGGAGAAACCAACTCAGAGGTGAATCGTTATGAAAACATTTCTTTAAATGAAAACCTCCTATGCTTTTGAAGTAAACCACGTTGCATAATCCCATTAAAACACTTTATCGTGCTCCGTCTTCATAGCTCTCAGGTTGTTATTGTCAGGTTGTTCAATACCTGAAGGGAACCTACACCCAGGAGGGGAGTAAACTCTTCAAAAGGGCTGATAACAGCAGGACTAGGGGAAATGGTTTTAAGTTGAAGGAGGGAAGATTTAGGTTGGATGTTAGGGGGAAGTTCTTTACTAGGAGAGTGGTTAGGCCCTGGAACGGGCTGCCCAGGGAGGTTGTGGATGCCCCGTCCTTGGACGTGTTCAAGGCCAGGTTGGATGGGGTCCTGGGCAACCTGATCTGAATGTGTATGTTTGGTGGCCCTGCTAGGCAGGGGGGTTGGAACTACATGATCCTTGGGGTCCCTTCCAACCCGGGTGATTCTGTGATTCTGTTAACCCATTGCACAATGCCTATTAGACAGCTCATCAAGGACCTCTTGGTTTGAAGCCACTCTGCTCATTTCCAGCCTAAACTCATTCAGAGCCATTTGTTCTCATGCCCAAACTCTCATTTAACTTAATTAACTCTTCTCCCTCTCTGGTGTTTACACCAGTGTATTTACAGAGCAGGAATGTCCTTTTCCTTTGCCTGCCTTTGCCACTGGCTTACCACCCCGGCTCCTTTTCGTTGTGCCCTCTGCCAGTCCTGAAGCCATTCAATCTTCTTCCATGTCTTACTCTACAATTGTCTGACAGGAGACTGTAGTGAAGTGGGGCTCAGTCTGTTCTCCCAGGTAACGCGGCAGCACAAGAGGTGATGGCCTTCATTTGTGCCAGGGGAGGCTCAGGTTGGATATGAGGAAAAACTGCTCCAAAAGAGCAGTGCTGCAGTGGCACGGCTGCCCAGGGAGGTGGGGGGTCACCGTACCTGGGGGTGCTCCAGAACTGGGGGGATGTGGCACTGAGGGACACAGTGGTCATCGGTGGGCTGGGGTTGGGAATGGAGACCTCAGAGATATTTTCCAACTTTAAAGACTCTATGATTCTATTATCCCAGGTTTGATGAAACCCCACAAAGTTGATTTCTGCTATTCCATCTGTTAATACAGCAGTGCTGGGACCAGTCCTTGAGGAATGCTACTGCTGACTTGTCTGCCAATCCTTTTTCGGCCATCCTCCCTTTTCCTACCTCTGTGATGACAAGATTTATGGATGCAAAGCCACACTTTGCTCCTAAGTGATTGATTTAACCTGTCTTGCTTTGTATTTTTAGTCTTTTTTTTCCCCTTAATTAAAGTTTGCCTTTTGCTGCTGGAGAACAACAAAGGCTCATTTCTCTGTAAATCAGGCCTCTGGATAACGGGAAAGCTGTCCTACTTCCACAGTTGGGCATCTGTATAAATTAATAAACTATGGAAGTTAACACATTTTATGTTAAAAATGGTAAATGAAGTTTGCTAATGAGCAGCCTGACTTTTTAATTGTACTTAGAATTTATGCCACAAACTTAAAAAACAATTAGGATGCAGGAAAACAGCATGTAAGACTTGCAGTTAAATAAAATTAAGCTAAATGTGCTGAATGCATAGTTTAAACTAAAACACTTTTATTGTACAAAGGAATTCTGCAGCCTATAAACAGAAACAATTTCATCTATTCAGCATGTCTTCGGGTTTTCAGAACTTGAAACAAAATTAATTTCTGTTCTCACACAAAGGACGAGCTGGTCCTAAAATAAAATGGACGCAGCAAAAACTCTTTCATTGAACATTTTATTGTTTTTAACCTGGATCACTTCCACCACTCAGTTCCACACTGGGTGTTGCTCCCAACAATTCTGTTAGCAGAGCGAAGGAAGGGCAACATCAGCAAGCAAAGGCAGATGGGAAGAGCAGAGCTGCTGACTGCAGTCCTGTCTTAAATGTTGGGCAGAGCACAAGCACTTGATTCTTTTGGGGCAGTTTTGGGGCAGCTCTATGCTCTGGAACTCATCAGAAACCCTGAGATCATCCAACAGATGGCAATACTCCTCTTTAATCAATATGAATCCACAGAGAGCAAGAAAAAAGAATTACTTGCCCTCCCAATTACAGTAATGTTCCCCCAAAACCACTAGGCTGAATTTTGAATTCATTCAAATGTAAAGACCACAGAATTGCAGAATATCCTGAGTCAGAAGGGACCACGATGTTCAGTGAGTCCAACTCAAGATTAAGGAAAATCCCTTTTCTTTTAATAGTGTGACAGAACAACACTGCAATTTCTCTTTTTTGGAGATTAAAAAATTGGTTGGACTTTAGAAGCGTTATTATACTTGAAGCAGTAGAAGAAGCTGAATATAGAGCACCGTGAAAAGATGCCACTGGGATCAGTTAAAGCCAACAGTGAAAACACTGAGGAGGAATGAAGCCAAAAACACAGCAGCAGATTGAACTTGGCGTACGCCATGGCAGGAGGCCAGGGGAAGGAGAGCTCGCTACAGGAGCAGCCAGGATTTCTGAGGGATGCAACTCGGGCATCCAGACATCGGGCGGCACCAGCGCTCGGCCAGGCAGAGCAGCGAAGCAGTGCCCATTCCAACGGCTGAGGCTCCATCCCGGCACATCTGAACTTCCTACTCACGATATTAAGCTCTACCATTCATAAACACTGAGCTGTCTCACACCATTTCCATCTTCAAAGAGCTCCGAAACCAACCACTAATCCACACAACCACCTCCTGGGGTGCAGGGGCTGCTGAAAGACTGGGACAAAGGAAAAACGCTGAAGTCATTGGGCACAGCTCCTAAAAGGGAATGTTTTAAATCAGCTTGGCAGAAGGCAGCAATGCTGGGCTCCCAGTCACAAGGCACGGCTTCCTCTGAGGTTCTTTGGTGCTGGGAGGCGCCCACAACCTCAGGTATTTCCCCCAAAACCCAGATTCTCATTTATGAACAAAAACTGACGGGCAGAGCAGCTCAGGAAATAAAATGGGCGCAGTGATAGCATGGTGGAGATCAGCAGAAAGCTTTGGCCAACTACTTGCATTTCAGCTGGGCTTTTTAACCAAGGGAAAATGAAAAAGGCAGACAGAAGCAGAGCCTCCTTGTTGGCCCATACCCCTGCTTTTCCTCCAGCAAATGGAATTACCTTGAAATTTTCAAGAAAGCCATGAAACAAGTTCAGGCTCACAACAAATTCTTGGAGGGAAGACGATATGGAAATGCAGTACATCTCTGTTACAGAGAACTGAAAAAATGATTTTAAAAAACGCTAGGAACAACAATATGCTCCTAAAGGGAGAATAAACCCAGCACACTTGTGTTTTTAAGCACCTTAATGCTGTTATCAATAAACCCAGCTGCATCCTTTTCACAATGCAGCAATGACAATTGACTCAAATGGATGGCACTTTGATAATGCGCCTATTTGCCTCTCAAGCCGAAACAGATAAAAATTCAAAGATTACACATCTTTGGTATTTGTATGCTAATATACACAGCTTTAGGGAAATTGTTGCGACTCAACCACAATTCATCCTGTGCAGGCAGCGCCTTCAAGTACCTACCGGCAATTTTCAGGCCGCTCGCAGTATATCTTAGGGCTGTCATCATCTGATGCATCATCTGTTCTGCAAGAATCTGTCAGGAGCACCAGGCAGGCCTCCTGGGTGCAGGTAGGCAGGATTACAGCCGACTCATCACCTTTTTTTCCTGCCATCCCAATTTGTACAGTCTCGCTTTCGATATGGTTTGCCCATGGTGGACGAGGAGAAAGGCGCCTGGTGCACACGTGTGCAAGGGACAGCACGAGGGAATCTGGCTTTAATCATAGAATCACACAACCATTACGGTTGGAAAAGAGCTCCAAGATCATCAAGCCCAACCATCGAACCATCATGACCGTGCCTACTAAACCACATCCCACATCTGTCCTCTTGTTAATGATCTCTTCTGCTTCATCTCCTTGGTTTTGTTGGAGGAAAACAACTGGGCTTGAAGGAAACCCTACTAGAAAAAAGCACTCGCCATCCTGAGTCCTTCCTGAGGACTTTGGCAAGTTAAGCAGCTCCACTTCCCATGGAGTCACAGGTTTCTTCTAGTTCTTCCCAAACCACCACCCCACTGAAATGTGGAACAACTTCTGCTGCCTATGAAGGCCACCATCCACAGGCAACAAGGGGCTACACCTGCTTCAGGGGACGATTCCCGCCCAGTGTCTGCTCACGCTGGCTGAGCTGCAGCTCTCCCAAGGCTCAGTGAGCGCCTGGGTTGTCCCTCTGCCTGCTGCTCTTGCACTTGTGCAACCTTAATTAGCTCTGCGGACCTGTCTCTCTTCATCAGGCTTGGCTGAAATCTTCCAACAGGTTCAGGAAGGATGGGGGTGGTGCAAACATGTGTGGTGAGACTGGCTGAGATGGAGTGTAACTGAGTAAGAAAACAACAAGGATGCCGATCGTAAGGGCAAAACAAGGGAGTGCCACTGTGCAGCCAAGCAGAGAGACCTAAAGATTCTGGCATAGCCACTCAAAAAAATAAATACTCAGGAATAAGGGAGGTGTCCCTGCTTTGCTTTTAACAGGGCTTGGAAGTGGGATGATGAGAAAAGCACTCCTTGCAGGCTTGCCTTGGCATCCGGAGGCAAGAAGCCTGCAGTCATGACATTGCAGTTTTAGGGGCCGCAAAGACGACCTGGACAGCAAAAGAGTACAGAAGCCATCCCTCGTGCTTCAAGCTAGCATCAAGAGGCAAGGAGCTGAAAGACTCCTGTCAGTTGACTCCTGAAAGTCAATTCAGTAGCAAACACGGCCTATGCTCACCTAATAAAGTACTCTACACTTAAAAATTATATTCAGTATTATGTAAATCACCTTGTTAACAGTTGCAGGGTGAAAAGCTGTTCGTGCAACAGCTGCCTGTGCGCAGCTCCTGGGCACTGCCCCACCTCCTGCCTCTCTCCCAGCCCTGCTTCATCAAGTAGCTGGGCAAATTGATGAATTGCAGCGAAATGATCTCACTGCAATGCCTTCTGCTGATGAATGAGGAATACCCTGCCAGAGCATCCTGATTTCAGGTGATGGATTTGAGCCCGGGCTCCAAGACAATTCCTCGTGGCTGACAAGCTCAGCTATTTTCACTCTTAATCTTTATAATATTTGATTGAATAGATCCAAGGTCATCATTTCCACCGAGGTGGCTGTTCAAAATACCACCAGCCTTCAGATTATTTTTAACTGCATCTGGAAAAGTGCAGAATATTCACCTAAGAGCTGGTAAGAACTTTGTCCCTGGGAGATGCCTACACGTTAGGCACGCGCTTGCAGCGGTGTGACCAAGCAGCTAAGAAGTGGCATTTGTCATCCCACGGCCCAGAGCTCTCACCATCAGACTGCAGGGACACAGAGCCCAGGGAACAGACATTTCTCATCCTCCATCACAGCCCAGAAGTTTACTTCTTTTTTCATGTTAGGAGTCCGATAGGAGGCAGCTTGGCTTTGAAGAAGTGGGAAGAAATAACCATTAATGTGCATCATTTCCTTATACAAACACTGTATAATAGGGGGCACCTTAAAGTCCCCAGGCTTGAGCCTTACAGAATATATAAAGCCTTTTGGGATGCAATATGGTTTTTCCTTCCCATTTCCTTCTCTTACAGAAGCTCAGGTGGGAGTGCAGCCTCCTCCAGCCCAGCTGCATAGAACTTCCACACGGATCTCTGCACAGCATCAGCTGTGTGCGAGACATCAGCCACGTGTGAGACATTCCAGCACTTTGTTGTGCAATCCCTGATTACTGATGTCTGCTCCCTGCATTTCTGCAGCACGATCTGTAACGCAGCATAGGACATTTGACATAGGGCTCCCTCCCATCTACAGATGGGGAACCCCACAAATATGCTTCATCCCCACAACTTCTGTAGTCTCCAGTTTAAGACCCCAAGGAATGAGCAAAAAGAGGGATTGGGGAGAAACTGTTGTTCTCTGCCCCCACCAGTGCCAGAGCAGCACGAGTGCCTTTTACACAATTCCCCTCTGTCACCAGGGGACAACACAGCCAGCTTTGTGCAAAATGTCACAACTCTATCTGGTTTAGAAGGATATAATCTGCACCATTTTGAGCCCTTCCGAGGCTGGGTGCAGGCATGAGGCTGCAGGAGCACATGGCTGTGGGGCTCATACAAAATCACCGTTGTGCAGGGCACCAGAACAGGAAGAAATGCTGTCGCTGAGTCTGTGCCAGCAGAACCAGCAAGTGGTGATGGAAAAGTCTGGCAAGGGAGCAGGAGAAAACCTCTAGGGACCCAGGGCTTCACTCCTTCATAGAACATCCAAATCAAACCAAGGGAGGAATTTTAATTCTCAAATTAAGATGAGTTTGGAGGTAAACGAACAGCTGGAAAGTCCAATGAAGCTAATCCCCTTCCTCCCCAAAAAAGCAACAGATGCTGCATTACACAGCCTGCAGGATGAGCAGTTGGTAGCCATGCTGGTGACGCACACGGCCCTTACTGGTCTAACAGGGGTTAACAAAAAGGCTTGCTCCAGAAAACAGCCCTATTTATATACCCATGAATGTGTGCTGGATCACTTCTGCAAATTTGGCTACAGTCTGCAGGATTTAAAAAAGAAACTCACACCCACTATTGCAAGAGTTGCAATAACATCAGGCCTGCTGGTGCCAATGAGTTATAAGCGCTCACAGCAGCCGGCGTTTGGGATCCCTCCATGTTTTGTTTCCTTGGAGGTAACTGCAGTTATCAGGTGATGCAGGGTATCAGGCTCTGACACCTGGCCCTCCAGTTCCTATGCTGGAACAAGGCAGGCGTTTCATGGCATCTGCATTGCTGACTCAATCGCATACCTTCATTCCCATACCGTCCTTGGAAAAGGGACATGGGGGGAAAGGGCTCTTCAAAGCAGCACGCAGTGGGCAGCACGGCCTCACTTTGCTGCTCTGCCTCAAGGCCTCACCGGTAAAAGCAGGCAGATCACACGAGTGCGACCCTGCCTCCATCCCACATCCACCAAGCTGATGTTTTCTGCAAGAACATCCCAACTGCCCCACGTTTGGAAGACAACAGCATTCAAACAAAGGAAACAATGCTCCATCTTCTCCCTGCACTTTACATGTACCCAGCCTCAGAAAAAGGTGGAAGGAAAACGTCTTCTTGTTGAGGCTCAGCCTACCTTCACGCAGCTATTCCAAGCTCTGTAATTTTTTCCCCCCCAAGTTTAAGCTCTGGCGCATCTTGTTTTCCTCCTTCTAGAGAACAAACAAGAAGAGCAGCAGCCCTGTAGGTAATGAAACCCTCCTCCAAGTTGAAAAGTACTGAGCTGTGAGCAAGGAGGTGACAAACGAGAAAACAGTACTGAGAGGACAGTAATCATGTGTGGGAGCAGTGCTTCCCAGCAGGAAGGCAGATCTCTGCCATGGCAGCCGTCAGCAATGTCCACAGCCCCATGTGCCAGACCCACACACAGGGCTGCTGCCCACATCCTCCTGCCATGCCTGGCCCACCCCCAGCTGTGATGGATGAAGCTCCCCCACTTTGGTCACAGGGGCTGTGAGACCACCTGAACTTAATATTGGGCTATTGAGCAAGGAAAAGGTCTACAGCTGCACACATGCATCTTTATCTCCACGGTGCAACCTAGGCTGGATTCACTGAATCGTTAGGGTTGGAAAAGACCACTACCACCATCCTGTCCAACCACCAACCCACTGTCCAACTGTTGATCCATCATGTCAACCCATTTGTTGCCAGCCTGGGGCAGAACGAAACCCCCCTCCTCTGCCACCTGGCTTCCTGTAGGGACAGTGCAAGAGCTCTCCCAGCGAGACTCCCTGAGACCACACAGACAACCTAGGCCACGTCCACGTGGGCTCTGGAGGCCTTTGGAATAAGCCAGGACAGCAGCAGCTCCCCACAAACTCCAAGGATCTCCACGAGTGAAGAGGCAGCAACAGCATCACCAAAACCAAGGTCCAAAAGCCACAGCCCGAAGGATCCAGAAGGTCCACAGCAACAAAACCAAGCCCGGGGCTGAAGGCCTCAACGCCTGGTGCCAGGCTGAGGGCTCCCTCCCAGGAGATTCGTGTCTCATCACGCATCTGCCTTGATCGAATGCTCTTCCAGGCTGAGACACGCCGAGAGACTCCTTTGGTGAGTAACCACCATGAGCTCAACTGCAACATTTCTGCCCGTTCCCTCCATCCTGCGCACAGCCTGTGGGCTTTCCTTCCCTCCGAGACCTCTGCTCCACCAAACGTGGGCCAAAAGCCATCAGAGACAGACAGCAGCAAGAACTATCGTGGATTTTGGAAGCCACCTCCAACCAGGGCCAGCACCAACGTCACCCACTAGTGACAAGCACTGCATCCACCTGCAGGGCTCAGCACCTGCTGAATTTTACCCTTTTCCAGTTCACCTCTGCTGTTTTATTCATCACAAACAGCCATTCAAGGCAGGGCAGCTTTTCACAGAACCATAGGCTGGTTTGGGAGACGGTGGCAGTGTACAGCCGTTAAATAAAATATAAACACCTCATCTATTCTTAACATTGGGTTTTGATCTTCACTGCTTCTACTCCCCTTTTTCAGTGTAATTTGCAATTTATTTGGTTGCTTTTTGAGGAGCGAGAGCGTAGGGCAGGGCTGACTTACTGCCTAATCTCATTTTTGATCTATTATTAAACGTCTGCTTTCTTTTTACTTTTTCACCCTTCTTTAGGAAGCCAGAAGCCCCAGCAGAAATTACAAGTCCAGAAAGAAAGGTGAACTGCAAAAGGAAAGCTGGGAGGAAAAGAATTGCTGGTGGGGCTTTTTTTTGCATTGGGATTTTTGTTCAGTTTTCTCTTTTTCAGCTTCAAGAACTCTCTGTAACGCCAGCCGAGTAGGAGAAAACGTGCTGAAAGGGATGGAAATGCAAAGTACTGGCCCCAGTCCCACTGCTGACACGTGGACAACCCCCAGCCAGGCCAGTGCCTATGAAATTCCCCCACGGAGATGGTTTAAAAACAGGACTGTGCTGATATGCCCTCGTGCTTTTAGCAGCGCTGCTGATTCTCTAGCAAATCCCTGGGCTCTGGGAACACGCCATGGAGCCACATGCTTGCATTTCCAAATGGTGAAAGCTGGGACAGGGGTGGCAGAGCCTGAGGCCAGAAGTCCTCAAGGAACCCACGGAATCTTTTTTTACCACCTTTATCAGGGACTTTTGTAGCAAAACACGATTCCTGCCAGGAGCTGACGCACACACGGAACACGCAGCCAGGTACGGGGTGCTGCAGAGGTGCAGCAGCACTCAGCGCCCTCCGCCTTCACTGCAGGCTGTTGTTTAACGGCTTTCTGATTATTTCATTGCTCTCTCCTCACCCGCTGCTAAATAACAGATCTTACACCTGCCCTGCAAACCCACGTGTGACCTCCTTGCTCCAGCTCCTATGGACAGATTTGGTTTCAAGCGAGCACAGCCAGCCAGAGACGCTGAGCGATTCCCAGGCAGGTGCCTGGCTCCTGGCTGCAGGATCCCCCACGCACTCACACACAGGGCTGTTTGCACAGACACGGGCTCATTTGCACAGGCACACGGTCACACACGTCACCTGCACACCCCTGGCTTCCAGCTCCTGGCCAGGCCCGCTGCACGGAGCTGGAATCGCCGGCTCCTGCCGACATCACCCGGGTACCCGGGGATGGCTGAGCGCTCGTTAGCATCTCCTATTGATCCACTTCATTACTGTAACCCTTCTCCTATTCATTTCCAATGACAGACATTTCATTAACAAGAAGAGAGCCATCCCCCAGCCATCAGAAGCACAGCCCGGTGAGAGTCCCACAGACCGCCACTATTCTTTAGAAGGCAGCTTGATGTAGAATTCTTTAGCTTGGAAGTGACCTGAAAGATCATCCAGTTCCAACCCCCAGTTTCTTACGAGCCTTTACTTTAAAGCGCAGCTCAAACGGATGAAGATTTTGCAGTAAAACTGGGCAGGTTCAGACCCAATCTGTAGCAAAAAAGCATTCTCAAGTCACGCTCCATCACCAGCCAGAGTGAGATGTCCCTTCTGCCCTACTGACACACCGGCCAGGCAGCCTTCTGGGCAGGAGTGCAGTCAGAAAGTGCCTGTCCCCAGGGATGCATTTCTCCTCACAAGCTTTTCTTACATGCTTTCTCATAAGGTGGGACACACTGAACAAACTGCACCAAATTTAAGTCTCAGCCATGAATCCTGCACTGCACGAAGCAGCCACCGGTTCCCCATCAGGCACAACAAGCAATTTCAGCTCAGGATTCTATTTTTGCCCCAATAAAACACTACTGTCCAGCGCCCCAGCTCTGTGTCGTGCACCGTGCAGAGCAGCTTGTGGGGCTGTAGGGAGCAGCAGCAGTTTGTTCCGCTTGGTTTTGCAGATTGGAAGTGAAGGCTGGAAGTGAAAGGAGGCATCTGGGGCCATGCTGACTGCAGCGGGGTGGAAGCAAAGAAACCCAACCCCAAGACAAGTTGATTTGCTTTTGCAGCCAGTCTCCTCTCCAGCAGTCACTTCTTCAGTGCTGCTCTACCGAGGGCAGTATGCAAAACCCTGAATTTAAACAAGCATCCCAATATCTGCACCCTAACATCATCCACGTCCCCAACATGTGCACCCCCATATCTGCACCCCCAACATCTCCAACCCCGAATAACACCCACATTCACCCCATCGCAACCTGTACCCCAACATCTGCATCCCCACATCAGCTGCATCCCCAACAACATTTGCATTCACCAACATCTGCACCAAACATCAGCATCCCAACATCATCCGTATCCCCAATAACCTCCACATCCCCCAGTAACCTCCACATTCCCAGCATCACCTGCATCCCAACACCTACGTAACCCAACACCTGAAACCCTACATCACTGCATCCCAACATCTCCATCCCCGGCATCATTGGCACCCCTCAGCATCTGCATCCCCAACACCTGCATCCTCCAATAAATCCACACCCCAACACCCGATGCCGTGGCCCAGCACCCCCATCCCGACACCCGCAGCCCTCCCACATCCCGGTCCCAACGCCAGGAGGAGGAGGAGGAGCCCCTGCACACCCCAAAATCCCACAGCCTCACATCGCACCGTGCCAGCAGCAGCCTCCCTGCAGCCCTGCATGGAAAGAACTCAGGAGCAACTTTCGCCTTCTCCTATTCCGGGAGCCGCTTTACACCGATGTACATCGCAGCATCATTGTGCGACCAAAGGTGTTTGCCCTGAAATTTGCATTCTGGGGCTCAAAACTCACCGCCCTCATCCCAATGGGCAGCAGGAAACCCCAAAGGGCTCCAGGAACAAGGCGATACCCCAGGGGAGCTGCTGTGGGCTGGGTGTGGGGAGGGAGAGAGTAATGGTGAGGGGAGGGAATGAGGGGGGAGGAACCGAGTGGAGCCAGTGAGGGAAAATGAAGTGAAAGAAACAAATAGATGGAAGTAGGGAAGGAGAAAAAGATAAAGCGAATGGGAAGGAAGAGGGGGGAAGGAAGAGGGGGGAAGGAAAATCAATGAAAGGAAAAAAGAAAGAAAAAGTAAATGAAAGAAAAAAAGGATAAAAAAGAAAATAAATAAATAAATAAAAGGAAAAAAATAAAAAAAAGAGAAAAAATAAATGAATGGATGGAAGAAATGACAGAAAAAATAAAGAAGAGGAAAATAAAGGAAAAAAAAAACGAAAAACAGCAGAAAATGGGGAAAAGAGAAATAAACGAAAAGAGAAAAATGAAGGAAAGAACTAAAAAAAAAAAAAAAAGACAAAAAAATGGGGAAAAAAAGTGAAGGTAAAAAAAAAAATCAATTAAAAAAAAAGAAATCAAAGGAGCACAGAGAAGAGCAAAAGCAATGAGGCAGCGGGAAGGGAAGGCCGGCCCGGCTCCCGGCTCCCGGCTCGGCCCCCCCTCGCCCCGTTACCTGCGGAGCGCCCCGGCCCGGACCCGCGCTGCCGCGGCCGCTGCCCGGCGCGGGGCGGAGCGGAGCGGGGGCCGCGCTCGCTGCATTGTGGGAGCGGCGCTGAGGCGGGAGCGGGGCGCCCCCTTGCGGCAGAACGAGGCTGAGCGGGAAGCGGAGGGCGGGAAAGGGAGGGAGGATGTGTGTGGAGGGTGTGTGTGGAGGGGGGGGGCCGGGGGGGGGGCTGAGGGGTAATTAGTGCGGGTGGGGGTAATTAGTGCGGCTGAGGGGCAGTAAGTGTATGTGGGATGGGTAATTAGTGCAAGTGAGGGACAGTAAGGGTGTCTGGTGTAATGAGTGCAGCTGGGGGGCATGTAGGGTGGGTAATTAGTGCGGCTAAGGGGCAATGAGGACATGTGAGAGGGATAATTAGTGCGGCTGAGGGGTAATTAGTGCGGCTGAGGGGCAGTGAGGGCTGTAGGGTGAATAGTGCAGCAAGGCGGTAATTAGTGAGGCTGAGGGGTAATTAGTGAGGCTGAGGGGCAGTCGGGACACGTGGAAGGGTAATTAGTGTAGCTGAGGGGTAATTAGCACAGGGTGGGATAGGGTGTGTGGGGGAGTGAGTGTGGCTGGGGGGTATGGTGGATGTGTGGGGTGGGTAATTAGTGCGGCTGAGGGGCAATAAGGACGTGTGGGGTAATTAGTTTAGCAGGGAGGTGATAAGGGTGTGTGGGGTGGGTAATTAATGCAGCTGATGGGGAGTTAATGAGGGTGAGAAGTAATTAGTGTAGCTGGGGTGGGTAATTAGTGCAGCTAGAGGGCAGTAGGGGAATGTGGGGTAAGGAATTAGTGCAGCTAAAGGGTAATTAGCGCAGGTGGGGGAGGAAGGTGGGGATGTAGGGTAATTAGTGCAGCCGGGGTTGGGTAATTAATGAGTGCAATCAGGGTGGGGGTGGGAAGTAATGCAAGCGGAGCAGTAACTGCAGCTGGGATGGGTAAATAATGCAGCTGGGGTAATTAATGTGGGGTAATTAGTGCATGTGTAGGGGTAATTAGGGCCGTAGGGTGATTAGCGTGGATGGGGTTGAATTAGTGAAGCTGGGGATGAAATTAACGCAACCGGGAGGAGTAATTAGTGCAGTGCTGTAATTCATGTATGCGGGGGTAATAACTGTACTGGGTGGGGTGGGGGGATTAATGAGGACAGGTGGGGTAATTAGCGCCGCTTGGCGCGCTAATTGCAGCGGGGCAATGACTGCAGCCGGGGTTCCCGGTGCAGCAGGCTGCAGTTAAGCGGCCCGAGCCCCGCTGTGCCGCGCTCGCCCCGTGCCGGGCGCTGCCGCTCACGGGGTGGCACTGTTGTGTCAGGAATGCACGCAGCCCCGCCATCGCGCTCCTGACCGCCGGTCCCCGCAGCCCCGTCGATCCCCACGGCTCTCCTGTGAGGTTCCCAAAGCTCGTGGAGTCCTCAAGGCACCACGGTGCTGCCCCCGGAGCTGCGACCCTCGAAACAGCGCTGGTTGCAGCTCTCCACAGCGCTGGATGCAGGCGATGTCCCCATCTGAGCACTTCTTCCCAAGCAGTCCTCCATCCCGTGAGCTTCCGTTCCATCCCCGTGGGCTTCCCTCCCTCCTTATAAGAAGCACAGTTGCAAAGGCCCACAAAGCTCATCCAGTTCCAACCCCCTGCTGTGTGCAGGTCACCAACCAGCAGCCCAGGCTGCCCAGAGCCACATCCAGCCTGGCCTTGAATGCCTGCAGGGATGGGGCATCCACAGCCTCCTTGGGCAACCTGTTCCAGTGCCTCACCACCCTGTGTGTGAAGGAGATAAGCATCCTTCCTTCCCCTGAGCATCTCTTCCTCCCTCCAACCACCCCTCCCAGCCCAACAAGCAGCCTCCTTCCCCCTATGACAAAGTGTCATCTCTGCATCCCCATCCTTCCAAGCTCTTTTACGAGTCCCCCAGCCCCAAGACCCTCAGGGGCACTTTGTGCTTAAGGACAGAGAGCACAAACGATTTGAGAGAAGCCCTGCTGACAGTGGGAATGGAGGATGAGGTTCCCCACATGCAACATCCCGAGGGCACTGGGAAAGCCCCCAAACCCGCCTACAAAGGCGAACCAGCCTAGGAGCGGCTGCCTCGCCACAACTAAAAAATCAGAGCAAAGTTAACTTCTGTCTAATCCCATCTTCCTGGAGCCGAGCAGATGGTTTGCTTCTCTTGGCAGAGGCGGCGCCTTATCTGATCGCAGCGCTGGAACGGGGGAGAGCAGAGGGCTTTGAAGGCAGCGCGGGAGCCGGCAGAGGTATGTCGGGGCTGGCTGCTCCTGACAGCTCCAGGTGGGATTTGCAGGGCTGTGTTGCAATGCGGGGCCCGGGGGGATTTCTCAGCAAAGCCGAGCCCTGCGCTGCGCTGCGTGGTGGGGCCAGCAAGCGGGAGCAGGGCAGGAACGAGGGGGATGCAACGCCCTCAGGAGGAGAACAAAGGCTGTTCTGTGCCTTGTAGGGCAAAACATGAAGAAATAAAGTTTGCATTTGAAGTTCTGAGTGCTAAAAACATCTCCTCAGGTGCTGCGCAGGAGCAGCAGAGCTCAGCTGTCTGACACAGAATGGTTGGGTTGGAAGGGACCTCAAGGATCATGAAGCTCCAACCCCCTGCCACACGCAGGGCCACCAACCTCCACATTTCATAGCAGCCCAGGCTGCCCAGGGCCCCATC
This sequence comes from Lagopus leucura, assembly GCF_019238085.1. Lineage (NCBI taxonomy): Eukaryota > Metazoa > Chordata > Aves > Galliformes > Phasianidae > Lagopus > Lagopus leucura. The sequence goes on from NW_024962287.1 coordinate 4,927,108, forward strand.
CAACCTGGCCTTCAACACCTCCAGGGATGGATGGGGCATCACAGCCTCTCTGGGCAGCTGTTCCAGCACCTCACCGCTCTCATAATGAACTTCCCCCTGACATCCAACCTAAATCTCCCCTCCTTCAATTTAAAGCCATTTCCCCTTGTCCTGCAGTTATCAACCCTTGTAAAGAGTTGATTCCCCTCCTGTTTGTAGGCTCCCTTTAGGTACTGAAGGCCTTCCCCCACAGGACCCTCCTCAGGGGTGGAATTCAAACACGGCTCAGTTTTGGACAACAGCACCGGGATTTTTACACGGTTTTATTAAAAACTCTTAAAGGTCTAAAATGAAAATGTACACCTACTACAGAATGACCAGTTTGTACACTCACAGGTAAAGTGCTAAAAATTAAACGTTACCGAAGCGACACGGGACGACTGGAACTGAGCCCACGGAGAGCTGAGCACAGCAGCAGAAATGAAGGTACAGCCCCAGAGCAAGCGTGGGATGAGCCACCACGGCCCTGCAGCCGTGGGCTGCGCAGAACGCAAACAGAACATCCCGCCGTGCGCCACAATGAACCCCAATCTGCTTATAAAACATTGGCATAGGAGGGGAATTTCACATTCAAGTCTACATTCGGTCGTTAGGGCTGAAGCACGTGGGGATGCTCTGCAGCCCGGGCGCCCGCTTCCCACTGCTGCTGCTTTGGGGTGCTGTGCTGCAAGCACCTCGCTGAGCCGTGGGCTCCTCCAGCAGCACCCGGGCTGGCAGCACCTGGCAGTGCGATCCCTGCTTGCAGCTGGGTGCAGGACAGGCACCGATGCAGCAGGTGCTGCTCTTCTGTCCTTGGGTGCTGTTTGCACGACCAATAGCTGAAGCCTGTGCTGCTAAGCTGAGGTCTAGGTGCTACGAAAATGCAGAGCACTTGAGAGCAGAGTAATTTACAGACAATTGAGGCTTTTTGCTGCAGTTTGGCTTTTAGGCTCCCCCAAAGATTATCGCTGCGGACCAAATAGGGAGGTGGATCCTTGCTGCCTTTCCATGCAGCACAAGCACAGCACTGACTCACAATTCCATGATGGGATGCTAACAGGAAAGCAGCACCTAAACGTGCCCAGGTCACCCAGAAATCTCCCATACCCTGAGATGCAAAGGTTTGGCAGCCCCAGCCACGAGTGCATCCAGGGTGAGGCCACCTTCCCCCTGAAACAGCTGCTGGGAAGAAGGCCTTTGAGTCCCAGGGAGGAGGAATGCTGTGCAGGAGCAGCGTGTTGGTTCAGGTTAGGAAGATAAAAGGAAGAGCTTGGGGTCACAGAGGTACGGGTGACAAAAAGCCCAAGTTTTTCCATCTTAATCCCTTTTCTGGCTGAGGAGAGCACTCTCCATCCATGTGTATGCAATGGATGAGCAAGAGACTGCTTAAATAGCCCACCTGGAAACAACACGGGGATTAAACCTCACAAATTAGCTAATTTCTGGGAGGATGTCCTTCAGACCTCCCCCACTCCCCTCCCTGCCTCTAAGCAAGTCAAAGCACTGCTGCAATTAACAAGAACGGAGCACTGGAAATTCAGCCAAGGAGATCAACGCTAACACTTGACCTTCGTCAGCTCAGCGTTTACAAGAACTCAGATATTTGGCTTCTTCTGCAGATTCAGATTCCAAACCCTACCCTCCCTCTGAAGCAAAAAGTTAGCAAGGCATTTCTGAATCCACCGTGAGAGCAGAGCAACCTGTGATCTCAAAGAGAGCACGGCTACGTGCCCTGCTGCTGTGTCACCAGCTGCAATCAACGGGAGTCGTGCGGCGCTCTCAGTCTCTGCAGTGTGCGTGGTGCTTGTTGCCCTGTTGCTGCCCTCGAGGCTGTGCCATCTAAACATGTACAGAGGCTTCTCCACGCGCCTCAAGCAGGTGAAGGAGGGAGTTATGTAAGGACAACGAAAAAGAGGCATTCGTATCCCAGCAGTGATCTGCAGTGGTTACTGAGGTAGGTTTAGGTGCAGCGGGTCTGACAGCAGACGCCTCCGAAGATCAGCTGTGCCATCAGGAACGCACCCTGACTTCTGCCTGCTGGGCCTGCAAAGACCTGCTGTGCCCTACAAACCATTCACACACCACCAAAGCCCAAACTGAGAATTCTCTGCTGTGGGCCTACGGTAGGGAATGAAATCAACCCGGAGTAGAGGTTGATGACGAGAGCACGGATACCTGCCTGCTCCTCCAGCAGCAAGGAGGGCTGGGCTCAGCGCCGCGTTGCCCGACCTCAGCACAGAGCAAAGCCCCTGGAACACAGCCCAGCCCTGAGGGAGCTCCTCACAGCCATTTCAGCCCCAGCGTTGGTTTGTTCTGTTGGTAACAGGCTGCCCAGCCCGGTGTGGGGGACAAATTTGGCTCTTTCCGTTTCTAAATAGATTGGGAACGGGCGATCTCAGCTTTTGGACAGTAATCTAAAAATAAGTGGCTGAATATTATCTAGATAACTGGTTTTAAAATTCCTCTCTTCCTACATAAATTGTAAACAAGTAGAAAATTTAAATAGTATCTTGTAAAAAAAGCAAGGACAATGCAAGTTATACAAAAAGCGCCCTTCCTTGCCTCCTTCCTCCCCCTCCCTCCACCCATCCCCGCAGCTGAGCCTGAGCAGCCCTGGGAGGAGCTGGAGATCCTCAGCCATCTCCTCTCTCCTCCCAAACGCTGCTCCTGTTGCATTTCCAGTGTTATCTGTTACAAACGCTGCCGCTGTCTTTGTACAGCACTGAGTCCGGGCCCCTCCCTCTGTGAAACAAGAATCGCTCTGCTGTCGGAGATGTGGAGGAATTCCTTCAATATCCAAGAATTCCCTTACGCCCATTAGAGAACATGTGGGTGTGACTGTCCGTGGTGGCACCTGCTGATGTGACGACACGTCGGAGGGAGGGGAAGGTTTATTTCTTCAAGAACAAGGAATCCAGCAACGATGGCTGATGGTAAATAACAGTTATCAAATAAATAATTACCTACAGAGAGGCCCTAACGAGGCAGGCAGCCGGGCGCTCAGCGACTGAAGCCTGCTGAACGCTGGCTCTGACGCAGGCGTGAGAACGGCGGCTTCAGAACAGAGAAGCCGGCCTCGGCTTCCCGACGCACGAAAGCCAGTGGCTGCCCAGAGGCGCCGTAACGCCGAGCGGCGCCGCCAGGCTCAAGCGCTGGTGCCGTCCTCCTCGATGACGCGGTTCATGCTGGTGCCGTGCGTGATGTGCGTCAGGGGGTTGCTGCTCAGGTCCCTGACGCTGCTGTGGCGCGATTGCTCGTTGAGCCGATGGGAGCTGCTGTGCCGGGAGTGGTCGGTGAGCCGGGACATGCTGCCGTGAGGGAGCCTTTCTTCTATGCCTCTGTAGCTGCAGGGCGTGTAGCTGGTATGCAAACAGAGGGGATCGTATTGTCAGCACGGCAGTCTGGGAGAGCTCTGGTTTCCCACGTGCTGAGATGGCAGAATCGGAGTCACTCCGCTCGGAAAAGACCTCTAAGGTCAGTCAGTCCGACCCCGGCCCACCCCGCCGTGCCCACTGCCCACGTCCCTCACTGCCCCATCCCACGGTTCCCAAACACCTCCAGGATGCTGACCCCACCACCTCCCCGTGCTCTCAGAGCTCGTCCCACATCACGCACAACAGGTAAGAGAAGGAAACGCACCGGCCGTCGCGTGAGCGGTGCAGGCTGCCGTGGTAGCTGCTCACTTTGCTGTGCACGCTGCCCGCCTTGCTCCTCTGCTCGTCCAGCATGGCCAGCTGGGTGGAGGAGGCGTGAGTGGAGGTGCCCTGGGTGGAGGTGCCCCTGGACTTGCGGATGATGGGGGTGTTGGGGTCCCGCAGAAGAGACTGAGCGAAATCTGGCTCCTGCAGCACCTGGCGGCTCTCGTTGACAACTCTGAATTAGGCATGAGGTTTGAATAGTTAATGTCAATTACTGCAATAAGGGCTGTAAGACGATCGCAGGAACAGCACTACAAGTATTTTACAAGCAGGACTTACTCGCGTTATAATGGCTTTGTTTGCCTAATTCTAAAGCGTTTAGAATTTGGGTATTTCAGCAAAGTTCGTATTCTTGACTCCTTCACACTCTCTGTACCTGATGTACCACATGCTGTCAGCCACGTGTTCATCCTACCAGGCTCTCTTTGGATAAATCAACATTTGCTCCAACTCTACAGGAGGCATTTTACTCAGCAGAGGGCCAGTTCTGCCATGGATGGCCAAGGCAACGCCACGGGGCAGCCACTTAAAGGCTTGCTATGTTTGCAGATCTATTTTGAAACAGCCACTTACTGAGACAATATTTATGATTATGAAACCAGGTATTCGTGGCTATTATGTAATCAAATACACTGTCTCTAAATTTATGCCATATCTCAACCTAAATTAATTTTGGCCCTAAAGAAGCTACAACACAATCTTACTGTAATTTTATCGGAGCGCTTGGGCTTTACGGTCAGAGGCATATGGGAAAATTAAACGTAGAGACAATTGCTTTGAACTGCAATCATGGTGAAAACAGCGGAGGTTTAATTCCCACGTAACGATGTGATTCAGTGGACTGAATTCTAGATAGGTACCTTTACAAATGACAGCCCTCCATTCCACTGCTCTGCACACAGCAGAGAAGCTGCAGTATTTAACTGAAACCTGATTCTCATTTTAAAACCAACAGAACAATGAAAATTTGATTCTGGGACCAAAGAATAAGAATGGCTAAAAATATGACTGTTCTTCAGGGCTTCATTTTCGGAGCAGTTGCTTGTGCTGTCCTTTGCTCCGCTGTAAATAAGGACAGAGAAAGCTGACCCTACCTGCTCCTGGCCGTGCCTCCACAGGATACCGATCAAAATGCTGCCAGGACCACAAGGCAGCAGGACTTCAGTCAGCACTCGGCTGGTTTGTCTGTTTCAGTACTCACTCTTTTTTCCTGCGTCCGTGGAAAAAGCTGGCCCACTCAAAACAGGTCTTTTTGCTTCCAACCCAGAAGACAGAGGGTATCCCAACCACCAAAGCCATGAGATATTTCATCAGAAAGAGGATCAGATCTGGACGACTCATCTGAGTGACCTGAAGAGAGAAAGAGACCAAAAAGAACATCATACAAACCACCATAGCTGGCTTCTCCTCTTATTAACTCATTTAAAATAACTGTCTGTGCCTCGAGCCAAAGTAAACATCAACAGGGTTCCTTTGTTTCAGGGCTCCAGAGAGCAGGACTGAATGTGAGGGCCGATCCACTGGGGAGTGAAACAAAAGCCCCAACCGCTGTGAGGTCCCAGCCTTTATTTGTACTTCTGGTCTTTTGTCTGTGCCCTGAATAACTGTGAAATACTTTCTAGTCTGCAAGTTATGAAGACTCATTTCTTTGACAGAACTAACCTACATAAAACCAGGTGTTACATTCGCTGTTGGGAAAAGCCCCAGTGAAAGGCTTCATGGGATGCTCAGCGCTCACCCTTTATTCCCTGCCATTCACGGAGGGCTCTACCCTTGCTTTCCTTCCCTTGGGAACGTAAGGCATCACCAAGGTATGACTTATTGCCAACTCTGACTGCCCACATTCATTCAACGTGACCAGATGAATTCTTATGAATATTTGTGCATATTTTTGCAAATATTCATCCCAAAAAGGAGTTGTTAGGAAAAGATGTGGGAGCAAATCCGAAGGTGTAATTTCCAGATAGGTTTGTCAGAACAAATAGGCATGGAGGCCTTTTGTGCAGTCAACAACAAAAAGTGAGCTGTCAATGGCAAATCTTGAAGAGCTGACGATGCGGAATTTAATTTAGAAGCATCACAAGCACGATTCTATTTCTCAGAGTTCATCTCTGCATGAAATGGGATCAAGGCTCCTCCCAGGTGAGTTCTCTCCTCAATGTATTTCACATCAGACCGCAGACCTCATGGTCCTTGCAGGCATGGAACCACACAGCACGAGTCCTCTGGGCGGCTTTGGAGCCATCGTGTGAGGTTTCACCCAAGAAAAGGATATCGACATGTTAATGGTGACCCAATAAAAACCTATGCAGCAAAATTAAGCTCTCAGAAATTAACCCTGTTATCTCATTTCATAACGTGCAAATGCGGCATGAAGTGGAATAAGTGGTGAAATTCATCACTTAATGCAGGCAATGCTCAGGTGAATTGTGGTGTTTCCACACCGTGCTGCCTGCTGGCCCAGCTCTCGTGGCAATGAGTGCAATCCCCATTCTTGTGTTGAAAACAACATGAGAGTTGGAGCTCTGAAAGCCAGCGTGTGATGAGGTGCTCTGAAAGGGCATTTTTATCTCCTGGATTGAGTCAGACCGCTTTACGCTAGACAACAGAAGCGAGGTGGTGTGTAAGCATGCATCCTCATCCCACTAAGGAACAGATATTTCTTCCATGAACACACTGCATCCAACCATTTGACAGCAAAGCTCCTGGCTCCATGCATTTCTGCAGGGTGTTGCAAATCATTCCAAGCAAAAGTTGAAATCAATTCACCAAATACCTCTGGGTGAAAAGAGGAGCACCCTGCTCTCAAAGCAAACTATTCACACTCAACCATGAGCTTCTTTGCACGAAGCCAGCAATTCGAGCAGGAACACATGGTGGGCTCCCTAATCATTAATACTAAAGTGACTGCACCTGTCTTAAACAACATCTCTGTGGATTAGGAGACACTAATTGCAATTAACAAAGGAAAAATAAGACTCGAAATCACTGTTCCAGGAATATAAAACTGTAACTAATAGGTGCTTAAACCCAAAGCCTCCGAGCTCATTTCCAACAAGTATGGCACTGATGTAATTCCAAACCCAAACTGCCATTTTCTTTCAATAAGACAAAGAAATGATTGCCTGGATTTTAACAGCAATAAATCCACACAGCAGCTCCCTCGTGCTTACCCTTGGATTCCTGCTATTGAAATCCAGGGCACCTCCACATTTGCTCTGTCCATTTGTCTGGATGAGGAGCTACAAGATGTGGTTTCAGTGCTTGTGATAGCAATGGTGACAGGAGGATGGTTGGACCAGATGATCTTGTAGGTCCTTTCCAACCTTGTGATTCTGTGATTCCATGATTCTTTAGGCCTTCAGAGGCACTCAGCCAGCAGGGGAATGGGCTGAGATGGAGCTGCAATACAGGCAGTGTGCTCTGCTCTGCTCTGCTCTGCTCTGCTCAGGCACGTCCCGCCAGCAGCACGGGCACCGATGCTTCGCCGAGCAAAGACCAGCAAACAAGTTCTGTCAGCTACCAAGATTGCATACGTGATAGCAAGGCTTCACAACCCAGCCCTGCTCCCATCTGCCAGGCTGCTGCTGCAGCTGGGCTGGTGCAGGGTGTGAATCGCTTCCCTTGCTGAGCACAGAAAGACATTGGTGCGAACGCACCGCTGCCCTGCCGAACCCCCAGTAGCAGGTGTTCAGCAAGGAGGTTAAAAACATCCATTTCAGCGTTCCTCTGGGGAAAAACAATGCCTCTTTGTAGGCACGCTGTTAATTTAAGATGCTTATATAACTAATTTCTGAGTATCTTCCCCTTCTGCCCCTGAACGATCAACCTCGGTTGCTTTTTAGTGACAGAGACCGGTGGCCTCTTCCTGCTGCCACGTATGAAATCACACATTAATGAGCTTGCTGCACACGTGGAGTGAAAGCACAAACCCAACACCTGTCCCCCTCCTTTGGGGCCCGGTTCCACAATAAGGCCGATCATTCGATATTTCCCTAAGGATGAAAAGCAATGAAATTCAAATTAACTCATCCCTTTGTTGAGAGCAGAGGAAGCGGGGGAAGACCAAAGGGAATCTGATCCGACAGTCTCACTTTCATTACCATTTCCATCACTGTCACTGCTTTCAAATTCAGGATATTATACACGTGCTGCTCATTTCCCAGCAAAATGCAGCTGCATTTCTCTCTGTAAAATCAAATTATTTTTTCAGTTCATTAGAATCTTGCCTGTTTTACTCCACAGGCAAACGAGGATCCATGCAACCTCCCTGGCTACAGGGCAGCACAAGCTGAAGAACAGAGCAACTCCAAGCAACGTGAATGGCCAACCTGATGTAGCCCTGATATAAGAGCTGGTGAAGAAGACAGCCATCCATCCTTCAGCAGCTTCAGAACGGGTCAGGTCTGTGTGAAACAGTCACAGCAGGCTCTGGAGACATCCGAAAGAAACTAACGGAAGCTGTTCTGGCTCTAAATGCCAGAAGCTGCATGGCAACGCTGCTCTGAGCAGAATAAATACCAACATTCAGGTCCTGCATGGCAGAATGGCTGAGAGCTGTCACACAACAACACTGACGCCTTTTGTTTCTTGCTCTCAGTTGCACTTTCCTGCTTACTGCAGGGACACAAAAGATCCATCCATTAACTTCGCCCATTGGATCACAGTAAAACAGTTGTCAGAACAATTATGAGAAAACATTAGCAAATATTCTCCAGAATGACTTCATAACTACCGAGTTGCTGTATGCCCAGGGTGGAAACTAAAGCAGTGTGTTTGGTCTGTGCAACTTGGGCCAACCTGACCCAAGCTAATAATAAATAAAGCAATGCAATAGAAGTGTTCAGATTACCACCTCGATAGGCTGAGAGGCCATTCTGGAGGAGACGTTCCCAGAGATGCCAGGCATTGGCTCCAGCAATGCACATCTGTCTCACTACACCAAATGCATCCAAAGCATTTTTTTATCCCCAAGAATTCAACCTGTGTGCCTGAGAAACCCATCCTTACGAAACCTGCCTCTACGGTACCTCTGAAATACAAAGCATTATATTTTAGAAGGACTTCATTTGAGTTTCTCAGCCATGCTGAAATTATTCAGCCCATAGGAGGCTGTGGATGCCCCATCCCTGCAGGCATTCAAGGCCAGGCTGGATGTGGCTCTGGGCAGCCTGGGCTGCTGGTTGGTGACCTGCACACAGCAGGGGGTTGGAACTGGTTGAGCACTGTGGGCCTTTGCAACCAAGGCCATTGTATGGTTCTATGATTCTGTGATTCTGTGATTCACAGAAGATCAGCATTGGTTTTCAGTAGAAGCCTTTTGTTTGCATCAGAGCCTCATCATCTACCATAACAGCTTTGGGTAACGCAGCACAGGAGCAGCTGCCACAGGGCTGCAGGCTTCTCATCACCCATCTCCTTGAAAAGGGCTCCCACAGGACAAGCAGAAAGGCCCTGACTCACGGCTGCAGCCTAACGCCTCCCTTCCAACACATCCGCCCTTCAGGCCCTGCGGTTGCTCACAGTGCCAGCCAGGAGCTGCTGTAAGCAGGCGTGCTGCTGGCTGCTCCTGCCCGCACCAGGTCCTGCAGCTATCCTGTGCCAATCCTGGGATGTGCTGATCTGCAGCTCCAGGAAACGACTGCTGGGAGAAAGGCCAAGGGAAAGCAGCGTGTCAGGGAAGCTGTTGGGATGTCGTGCGGTTGGTGGCTTTATCTTGAAATGAAAGACAGCGTTCAATCGCAGCAACTGATTTTTGTAAGTGCTAGCAATGGTTTGTAATTAGAGAGACTGCCCAAGTGCCTGCATTCTGGTTTGTACCAGAAGCTCCTGCTGCCATTTAGAAAAACACAGCTCCCCGACTTCAGATATCAGCACCTCACTTGGAATTAAACAGCGAGTCCAGAGAACAAACAAAAAACCCAATGCGTCAGAAAATGTGATTCCTGGGACAACTCCGCTGCACGTGGATTAAAACCTCTGCAGCAGTAACACCCACTTTGACATTCTGTTCTCCTTCTTGAACATATTCAACCCTTGCTGCAGCAGCCAGCAATGGCACACGAGGCCGCTCAGTTCTGCAGCTCCAGCCCTCAGCTCCTGTGTAATTCTCTCCTTTCCAATTGCGCTTCATGCACGAGCACGCTGCCACCCTGCCAGCACTGCCTCAGACTTTAGCAGCTATTTTCAGTGTTCCTTACAGTTTTGGAAAACTAACTGCTTCCCTTCTTACTCTTCTTCTGCAAGGCTATGCACACCCATACATCCTGCATGGGTTTCCTTAGGAAAGCCCTATGCTTTGACCACAAGGCTTGGCTACGTGATGCCCACCGCTTCCAACCTCAGCTTCTCTCAAACAAGAGCATGGAACACAGAGTTATTCATGTCACATCCCTACCTAAAAACTGCTCTGAGTTCTCTCTCAAAGCAGCCGCTCCAGGATTGGGGATGAAAGTGTATTAAAGCTGAGAACCACAGAATTGAAGAATGGCCTGGGCTGAAAAGGACCACAGTGATCGTGTCGTTCCAACCCCTGCTGTGTGCAGGGTCACCAACCACCCGAGCAGGCTGAGCACACACAGCAAAGCATTTTTAGCAAGACAAGTCCCAAACTTCAGTCGTGAACACTGTGTGCTCAAAGCCTTACCTCTGATTTGGGAATGCTCTCTATCTCTCTATTATCCTCCTATTCAGTACCTTTCCATTTGCAGGCTATTCTGACTTCATTCCATGACAACTAAGCAATCTCTCAAAGTGCTCACAGTGGATGCTGGACTTCATTGCACACGCTGTGCCCTGTGGCACCACTGATACAGTGCCTGGAATTACAATTTCCTGGAAAGCCAATGAAACTGCTGCCAGTGGTAAAACCATCAGAGCTGTCTGTTCCAGAGCAAGTAACTCTTCTGAGACCGAGGTTTTAAGAGAGCCTTAAAAATAACAATACAAGGAAGACACAAGTGAGAAAGGCAAGAAAGGCAAAAATGCCATTTAGCATCTCTGAGCTGGTAAGATCAACCCTACAACAGCCTAGGAACACCAAAGAGCACAAGGACAGCCACCTGATGGAACTCACTGCAAGGCAGAGCGGTTAGGCACACAAACAGCATCTCCCGAGATATTGGAAGAAATGAACATCCACACCAAACCAAAGATGTTCAACCTGAGGAGGCTGTGATGCCCCATCCCTGCAGGCATTCAAGGCCAGGCTGGATGTGGCTCTGGGCAGCCTGGGCTGCTGGTTGGTGACCTGCACACAGCAGGGGTTGGAACTGGATGAGCATTGTGGGCCTTTGCAACCAGGCCATTCTATGATTCTGTGATTCTATGATACTTGCCAGCTGGCCCACAGCCATTTTGGCATGGCTGTTCAACACCTCAAAGCAACTTGGAAACCCAGTGAAAAGAGTCAGAATCATCAGTGAATGCCTGGTGCCAACCTGTGCGACCCAATGCAGGGGGTTGGACTCCATGGTCTCTTGAGATTCTGTGGTTGTGTGAAATCAGAGCTCCAAACTCAATGTTTTTCCCATCCTTTCAACAGCAATGAAAACTCAATGGAAGAAAGTGCTTCCTAGATAATCAGAACTAAAGGTTGTTCTAGATATGAAAGCCGCTTATTAAAAAGAGAACGGAGTGAAATTGAGAGCTCAAAAACAGCAAGATCTGACCTCCTTTGACAAACCACAAAAGGAAAATAGGAAAAAAAGGTGACCTTGAGCAGTCACACATAGGTACACGGACCACTCTGCCTGTCTAAAGATAATGGTTGAGAAATCAGCACTTCCCTTTGTCTCCAGCTCAGTCAATCCAATTAGAAAGCAAAAAAAAACCAGACAGAAATGACTCACATGGATGAAATGATTGCTTTCACTCAATATGTTAATGCACTGGGAATTATATGCATGTGAAGGTGACATAAGAAAATACAGTGCGCAGTGTGCAGGATTAATCAGTCCTAGATGTGCACGGAGACAGCACTGATATTACTAAAGCTGAAGAGAATTCCAGGAAATTAGATAGAACATCTAATTTTTCCTGGGCATTTAAGGCAGGAGGAATTACCCGAAGCACTGCTAGGACACTGAGTGACACAGGGCTGAATGCTGCTTCTCAGAGTCAGCATTGATTTGTTTTTAAGAGAAGTGCAGCTCATCATTCCCATTTGCTCGGTCTCTTCTGAGTAAACAGCAATAAGGAAAAGATGTTTTTATCTCACCTTCTTTTTTTTTGAGGGCAGAATAATTGAATTCAACGAGAAGCAGTTCCTTAGGGCAGATTTAAGCAAATCCATTACCTCTTCTAAGAGGAATTCTAAACAACAACTAATGAAAAAGAGGGAGGAGAAATGAAGATTTATAGACAGCTCTAAATCTATTCTCTTTATGCCTGTGCCACACACAAGCGGTGCTAAGACATCTCTTAACAAAGCCTCTTTTCTTTCCCCAGCTTAGTGCCCTGCCCCGCATGCTTCTGAAGGCCCACTGTAACACAGATGGCAGAACAGCTGAGATTTGGTATTTAAAATATCATGGCAAAACCCCTGATTAGTAGAGGAAACAACAAGAACCGGAAAACGCACTGTACTGCTGCCAACCCAAGTGGGGAACGACCCAGCTTCATGTGCAGGCCCAAAAAGCAGAGCCTACATCTCAACAACGACTTCTTGTCACTGTGTTTGCTAAGATGTATGGAAGCCCCATCTTTTCTTCTCTTTGGTCTGCGTGTGCGATTGTCCCGAAGCACTTGTGCGTGAAAATAAAGCCTGTGTCAACAAGGGTTACCCTTCACCCACAGTGCAGCCATGGGAAAAGACATTTCTGCTACGGGAGCGTTTCGGAGCTGCACGCAACTCAGCTTTACCACCACACAGCTTAAATCCCCAGCACACATTCAAATGGCCAGCAGTAAGTCTGGGGGGGGGGGAAGAAGAAGTCTGTGCTGTGTATGGAGAAACCAAACCCAAGCACGAGCTGCAGAACCTGGGCTGAAATGTCTAGCAGCACATCTCTGGGCCGTTCAGCAGGGAGGGAATGAAGGCAGATGAGTGCACGCTCCCATGGCCTGGCTCACAGCCTACCAGCTCTTTACCACCAGCGTCGCTTCTCAGTTGGCACCTGCTTGTAAAAGAGCTTCCCTGTGTTGAAAGGGTTCTGCAAGAAGCCAAGCACGGTCTCTGGTTTCAGTGCTCCTGCGGTGTGTGTTCAGGGCACCAGGCAGAAAGCAAAGCAAGGACCAACCCGTGCCAAGTGGGAATTAAATGCACTTCAAAATGGGCCCCCCACCCCCGTTACGTGGGCAGCTCTACAGAGGGATGCAAACCAGGCAGATAAAACACCCTGTGACTGCTGGCCAACCAGGAGTCTGAAATGAAGAGATATTGATCTCAGAAGTGCATTTGGACACATCTAAAACCACCTTGGAAATTCACAGTAAAAAAAAATAAAGGGATTGGATCTAAAAGTGTCTTTGGGAAAAAGGGAAACAAGAAACCTGACAAATTCCTGAACCTAAAGCTGAGATAACAGCCAATATTGAAATCCAGCTCCCCAAAGCTAATTGTCAATTAATGCACTAACAGCAATCTATAATGCAGTTTAATTTAAATGCTAACAGATATATATTAGCAAGCCTGTACTTGGCTTCCTTTGTGCCTGTACCAGATACACAGAACTGCCACCGACAGGGAAGAGGCTCCCTCCACAAAACATTCCTTCTTTTTAAGCTCTTGGTAGCTTAGGTAACCACCATTAATCCTCTCTTTTCTCCCTGACACCAGCAATAAGCAGAAGCGAGTGGGTGAGAATTCCCATCTTCAGTAAAAAACCCATCTGACACTGCTGCAGAGCAAGGCTGGGGCTTGGAATGAAACAGAGCAAGCAGAGGGGGAAAAAGAAGTTGGGAGAGACTATTTGTGTTGCTGCTAGAAATGACAGCTGGCTCTACATCTTCTTAAAGCATCCACTTAATAGTCAGCTGCTTTAAAACATCGTGGCGGTTCTGAGTTTTCAAAGCCAAGATCACAAGGAAAATAGAAAAGACTTCAGAAGATAGGCAAGGCACAGGAACTGCTTCAAGAACTCGCTCAGAAGGTCAGCAGCAAAACCAGCTGTGTTGTGCTCATGGTTTGTGTGAAAATCCTCTTCTCCATCAGTAATGGAAGCACATCTGTATTATGCTTAGCAAAGCAAAATGATCTCTGCGGGATTCCCAAACACAATCCTGTGTCCTTCCAAGCATGTGGTCTTAGATTCTTATTTAGGTCTTCTTTTCCAAGAAGAGCAACAAACATTTTCTTTCAGGATCTAGAAAGTGTTTAAGGGGTACTGATGCATATCTTCAATCTGAACAAGAGAAGCTGGAAGAAAAAACAACAAAAACCCATCAAAAAAAAACACCTCAAAACCCAACTTCTGTTCTCTCTGCCCCCAAAACATCCCTAGACTTTTCCAGCCAAGAATCCTAATTACATTAGGACACATCTAAATAACAACAAATGTGACCTCTTCAACCCAGCAGTACATCAAGCCAGGGCACAGCTCATCAGAACACAAACCAAGCAGTACAGAGGTGCCCCTATCTCTGCTTCAAAGCAGAAAAGGAAGCTGGGAGAGCCACCTCAGTCAGAAGCATCTGGAATGAGCAAACTGGATGGTGCTCAGTAACTGTACTTTCCATCTTCACACTGATTTCTATCTAGTATATGCCTAACATTTTACCTCTGAAATTGCACTGGCTTGTATGAGGCCAAGCCCAAAAGCTGAAGAAATGTACAACACAGGGATGCAGGCAGTGTGGAAATGCTTAGTGCTGCTCTTAGGTTAAATCTGCTGCAAACAGTGTCTGAGTGGATATCCAGCACCCAGCACAAAACCGAGATCCTAACAGAAAATGGAAAAGAAAGTGAGTTTCCAATACAAAACCAGACTTTGCAGTCTGTTCTGAACTCAGCCTGCCAGCAAGCCTTCCCCATCTACAGTGAATCAAACATGCTACCCACATCCCCTTCCATCCTCCTAAATAAGAGCTATAAGATAAGCAGGGAGCACTGTGTTTACTCTCAGCAAGTTAAGCACCAAAGTGTTTCAACCCAATGAGTTTTGCCCACGTGGTTGGGCAAGTTGTGAACATCAGATCACAAGCAAAGATAATTCATAGCGCTCGGTTTCATTTCTCAAAGACTCACTGGGATAGCAAATGCCTTTGAAATAGTTTTTTTCCTCTTGCTTCTCTTTAACATCTAAATTAGATGTCTTTCCCACCAGCACAGTGCTCAGCCCAGCCCTGAGGCATTTGAGAAAGCTGTGGGGAGTCTGGGTACGCTCAGATCTAAGAGGAATGTGCCTTCACTCAAGACCTTTCTGATTTTGCAGAATACCTGATTTTGTGGATCAGCCCAATTAACCTTTTCAGGCCAAAACCACTTTACACAGTTCAACTATCGGAGTAAGAAAAGAGGTGAAAGTTTTTAACATCACAGTCTGCCATCCCAAGAGAGCAAGCCCACACTGACCACTGGATGCTGACTTTTTGTAAGAGGAACATGTATTGCAATCAATCATAGAATCACAGAATCACAGAGTGGCCAGGGTTGGAAGGGACCTCAAGGATCATGAAGCTCCAACCCCCCTGCCTAGCAGGGCCACCAAACATACACATTCAGATCAGGTTGCCCAGGACCCCGTCCAACCTGGCCTTAAACACGTCCAAGGACGGGGCATCCGCAACCTCCCTGGGCAGCCCGTTCCAGGGCCTAACCACTCTCCTAGTAAAGAACTTCCCCCTAACATCCAACCTAAATCTTCCCTCCTTCAACTTGGATCCATTTCCCCTAGTCCTGCTGTTGTCAGCCCTTTTGAACAGTTTACTCCCCTCCTGGGTGTAGGTTCCCTTCAGGTATTGATAGGCTGCAATGAGATCACCCCGCAGCCTTCTCTTCTCCAGGCTGAACAAGCCCAACTCCCTCAGCCTGTCCTCATAGGGGAGGTGCTCCAGCCCCCTGATCATCTTAGTCGCCCTCCTCTGGACCCTTTCCAAAATCTCAATGTCTTTCTTGTACTGAGGGCTCCACACCTGGACACAGTACTCCAGATGGGGCCTCACAAGAGCCAAGTAGAGAGGGACGATCACCTCCCTGTCCCTGCTGGCCACCCCTCTCCTGATGGAGCCCAGGATCCCATTTGCCTTTCGAGCTGCCAGAGCGCACTGCTGGCTCATGTTCAGTCTCTCGTCCATCAGGACCCCCAGGTCCTTCTCTGCCGAGCTGCTCTCAAGGACCACTCCTCCCAGCCTGTACAGGTGCCTGGGGTTCTTCCGGCCCAAATGCAAAACCTTGCACTTTGCCGTGTTGAACCTCATCAGGTTCACCCGAGCCCAGCCCTCCAGCCTGTCGAGGTCCCTCTGAATGGCATCCCTTCCTTCCACCGTATCAACCGCACCACTCAGCTTGGTGTCGTCAGCAAACTTGCTGAGGGTGCACTCAATTCCCTCATCGATGTCATTAATAAAGATGTTAAAGAGCACCGGTCCCAAGACAGACCCTTGGGGGACACCACTTGTTACCGGCCTCCACCTGGACATAGAGCCATTGACCACCACCCTCTGTCTGCGGCCTTTCAACCAATTGCTTATCCATCGGGTCGTCCACCCATCAAATCCACTTCCCTCCAATTTGGAGATGAGGATGTGGTGGGGGACCATGTCAAAGGCCTTGCTCAGGTCCAGGTAAATGACATCGGTCGCCTTCCCTTTGTCCACCAATGCCGTCACTCCATCATAGAAGGCCACAAGATTAGTTAGGCATGATGATGAAGCTCCAACACCCTGCCACACGCAGGGCCACCAACCTCCACATTTCATAGCAGCCCAGGCTGCCCAGGGCCCCATCCAACCTGGCCTTGAACACCTCCAGGGATGGACGGGGCATCACAGCCTCTCTGGGCAGCTGTTCCAGCACCTCACCACTCTCATAATAAAGAACTTTGCCCTGACATCCTACCTAAATCTTCCCTCCTTCAACTTAAAGCCATTTCCCCCTGTCTTGCTGCCATCTACCCTTTCAAAGAGTTGAACTGACCTTGGAGACAGATTTTCCTCAGTATCTGTATCTCTTCGTAGCCAAATTTTTGTCAGTTTTAAGACATATGTCCATGGATGGGAATAAATCAGTGTCCCAGGGTGATTGCCTTTGTCACTCCCAAGAGGAACAGAAAGAGGAACCACAGGGGGTTGGAATGAGGTATCTGTAGGGTCCCTTCCTTCCATCCCCTATGGTTCTATGAAAACTCTGCCAGACTCCTTTGTTCTTTGTACATCTACATCCTGTAGATGTGGTTATTTTATGATTGGATTCCCTGATTTTGTGCTTCAATGCTGCACCTCACCTCGATGCAAAAACTGTGCTACGCTCTCATAAAAGACCATATATCAGAGATACAACCTCCAGGTCAGAATTTTAATGCACGCAGCCCAGCTCAAATACTACATGTTTATGACGGGAATAGGAGGCCCTATGGCTGTGCAAACTAATATTACTTTCCACTACATGAACTCTCCTTCCAGAAAAACTTTCATCTGCTTTTTGAGGACAAGCATCCATTTCTTTTTTATGGCCATGAATGGAAAGTGAGGAATCAACATAAAATTCAGCTGCTCCTTTGAATATTGGTGCGTTGAAAGTAAATTACAAAGATGTAATTTGCCCCTCAAGAACAAGAAGAATGTCCCAACAATGTTGAGAATGGAGAGGAACAGGTGAAGGCACTGTTAGGCTGCTGTGAGTAGGTATTTCAGAGGAGTGATCCTCTGGAAACAGTTTACAGCACTGCAATGACTGTGAATGGTCCTTCTAGCATAAAATAATTATTTCTGGTAATAAGTTATTCAATTTGTCATCATTCATATTGAAAGAAGGATGATCTCATATAAAAGCTTTAATATTTTAAGCTAAATTAAGAAATCTGCCCAGGCTGATACTAAACTCCCTGAGTGCTTCGCTCCCCAAATCCTGTCTAAGTGCACACAAGAACCTAACGAGGTTCAACAAGGCCACGTGCAAATGTTGCACTTGGGGCAAGGAAATCCCTGATATGACACAGTCTGGGAGAAGAACTTGAGAGCAGCCCTGCAGAGAAAGGACCTGGGGGTCCTGGTGAACAAGTGGCTGGGCATGAATCAGCCAGCAGCATCCTGGGCTGCATCAGCAGAGGGCGGCAGCAGGGCAGGGAGGTGATCGTCCCCCTCCACTCTGCCCTCGTGAGGCCCCAACTGCAGCACTGCATCCAGGTCTGGGGCCCCTGGTACAGGATGGATGTGGGGCTGTTGGAGCAGGGCCAGAGGAGAGCTGTGAAGATCAAAGGGCTGAAGTGCCTCTGCTATGAAGAAAGGTTGAAGGAGTTGGGCTTGTTCAGCATGGAGAAGGCTGCAGGGAGACTTCATTGCAGCCTTCCAGTACAAGGAGCTTACAAGCAGGAAGGGGACCAGCTTTTTACATGGTCTGACAGTAATATGGCAAGGGGGAACGGCTTCAAACTAAAAGAGGGGAGACTTAGGTAAGATGCTAGGAGGAAATTCTTTACCCAGACAAGTGAGGTTCTGGCACTGCTACCCAGAGAAGCTATGGATGCCCCATCCCTGAAGGTACTCAAGGCCAGGTTGGATGGGATACTGGGCAGCCTGATGTAGTGCATGGCAGCCCTGCCCATGGCAGGGGATTGGGACCAGATGGTCTTCAAGATCCCCTCCAACCTAAGCCATTCTATAAAGTTGATACCCACAAAAGCAGTGCATCTCTCCTGTAATGGGGAAAGTACAACTGCATTGCTTGTACATACCATAAATAATTATTACTTCTCAACATACTCATTTTGTGTCGGGTTTCTTTTGTTGCTACAGGACACTAAAGGGAACAACACTCCCTCCACTCCATTTCTGGTGGATTAAGCTCTGTGCCCTCACAGCCACAGCACAAGAGGGATGACTGCTGTCTGTTTTTGGCATTTGCTGCCCAGCCTAAAGCTGCTACCTGACCTCCAGCAGCCAAAAATTCTAGAGAAACGTGAGCACCAGGACGTGTTCATGAGGAGAGCTGCTGCACGCTTTCAGAAAACCTTCCCATGCCTCTTCATCTCTCCCAGGAACCAGCAGTGCAGAGAGAAGGCAAGCTAAGGTAACACCAGCTCCAGTTTGCCCTGCATCTTCTCCTCAAAGAGAGGGAACATTGGAATATTTTCATACCTTTGTGGCCAAAACAAAAAAACAGCTTTCATTGATATGCACAAGATTTACACTGCTCAGATTAACAGAAATAGCAGGAATGGCATGGATCTAATTGTGTCAGGACAGACAGCAGGTAGAAGAGCTAAACATTTTGCAAGGCAAGTGACAGCTGCCTCCTAGATCCCACAAATAACACGGTGATATGTAGCCAGCCTGACCCCAGAAGCACACAAGTAGCCAGAAAATCAAAGCATAAAGGTATCTATTTGCTTTCTCTAATTTGGGATCTTTCCGAAACTATTTTGCCCATTTTAAGCACTCCGAGAAATGTTCCCATTTTTCACTTGAGCCCCACTTGCTGAGGCTCCCTCTGGCTTGGCAGCAGCCAGGAGCATCTGCAGCACGATGATCTTCTGCACAAGGAGCCACCCAGGAGAGACGTGCTGTGTCAGCTGCATACTCCACCCCCCATGAGCGGTTCTCCAGAACGATTTACTGTGGCATCATCCTGTGATGACAAAGCTGAAGCAACGGTTGAACGGATCGATCAATTTTTAACCTCAGATTTGCTGCTGTTGGACGAAGCACACCTACACAGGCAGCAAACTGCAGTACAAACCCAGCGGAGTTACGCACAGAAAACCCTACACTTACTGTGCAATCAGCTTAGGATAGACGTTTCTTCAAGCATGACAGAACTGAAATTCATACATTTGAAACTGGAGTTAAATAACGTTAAGGCTGAGAAAAATACCGTCTTATTTCTGAGCGACGCTCTCTAGAAAGCTTTAAGGTTCCTCTAATTTAATAATTCATTTCACTTGCACAAACTAAGTACAACATGATTTCTGCCGCTGCTTTGTTCATCTGCTGCAGTTCTGTGTCAGCATAGTTTAAATGGAGAAGCATGTTCAGCTTAAGAAAAAAAAATGGAATGGGTTAGAAGAAAAACCTTTCTAACGCTCCCTAGGGTCTATGGGTCCTTCAACCCAATTTGACATGAATGAAAGCATTATTGTTCTTTTGACTCCTGCTGAGCCATTATGTGAATGGTTTGCTGGAGACTCCAGCAGCCTTTTACACATGTTTTCATCATGCTACAAACCAGGATTCTGGTCCTGAGACATCAGAAGTTTCAACATTTAAAACAGTTTTTCTTCTACATTACGAGAAAGCAACATTCATTTCTGACAGACATATGGAAGGGCATTTGACAACAAGTGAGATAAAAACACATCTCTCTCTTTCTCTCTTTGTATGCATTAATCAATGTAACATATTAAAAAGTGCAGCAATGAAGAGTCAATCAAGCAAATGAAACTGAACACACCCACTGACAGATATTTCCTGCCATAAAAATGCTTGCACATTGGATGGCAGGGAAGAGTCACACCCTAATAAAATGGAAGAGAAAACAATAAAAAGGGTTAAAAGGTAATAAAAGGATTCTTATCAAGCTACATAACCTAAGCCAAACCTCAAAGTGATATTTTTCTGCATTAAAATGTGAGCTTTGATGATCCAGCCAGTGTTTCAACTGCTTCAGAGCCAACATACTGACTTTGTAAAAATCTTTACACCACCACATAATAGCCAGCTGCTGTACAGCCCTTCTGAATTCAAGTTGCTTTCAAATCAGTTGCAGAAGAAATATCATTCCAAATCCAACTCACCACTTTGGTTCAAAAAAGAAGGAAAGTAGGATTTGAATAATTAACACAGTACTTCATCTACAACTATAATAGCATAATGATGAAGTAAATGGTGGACAGCTTGATAGCTAATGCTCTTAACTGCCTCCTGTCCCTGCGACAGCTCAATTAAACAGCAGGCAGGTACACGTAATTTTCTTTACAGACAGAACTGAAGAGCTGTAAGCTCTGACTTCTCTCAGGAGACATTTCAAACCAGATTTCACACAGTTGTTTCTGACACGTGCATGGATTGCTCTAAAACAAGCACAGAATGTGTAAGCTGATGAAGGCAACAGAACTGTTAGGGAAGACCAACAGAATCCAGAAAACGCAGTAAGGAGGCTGATTACAGCTCGGCTTAAATGCCAAAACTCCTACCACATCACTAGAGACCAACAGTAAACTCACTCAGATCTGCTCATCAAGTTGGTTTAAACCAGCATCTTTATAACCTGTGCAGGTTCTACACAGCCGAGGAACACCAAAGACATTATCTGTAACAAACAAGTGCCAAGCAGCTGATGCAAAGCTTCCAATCATGCTTAATCTTCCAGAAGGTCTAAGTCTTTATCCCAATACCTCGAGCAGGGCAAGAACTTCCCTTATGGGAATAGCACCACTTTCAATAAAGATGACAATAAAGTCTTACCGCAGCCTCACAACATCCAGTTTCTGCACTGCTGAACACTTCAACACTTGATATCGATTTCCTCACCTGGTAAGGACACGGGATGTGATATTCCCTGCAGCGTTCTTGAATCCACGTCGTCTCCCACACCCCTCGATAAGCCTGCTCATAGAAATAGCAGCCAATTACAACCAACAGTGGCACGAGGTACAGAACACTGAACACGCCAATCCGGATCATGAACTTCACTAGCTTGTCCTGGTTCTCTTTTTCTAATGGGATTTCAATGCGAACCCGATTGAGAGAGATAATGCCAGCTAGCAGAAGGGAAACTCCAACAACAACATACAGGCAGAGGGGTGCAAGTACAAAGTATCTTAATGCATCCACATCATAGAGGCCAACAAAACATACGCCGCTAATATTGTCACCTTCAATTTTATTCATTGCTAAGAGGACGATGGTTAGAGTTCCTGGAATGCCCCAGGCGCTGGCGTGGAAGAGCAACGCTTTCTTCTCGATCGCTTCACTGCCCCATTTTGGCACGGCTGCCAAGAACCACGTGATGGTAAGAATGACCCACCAAACACTGCCAGCCATGGTAAAGAAATAGAGCACCATGAAAAGCATGGTACAGGCTTTGTTGTGAGAGCCCTGCGTCACCGTGGAAGCCTTGTACTGGGCAGGACTAGACGCGTTACACGCTACTCGGTCTTCAAGCAGAAAGCCAATGAAGAAGATTAATGACACCATCATGTAACAGACGGCGTAAAATATTATCGGTCTTTCTGGATAGCGAAATCTTGTGACATCGATCAGAAAAGTTAAAAAAGTAAACAAGGTAGCAGAAAGGCAGACGATGGAGATCACTCCGATGAAGTAGCGAGCAAAGGAGAGCTCTTCACGCCGGAAGTACATATTTGGACAAGGAGGGGAACAGTCCCGTACCCTCAGGAAAGAGTAACCCAGATCGGGGTCTATTTTCAACTCTCGAGGACACCAAAAACCATAATCCCTCTGTACCGCCATGGGGGCCTCTTCTGTGGGCTCCCCACCCAAACTGAGGTCAACAAGACGAGGATACGGCTCATCACAATCCGGGAATCTAGAAAGCAAGAAAGAATGATTTACAAGAAAGGCACGTGTAGTGTGCAAAGGCTGCTAGCCTCACTTACATGTCTGACATTAGGCACTGAGACTGGAAAGAAAGCAGAGACAATCCACATAACAGGTAATCCACAGATTACTATTCCAAACATAAACAAGCTTTAGAACTTCCCGTCCCAGACTGCAGTAGATGTCAAAACTATGAAGTACGTGTGAAAATAGAGAAACAAATGGGTAAGGGGAATGTTGAGGCCTTAAGCATAAGAGTGAAGATACACAATTCATGTCAGGAAGTCTCTACATTTAGCTTTACTGTGCCCAAGGAAGAATGATTTTATAGGGCACTTAAAACCCTTTCCCTAAACAACCCTACTAGCTGCCATCAGGCAGGATACCGCACTAGTTAGACCAAACATCCAACTAGCATTAACACTAGCACTAATACACTGAAATTAGAATGAAGATATTTCCACAATTAGGGCAAGGTGTGCTGAGATGCAATCTTACGCTTTCGGTAAGTTTGGCTGTTTGGTTCCTCCCCTGTTAGACATTACTGCCTCAGCAAGCACTGAGCTTAAACTAAACATGCTTGCTTCTCTGCCACAGTGCACGTTTGGTGCATTGACACTAACAAAGCATGAGTAAAGCTTCCAGAGTTTTATCTCCAGTTTTGAAATTTCACTACTGACATTGGTCTTAGGAGGACCTACAGGGCCCAGCCATCTGTTTGCAGCACAGACAGAGCAATCTTTGACCCTGATTACCAGGACCTAGAAACATCCTCTGACTTTCTCTTTGCTAAAATAAACGCTTTTCATTGTTTTCTATTCTCTCCTATTCAACTATAAGGGACTATTTCTTCTGATTGCACTCCTGAATGCTATTAGCTGTTAAGTCACGTATTCAAAAAAAAATGCATGAAGAGATTGTTTTCCATTTCAGCTACATCATTTCATATAAATTAGAACACCCTGGAATACTTTGCTGTAACATTATTTCTGAAATGTAAAGCTGAAAACATCTTTCCATACAGCATGAGGCAGACACTCTGAAAACAGAGCTTTGAGATTTTAGATGCTTGTTGAACCCAGCCAGCTCCCCTCAGAAAAACTGACCCTTCATCTCCAGTATATGTAACTTGGCACTTCTTCTCTCAGAAGAATTTAGCACCATGTATCCTACTTTGGTATTCCAGACAAAGCCAGGTCTGCATACATGATGAGGAAAATAGGTATATCATTAGAGTGTGAATATGTATGCACTTCTTACAGGAACTGCCTATTTAAATTTTCAATTAATCTCTTGGGTAGATGACAGAAATATGAATCTAGTTTCCTCACAGAATCACAGAATGGTTGGGTTGGAAGGGACCTCAAGGATCACGAAGCTCCAACCCCCTGCCACACGCAGGGCCACCAACCTCCCCATTTCATAGCAGCCCAGGCTGCCCAGGGCCCCATCCAACCTGGCCTTGAACACCTGCAGGGATGGACGGGGCATCACAGCCTCTCTGGGCAGCTGTTCCAGCACCTCACCACTCTCTTGGTAAAGAACAATATCTGTTTCAAATCACAGAATATCCCAGCAGGCACTAAAATTTCAGCCCATGATTGTGAAACAACAGGTTTGCTCACCTGGTACACTCCATATCCTCAGGCCAAGAGACTCCAAACATCTCCATGAGTTTGGAGCATTCGCTGTACGCTCTTTGGCAGAGTCTGCGACACGGCAGCGTGACACGGCCATACTCCATGCACACGGGAGCGTAGAGGGCACAAAGAAATGGTCGAAAATCTCTGGAACATTCCAAATTCACCATCGGATGAAATGGCTACAAAAGAAAAGGGAGAATTCAAGAGCTTCAGCTAGCGGTTTCGTAGAACATCAGCAGGAAGCTGTAATTTGATTCATGAGGAGTTAGGGCTTCCACAACCACAACCATAACCTTCTTTCCATGAACAATGCCTCATCATAATGCAGCACTTACGTTTTTAGGAAGACAGGCAATGGAGAAGCCTGGGGACAACAACAAAGACTCACCAGAGACATTTATGTATGCAATCTGCATCAGAATCAATGGGAATTAGATAGCTAAACACCTTTGAGGATTTGAGCTTAGACTAATATTCTCCAATAAACATCATAGGAACTTCTTTACGCTGCTTGTTTAAAGGACAGACGTATTGTGAATTGCCAGCTGCTTATTTAGTAGATAATATGAAGAACCCGCATTCAGCTGATGAGATCACAATCTGGGTAATACTGGATAATGCAAGGCTCCTTCACAGTACAGAAATAAAGCTGTGATTTTTTTAAGATACAGTTTACTGATTAGATCATCTGAAAATCATCTATTTCTTGAATTATTTTCAGGAGGCCTGGGTTCTTCATTTTGATTGCTTCTACAAGATGCAAACGCAGGACATTTCCCATTACATTCTTTCCTCATCATCTTGTCTTCTGTTAAAATCTCAGCTCTATCAGCAGGGTGTATCTGCAGGCAGAAAGCAATCCCAACACGTGTGCTACCTCAGGCACAAATACTCCCAGGCTTCAAGAACACAGCTGTAAGCACAGTGAAGCTACAAGTATGCCTGTTTTTACCTAACCAGAAAGCATCAGGAAATGAAAGCCTGAACAAAACCCATCAGAAAAATAAGTGCTATCTTGTGCTACTTGTTGTCTGATAACAGATTCAAGTAACAGTGATAATGGTGAGAGCTCTTTGGAAGCACTGAGGGAAAATCTATCACAATTAGCCAACATGCAGCTGTAATTAAGCATTTTGAAAGGTGAAATATAAGGAAAGAAGTAGAGCAGGGATTTACAGAGTCGTGAAAATTGGTGCATGCTGATAAACTGTGCTACCTTCTTACTGTCATGTGGCCCTCCTTACTGTTATGTGGCCCTATTTTAGGGCAACCAAAATGACCCCAGGGATGGAACACCTCTCCTATGAGGACAGGCTGAGAGCCTGGACGAGAGGGGGCAGTGAGAAAGGGCACAGACACTTTCACAGGATCTGTTGTGATAGGGCAAGGGAAATGGTTTCTCACTAAAAGAGGGAAGAGTTAGATTGGATAAAAGAAGTTGTTTACAGTAAGGGCAGTGAGGCACTGGCACAGGTCGCCCTGAGGGGCAGTGGTGCCCCATCCCTGCAGACAGCCAAGGTCAGGCTGGATGGGCTCCGACCACTGATGGAGCTGTGGGTGTCCCTGCTCACTGCAGGGCACTGGGCTAAATGACCTTTAAGGGTCCCCTCCAACTACATAATATTAAAACACATTAGAATACAACAAAACAGTGTAAGAATTATTGAATTACTCCGCTACCTCCAAACCGGAGAGGTAGCAGAGGCATATTAGTAAGCCACTTCTTTTCCTTAACTTATATTTCAGACAATAACTTGAAGGGGAAAGGTGACAGTTCTTGGCCAATGGCAATACCAGAGGGAACACTAACGTGAACTCTAGACTGATTTTTCTAACAAGTCCATTCATCCCAGCCTGCTCTGCACAGCCTTGCAGGATTAACAACACATCTAATCTTCGCTCTGTGCTGCACTGGCAGGACACAAATGAAATGGCTATATATAGAAAAACCTCAATCTTACTGTAACCAAAACTGAAGAGTAAGCTGCTTTGAGAGCTAGAAACATTTTTTTTTAACACCCTCTGTGTGAAAAACTTCCTTCTAATATCTAACCTAAACCTCCCCTGTCTCAGTTTAAAACCATTCCCCCCTGTCCCATCGCTGTCACACTATCTTAAGGTGGGGACATCCATGTGCACCTGGACAACCTGACACAAGATCCATCCTCTGATGGGCACAGCAGACAGCATGCAGGCTCTGTGCAAACTTGCTCCCATCAGGCATAGCAGCTGGAAGTTGGGTAGAAGACGCATAGAACATCTGAAATAACACAGATATAATTGAATCTCTACTGGCAAAGTTCCTTGTGCCCTAGAGGGTATGTTAGCTGTGCTTAAGGTTCTTTATCACCGCAAAGAGCAAGTCTGGTTTTGAGTATGGTCTTGCCAAACTCCTCAAAAGACAGTACAGACAAACTAAGGCCAAATGACATGAATGAAATCTACTTAAATAGGTATAATTTAATAGGACTGCTCCACTACAGCTGGCTGTTTGTTTCTCAGCAGCTCCAGGCCTCTCTCATACCATCCTGCCTTTTGTGCAAATGGTGATAGCACAAGGGAAAATAGTTCTAAACAAAAAGAGGGGAGATTTAGGTTAGATGTTGGGAAGAAATTCTTCAAGATGAGGGCAGCGTGGCCCTGACAGTGCTGCCCAGAGAAACTGTGAGTGCCCCATCCATGGCAGTGCCCAAAGGCAGGCTGGGTCAGGCCCTGGGCAGCCTGGGCTGCAAGGATGTGTCCCTGCCCATGGCACAGGGGGCACTGGTGGGCTTTGAGGTCTCTTCCAACACAAATCATACTGGGATTCTATGAAAATAGCACCTGCAGATGGACAAAAACCCTTATGAATTACAGCAATTCATTTTACAATCATAAAAAGACTAGATAACAGAAAACTTGAAAACCATTCGAGAGTGGATGGTGATAGGACAAGGGGAATGGTTTTAAACTGAGACAGGGGAGGTTTAGGTTGGATATGAGGAGGAAGTTTTTCACCCAGAGGGTGGTGAGGCAGTAGAACAGGTTGCCCAAGGAGGCTGTGGATGCCCCATCCCTGCAGGCATTCAAGGCCAGGCTGGATGTGGCTCTGGGCAGCCTGGGCTGCTGGTTGGTGACCTGCACACAGCAGGGGTTGGAACTGGATGAGCACTGTGGGCCTTTGCAACCCAGGCCATTCTGTGATTCTCCGATTCCCTAGAAGACAGGGGAAGAGAAACTTTCTTGCTTTTGATCAGCAACAGCAGCATTTGTGCCTGTAGGCTGCTCAGTCTGTAAGCAGCCTAACTCTAAAATTATCTCACTCCTCCTTAGCAGCTCCTTGGATGAAAAGTCAATTCCAGACTACAGATTATGCTTTCCACTGTTAAAAAGAAAGCCAAGAAGATTAAGAAACTTTTTTATGATCTTGCCCAGGGAAGCAGTGCAAGTTGTAACATTCAGCCCTACCCCACTTTGGTGCCTGACAAAAGGCTCTCTGTTCAAATGCATTGAGCTTTTGAAGAATGCATGTGGAACAACTCAACACACAGAGCAAAAAGGAAGAGGACAAGAGGAGATGCAGCAGTCGAACAAATTTCTGTAGTCCAGGCCAAGCCAAGGGAAATCCAAAACAGTGAAGAAATTAATGTTTAAGATGAGATGAACACTTGTGCTGCTCCCAAAGGCACTTAAGCATTTAAAATATGCCAGATCACATAACTGAGCAGTATAATTGAAGCTGCATGCTCGGTGTTTCTTCTAACTCTGAGAAAAACCATGCAAATTCCCTCTAGCCCCATGATAACAACTGCAATCCCAGCTTGGCTTCTTTCAGGCTGAGTCAGTACTTGCATCGCTCCCGTGCAATGCCATGCAGGTGTTGTACATCAAATCAAATGCCACACTCACATATCGTTGCTCTCCTCAGAGCAGTCCAACTTGCACTACAACCTTATCTTTCTCTTTTTTCCCTCCTTCCCAGAATTCTCTTTGCAAAGTTGCTGTAAGAAATAGCCCAACTCATTTGGTGTGGCCCCAGCTCCTTCCCTCCCTACAGCTCCCACCTGCTGAAAGGACAGAGCCTGCCAATGCTGTAATGGCCATCTCCCACCTTTATTCTTTTGCTTTTCAGGAGGAGATGAAGGACAAACGAGAGCCACAAAGATGGGCACCAGTTTTTCCTCCTAAATATATATATTTAGCAAATTCCCACTTGTGCTTACAAAGCACGAGCAACAATGGCAGCTATATCATCACAGAGCTGTGGTACAGTTTCAGGCTTCTCACAGCTCTGAGATAATAACCCATTCTACCTTTCATTTTACACAGCAGTAGCCATTGAGCTGCCTTGTTGGGAAGCAGCAATTGTAAAATGGAAACAGAATTACGTTGGCAATCTCTCACCATTCTTTTTGGCTAGATGTTCCTTTCTCTCCATATAAAAACCAAACAGGAAGCATTCTCATAAACTCACAGAAGGAAGAAGGGAAGTTTTCTCCCCCCAGGCTTGTGGGAAAGGAGGGATGCTCTGACTATCAATTACCGCTGCAATCCTCTGGTGGAAGCAAGTGCCTCAGGGCAGCCACACAGTCTGTTCCTTCTGGCCCACGTTGCCCGTTGTCTGAATTCAGCTTGCTATTTATTGGAAAAAATCTTAAACTGTATCTCAAAGCACCCAGGCAGCATTGCTTTCCAGGCCACGTCCCCAGGAGAATCAAAGATGCTGCAGTTTCTGTCTTCAGATAACTGCTAGTTAGAGAGCAAACACGGTACTGCCTCCTGCTTTCAGTAACTACACTTCTCATCCTGAGTGGCTGGCACGGCTCTGACAGCACAGCAGCTCCTGTGAATGCTCTCCTGAGACTGTTTCAGGCAGAATTGGTTTTCTTGAGACAGTGGCAATTTGTTCTCTGATGGTTCTGACCTGCACGCTCCTCTGAATCTCTCTAGGTTTCCTGGAGCATTTACCCCCCAGTCATGCTGGTACACAAATGTAACCTGACATTAGCAGTGAGCTGCTCCCAGTTGATGCTCCGAGCTGAACAACGGCTGCAGTGCTTACACTGCTGCTGCCAGCTTCAACTGAGGCCCAACTTCAGAACCCTGACCAATCCTAACGAGTGTTTCCTAAAAACGAGGCGTGCACACAGACAGCACGGGGCAGTGGCATACAAGGAGCAGTGAGTGAGGGCTTCTGCCTCTTCAAAAGCACAGGGGATGTGACAAAAGCTCCTTCCTGCTCTTCAGTTGTGCCCTGAGTTGGATAGCACCCCATTGCCATCTAAGCAACAGGTGCAGAAAGGTCAGGAAGGCACACTGGGTATGGGAGAGTACACCCATTTCCTTTGGAAACAATTTGCCCTTGCTCACCTTAAAGGGATTTTGAAGGCGGCCAAGAAGGCCAATGGCATCCTGACTTGCATCAGAAACAGTGTTGCAAGCAGGAGCAGAGAGGTGATTGTTCCCCTATATTCAGCACTCGCGAGGCCGCACCTCGAGTACTGTGTCCAGTTTTGGGCCCCTCACTGCAAGAAAGATATTGAGGCCCTGGAACGTGTTCAAAGAAGGGCAACAAAGCTGGTGAGGGGTCTGGAACACAGGCCATATGAGGAGAGGCTGAAGGAGCTGGGAATGTTCAGCCTGGAGAAGAGGAGGCTCAGGGGAGACCTTATTGCTCTCTATAACTTCCTGAAGGGAGGTTGTAGTGAGCTGGGGGTCGGCCTCTTCTCTCGTGTCATCAGTGATAGGACCAGGGGGAATGGTTTCAAGCTACGGCAGGGGAGATTCAGGCTGGACATGAGGAAGTATTACTTTTCAGAAAGGGTGGTCAGGCACTGCAATGGATGCCCAGGGAGGTGGTGGAGTCACCGAGCCTGGGGGTGTTCAAGGAAAGGCTGGATGTTGTGTTGAGGGACATGGTTTAGTGGGAGCTACTGGGAATAGGTGAACGGTTGGACTGGATGAGCTTTGAGGTCTTTTCCAACCTTGGTGATTCTATGATTCTAAGTGCAGCTCCACTGCACAGGTACTGCAGGTTGTTTTCAGAGGGCAGCAGACTGATTTATTTACCAAAGTCTGCTTTTAATGCATAGTGCCAAGATAAATTTGGGGCAAAACTCTTAGCATAATCTACATTAAGAGCTTACCTCACTGTTAACTTCCCTGTCTGGAGAAACTTAGAGATTTTATTTTTAGCTTTGCAACGTGACACAGACATGAACAAGCAAAACAGAGTCACATTTCTGGTTTTCTTCCAGAGCAGGGATAAGGGATGTGCCCACACTTTCTGTGTGGACCTTTACAAAGCACACAGTCCAATATCCCACATGACAGGGCAGCAATCGTGCAACCCATCCTAAGCTTTCTGGTCTGCACACAGACTGCTGGAGATCATTTCTCAAGTACAGGAGAAACAAAGCAGGATAAAAGATAAAAGTAGTTAAAAGACAGAAAATGACATCTATCTCTGTCTGTGTGACTAAAAGGCAAAGCCATCTGTTCTTGTTCTTTAAAGAGGTCTCTGCTTCATTTTAAATTCCAAAGTTCCTTTGGAAGACACTGAAAAGATGGCATCCATCTGTCAAACTGCACTTTTCCTCAATGTGATCTTTACATTTTAAGAACTGACGGATGCAGATGGGTGGCCCTGGTAACAAATTCCATTTGCAAGAAGTGTTAGTTTTTATAAGACAGCTGAGACTGCTTGGACTTCCTCCTTCCTCTCCATATGCCTGCTGTGATGGGCTTGGGAGAATTCCAAGGTACTACAGAGAAATAAACATACAGCCCTTTGGCCAGTATTTTAGACACCATTAAGTTAAGACACCGTAAAGCACGCTTGCCCAGACAAGCAAGAAACTATACAGCAGGAGCCACGAGTCTTGACAGAGCCATAATTTTAATTTAAATAACACATTTCTATATCCTGTGGTCAAAAAGACAACCTTTCAAGTACGAACTGAGCGCAATCAATGCTTTGATGACTGCCAAAACACGCTCCAAGTGCTGCTGTCACTGTGGGAAGGAGAGAGATACCCATTAAGAGAAGAGGAATGTTAGTGATAACGACCTTTCCTCTCCCTCGGCTCTGCCACTGCAGCCTGATCTGCACGTCAGGGACTGGAGGACTATTTCTGCCAACTCGAGGGAGGTCTGTCTTCCTTGAGGAGAACACGAATGAAGAGGATAAAATTCCACTGCTGGCACAGCGCTCAAAAATCCATCGTGCTGAGTGAAGGAGGAAAAGCATTTGGTATGAAGATTTGTTAGAAGACTTGACACTATCTTGAGAAAGCACATAACGGAGTCAGCAGCCAGATCAAGATCTTCAGAGTTTAAAAAAGGGAATTTCTAAAAATAAGAAACATGAGAGAAGATACGGTGAAGACACAGCCAAGCTTCAAAACCCCCCGCAGTGCAGCTTCGCCTTTTTGATTTCCATCAGCCAGAATGACAGTGTCTGCCACATAATAAACAACATAATGCCACCCTGCAGAATAAAAGCAGACCAGTTGGATTTCTAAAATATTACGTAAGCAATATTGAACGCTTCTACTTTAGTTCCACAAAAGCTTGATGGCTACTCCTTGTCCAACAGCAACCGTTCCTTACTGAATATCTAAGAGCTCAATATTACAAGGCAGCACAAACCACTGGGATGAGAAAGGAGGAAACCTTATGTTCACTCATTCAAGCCAAAGTGCATCCTGACAGATTAACAAGTGTGTCACCTCCCTTAAAATGTGCACTGCGGAGCTGTCACTGTCAGTCTCCTTTACGACTGCGAATTAAGGACAAATTAAAGTTGTCATTCCAGGCACTTTTAGGCTGCAGGCTCACAGTAAGCCTACGTTAACGGGCCCCTGCCCTTTCCCCTGCCACTAGCCTACTTCACAGCAGCCTGGGCTTAAGACTGACTTAAACCATCCACAAAACTCACCTCAAAGCTGTATGCGCTGGCTTTGAAGCAGCAGCAGCGTAAAGAGCCAGGTCAAGATCCAGAATGATGTGGCCTTTATGTGTCAGAATCTAAATATTCTTCCTGTAGGCTCAGCACACAATTTTATAAAGTCAATCAATTCATTTTGTCTAAGGTGAGCTTTTTGCAGGCGTAGCATCTCAGCAAGCTTCCAGTGAGTTTCAGCAAATACCCCTGGCAGAGTTCATTGCCCCACAGCCAGCCACATGCTGCATATGTTACAAGGACATGCTGAAGTCAAACTCTTGAGCTTTACAGCATTAGCTCCAAGAGACTGAAGACAAAGACTTCTTGCTATGGCAGAGAATGCACAGTAGCACTGTTAAAGGCTAGGAGCACAACCTTCTGCAGGCAGAAGACCACAGAGGAAACACACAAATGAATTCAGGAAGCCATTTGCTGCTTCCCTGCTAGCCAGGCTGCTGTGAAAACTCTCACAAGCCAAAAACCTGGTTTCATAGATAAGAATGTAACAGCAGATTCATCTTGAATAATTTTAAGGTTTGAGCTGTATTTCACAGCGTTCTGTGAAAGCAGGAACAGCCATCAAAATCCCTCACGCCTCACTTAGTGACATTACCATCAGCATCTCCTTGGGGATAGGTTACATGACCACATTTTGCTCCTATGAAGGTCCACAACAGAGTAAGAAGAGACTCTGCTGGGCACCTCTCCTATGAGGAAAGGTTGAGGGAACTGGGCTTGTTTAGCTTGGAGAAGAGAAGGCTCCAGGGAGACCTCATAGCAGCCTTCCAGTACTTGAAGGGAGCGTAGAAACAGGAGGGGGAACGGCTGTTTGTGAGGGTGGATGGTGATAGGACAAGGAGAAATGGTCTTAAACTGAGACAGGGGAGGTTTAGGTTGGATATGAGGAGGAAGTTTTTCCCCCAGAGGGTGGTGAGGCACTGGAACAGGTTGCCCAAGGAGGCTGTGGATGCCCCATCCCTGCAGGCATTCAAGGCCAGGCTGGATGTGGCTCTGGGCAGCTTGGGCTGCTGGTTGTTGACCTGCACACAGCAGGGGGTTGGAACTGGATGAGCATTTTCCTTTTCATCCCCAGCCATTCTATGATTAGTACTATGAGAACTACTCTGAGTGGCAAACAGAATCTATCTATAGAATGCACACTCTTATTTTAAGAGTTATCTCAGTAGAAGTCCCCTGTTTTCTCTACACACCAACAAAAATACTCAGACACCAGCACAGTTCAACAGGAGGGGAGATTTGCATCTTCAGGCCTCAAAATTAGAGTATTCACAGAGCATTATTTAAAACCCACTGTCTACAACTCGTCAATTATTTCTTTCCTTCATGATTAATTTCCAGAAAGCTTCTGCTATTGATCTAGTACACTAAGCTTGGTTTTGGTGCAGATAATTGTCAAACTCAGCAGGTTGTTTCACATGCATGAATAATGCAGGATTGATTTTACGGACCAACTCCATAGCCCTGCTGTCCCCTGCATGCATTTATTAGCATAGGATCCCACTCAGCTGAGGCTGCAGCATCCCAGTGCCAGGGGAGCAGCAGCTTCTGCTCCATCTCACCAAGCTCCACCAGCAGAACTGCTTGGTTACCCTCTCCCTCATACACCAACTACACTTCCTGACTATTTTGACTGAAAGGATTCACAGGGGATTCCATCTGGTTCTGTGATTATTTCAGCCATTTTTTAACAAAAGAAACACAAAGCTGTAGTACTTGGTAGCGTTGACACGCATTCACTGAGGAGACGTTGGCAGATGATATCATCTAGGCTTTATTGAGGAAACCTGATATATTTACCTGGATACGTGATTAAAAATACACTGCCAACAGAAAGAAAGAACAAACAGAAAGGAAAGCCAACCCAGCAGCCCAATATATACCTTCTACATAACTACACAACAGCAAGAGGGCTCCAAACGGACCCTTTGCTTCAGCAGGCTGTAAGGTGGAAGAGAAAGACTGAGGAACTCACAATTTACTCCAATATATTAAATTAAAACTGATTTCTGATCAAAACAGAAGCTTTAAGATAATTAGTTGCTGAATTTAATTTTAATAATTAACTGCTTTTTAAAAAAACATGGCAAAGCACAGCAGCTGCAAATTAAAATTTAAGATTCTTTAGGGGATACAGTCCCTTCTATTCAGCACTGTGTTAATGAGGTCACAAATGAACTCCACGGGGGAGGACAGGGAAGGAGAATTAAAAGCACTAATTGCACTGACACAATCTTCCACTGGACAAAGAGCTGTTACAAAAAGCATCCGAACGACCAGTTCTGAAAGATTCAACAAAACTCTCAAATTAAGAATCCAGCCAAGCTCCTGAAGTTGATTTTTCTTCCCTGCAGTTAATAATTCACAAGATAAATATTTGACAGGAATTCCCACAGTGCCTCCGCTTATTTGTTTCGCCGGCATCCTAAAAGCATGCCTGCTTTTTTCTAAATAGATTAAACAATATTTTGCCCTTAAAGGCTCCAATGTTGCTTCACACCAAGGACAGAAGTTTGTGCCCAGTTCTCTGTACCACTAACGTACTTCTAGGATACATTGCTCCCATGCTGCACGCCTTTGAAACACTACAGGCAAGTCACAGCACAGTAACTGGATTAATAAGAGACAGTGGGAGGAGGGAATGGACACAACTGGAAGGAAACAAGGGAAGAGAAAAAGATTCTGTGGCTACACATGAGCCCCGACATGGGGTGAGACCCCAACTCTTTGTCAGCTACAGAAATTGAATGAAGAAAGGCAAATATCAGCAAGTGTCTGTCAGTGCTGCTGGAGTAGTGCACCTTCAAAAGGTGTCTCTCCAACAGTAAATTACACACACACACGCTGGGATTGTATTCCATGTGTCAGGTTCTGCATGGAACACACTGCAGGGATGTTTGCAACTAAGGAACGTGCAGGATGGAGTAAGTAGGATCAAACCATAAAAGAGGTCAGATGAATAGGAAAGACTGCATTCAGTTGCTTAGAGATGTGAGCAATTGAGGCTGATGCATGCGACAAGAAGGTGCGTGTTTTCCCACTGACTGCTTGCTCGAATCATTGCCTAACACTACAAAAATCCCTTTTATAAATAAACGTATGCAAAAGGATGGAAAAAAATCACACGAGTGAAGGCCAGGTGTAGGGTTATGAGGCAGGGAAGCCCCATTCAGTTAGACACAGCAGGGCTCACCTGGCAGCACTCAGAGCTGTCAGAAGGCGTTTCTGCCCACGGAGCCATGGGGAGTTCATAGGGCAGAGCAGGCTTCACAGATCCTTTTGTCCCTTCAACCTCAAAAGAAGCAGGATAGGGACGGGAGAGCAGAAAGCAGCATATGTACGTGCATCTGTTAGTTCTCTATGATGAGTTCTGCCCAGTAGCTCCGTGCTGGTCTCACTCTTACTTGGCCCCTGCTGCCTCCCACTGCAAGACGAGGCCTGGCACCATGCAGATCAAAACTGACTCCTCTTTGATGGGCACAACAGGTTACAGCAGAGCAATCAGCCATCCCTGCAGGAGAACAGCCAGCTGTGCATCTCTTCTAGCCCTGCCTTCCATTCAGTTCCCCTTTCCCAAGTCCCCTCTGTGACCCTGGCTACTAACAGCAACCAGTCCCAAGTGGGAGGGGAACAGAAGCCCAAATTTTAAAAGCCTGGAAGCTTCCTCTCTCAGACAAAAGCAACAGCCTCCCATTGTGTCAGAGAAAGTAACGGATGGATCTAAAGAATTAAGTTGCCTTTCTGTGATGCCACTTAATTAAGGTAAATCAAAGCAACAAGAGTAATTTGCCTGGGGTTTCAAAAGGAAGGATAAGGAAAACATCTGTGCGTTCTTACAAGTCTGAAGGCGTTTCAGCATTTTAGCTGTTGGATTCTGTAGAAGTGCAGTTGGAGGAAAAATATCAATTCTGACCACTTTAGCGATGCATTCCCTACAAGAGGTTAGAAACTATTCTTCTGTAAGAAGCAGGCAGACTTTGTCATGTAAAAAGCCAGAGTGAAGGTCTGAAGAGAAGGGAACTGCACTTTAACAAATTTATATACATAATACATTTGTTAAGTATGCAGCTAAAGTGTCATAAAGGCATTTAACTATCACATGATACGTGTTTGTTTTTTGGAATATCTTCATCCTTAATTAACAGCAAGCACTAAAACTCAAATCAAAGGCTCAAGTCTGAACCACATTGTTCTCTGCATTCCTATCTCCATGATGCACCTGTACAGATTGGAGAACAGGATTAAAGCAGCACAGGAAGAAGGCACAAGAAACGTTCATCAGCATGGAAGTGATGAATGGGTCTGATTCTGAGCCACAAATGTTCTGGCAATCCTTCAACAGCAGCAGCAGCTACTCCTAAATACCAGATCATAGAATCACAGAATGGCCTGGGTTGCAAAGGCCCACAGTGCTCATCCAGTTCCAACCCCTGCTGTGTGCAGGTCACCAACCAGCAGCCCAGGCTGCCCAGAGCCACATCCAGCCTGGCCTTGAATGCCTGCAGGGATGGGGCATCCACAGCCTCCCTGGGCAACCTGTTCCAGTGCCTCTCCACCCTCTGGGGGAAAAGCTTCCCCCTAAGATCCAACCTAACCCTCCCCCGTCTCAGTTTAAGACCGTTCCCCCTTGTCCTACCACCATCCACCCTCACAAACAGCCGTTCCCCCTCCTGTTTATACGCTCCCTTCAAGTACTGGAAGGCCACACTGAGGTCTCCCTGGAGCCTTCTCTTCTCCAAACTGAACAAACACAGCACAGTCTAGGTGTTAAGAAAATGTAATACACTTAAGTCTTCAGAAAAAAAAAAAACACCAAACCATTAAAACATGAACGATGGTTGTGGACCAGCAGGGGGAAACGAAGCAAAATGAAGTGAAATGAATGGGTGGCTGATCACATTCTCTCACCAAATTTAAAAAAAAAAAAAAAAAAAAAAAAGATGCTTCTCGTTGCTCAGTGCCACAAACACGACAACTTCTGTTCTATAAAATCAAGAAACAGGGAATGTAAACAAGTTTACAAATTGAAAGCAACTTCTAAAAGCTAAATTTCAGGCTTCTCCAGCTCACAAAGATGGACTGGAAGGAACCTTCCTCCCTCGTTCAGATTCAAATGAGCCAAGCCTTTGTGTTTCCATTCTCCCCACTCCTCTTTTCAAATTTCCTTCCCCGTTGCCATGGGAACCCGGCCGGGAGAGCAGGAGAGCGGAGGGCGGCAGATGCCAGCCTTTGTCACGGCGAGACCGGGGGCACGGCGTGGGGAGCGGGCCGGGACGGCACCCGCAGGGTAGCGAGGCAGGCAGGCACAGCTCTGCGTCCTACCTGACGGAAGAGACAACGGGGGGACGCGGACGGAGCGGGTCTCTGAAGGTCGCAAGCGACGCAGAAAGGACAAACGCGGCCTGATTGTTCTTTGCACCTTCAGGACAAAAAGCCGGGGCGCTACAGCAGCAGGGGTCTGCTGGAAAGGCAATAGCCAGCGACGGCGGGTGCTGCACAAAAACCCCCGAGCTTAAGGTGCTGGAACTGCACTCTGAGCCACGGCCGTGCTGAGGGTCTCACGTGGATCCACCTCCTCCAACTTCGTTTTTCCTAGACTGTTTCCTTCAGTAAGGAACATATTCCAAGCACATGTTACTAACCCATCACTGTGTTGCAGGTCTACAATGCCGACAGATTGAAGAATAACCCCAACTCACGAGCACTGCTTTCCTCTGTCATTAAGGATGGTTTGCAGCCCTTATCTCCTCCACTTCGTGCCACATCAGAGCAGTTTCTTTCCAAAAGTCACAAACCCTTCATAGCATCACGGAATGGGTTGAAAAGGACCACAACGATCATCTAGTTCCAACCCCCTGCTGTGTGCAGGGTCACCAACCAGCAGAGCAGGCTGCAGAATGTAAAAGGGGACTAGAAAGAGCTCCTAGGAACACACCCAGAAGCAGTGGCTCAATGCTAGATGGAGTACTGTCAGATCTGTGCCCATCAGGGATGGAGACCAACACACGCAGAACACAAGGCAGCTAATGCAGGGCTAATGGAGTGCTAATGCAGCACACCTACCTTCTTGTCTGAGCTGCACACACTACTAGACATAAGGCTAAGTCTTGTCACTAACAAATACTACCCTACACTATCACAGCATCCAATATAAACCTGGGTTTTGTTCCATTGGAGGCAAGTGCCGTGGGATTACGATTAAGGTAGAGGAAAAAAAATGAATGATTACAGTTGTGGTAGGGAGGTGATGAATGAAAAGACCAACATTCCCTTTACGTTCTGGCACAGCGCTCTTTTGTTCGAGTTTATACTTGTAGATCTAAAGCTACAAGTAATGACAAAATACACTGTCATTTAACTATTCAAAATAAATTCATGTGTGCTGCCCTTCCTGATAATTCCTCTTTAAGCCCCCACCAGATGCTACAGAATTAGCCACAACGGAGAGCCATCTGCCTTCGTGACCCTGAAAACAAGCCCACTGTGAATAGACGTTGATTAAGATGTAGATCATTCACTTTAAACCGGATCATTACATAAAACTAATGCTTTTCTACAATATGCTTGTACTAAACTACTAAGGCTAAACTTTGTTTCTGTATTTCTGCTTGAATCATTGTTCCATATTTGTCTTTCCTTTAAGAAAATATGAAGATGGTGAGAGCTCATCTTCAACACGCAGGCAGTACTTTATCAATGCAACAACACAACAAAAATCTACTCTTATTTTTCTCACTATTAGCCCACACTTTGAAAATAATCATGCTGCATTTTGTTCTCATTAACAAACACGAAAGACTGGAAAACTTCATTTCTGAAATTATTCTCTGGAGAAAGCCTGTTAGCCAGGCAAAGGAAAGTAAGGGTTGCTAACACCTGCTGCCTAGTTCTGCTGCGTGAGCACCAATCATCTACACTGCAGCAGCTTTAACCCTTGTTCTAAAGAAAGCACTCTTTGGTACTCTGTTCTTTCATGCTGCTCTGTAGAACACAGCACTGCAATACCTCCATCAGGTTTCTTCAAGTGCAGTGAAGCCCCAGGAGGAAAAAAAAAAAAAAAAAAAAAA
Source organism: Lagopus leucura (assembly GCF_019238085.1). Classification (NCBI taxonomy): domain Eukaryota; kingdom Metazoa; phylum Chordata; class Aves; order Galliformes; family Phasianidae; genus Lagopus; species Lagopus leucura. The sequence goes on from NW_024962287.1 coordinate 4,966,130, forward strand.
AAAAAAATCAGACTTACCATTGGGATTGCTCACGCTGAACAAGCATCATTTTGTTGTCCTAGGATGGACCACATGCATGATTCAGATCTACCAGGAGACCCAGAAGGTTGGATGTCAGGGGGAAGTTCTTTCCTATGAGAGTGGTGAGGTGCTGGAACAGCTGCCCAGAGAGGCTGTGATGCCCCGTCCATCCCTGGAGGTGTTCAAGGCCAGGTTGGATGGGGCCCTGAGCAGCCTGGGCTGCTATGAAATGTGGAGGTTGGTGGCCCTGCATGTGGCAGGGGGTTGGAATTTCACAAGCCTTGAGGTCCCTTCCAACCCTGGCCATTCTGTGATTCTGTTCCCAATCCATTCCTTAGCTAACCTGCATCCAGATCCCCCGCACTGACTGTCCTCTTTAAGGCCGTACTCAATAGCTGTCAGATCTGCAGCATGCTCCCAAACACGTAATACTGCATGCAGCAACAACCTGAAAGTCATCTCTTGTCCAAACAATGAAATCTACTCCTGCACATGACTCTGCTGGTGTTCAAGTTCCTAGCCAAAACCCAAAAGATTTCTATCCCAAAACATGCCTCTTTCCCATTCTTCCCTCTTTAAGCCTCTGGCAACTTCCACACATGTAAACACGTGCAACCCTGTCCTTTAACTGAACATAAATTATTATCTCCTATTCAGCTTTTCTTCCTGTCTGGAGATTTTGTACACTTCTATCTTCACCGAATACTCAACATTCACCTTAATGTTCACTGGATGCGAGCATGAAAAGGATAGGATCCACGGCTCTAAGACGAGACATGCAAGAAATGCCATCCTCAGAAGCCTCCTGTTGTGAACAAAAGGTCAGAGCAGACTAACGTGTACAGCCCTCCCTGGCAGTGTACAACTCCACTTTCCCAAACTGGTTTTGCCCACTCTGGATTTCTTCCCCCCCTGCACAACAGTCAAACCTTTCCAGGTCAGAGCTGAAATAATAAACAGGTGGGTTTCACACAGACAAGCTTCAGATTTCCCAAAAGCAAGAATCTCTAAGCTGCGCATTGTTATAAACACCATAGCCCTGCCTGCACTCTGCAAGGTCATCTTGGAGATTCAAGCTTTCAGATCAACATCCTCATTTAACAATTAAGTAATCAAAAAAATGTTTACATGGTTATTTCTAAGGTAAAAACCTGGAATAGGAAAATCTACAGTTAATGAAAGAGTCGGGTTTAATGAGCTGCTGCACAGCTTGCTTTCTTATGATCGTGCACAACTCCATTGTTCTGTAGGCATCATAATCTTATACACTAAAGATTAATCCTTACTGCAAATTGAAGTCTAAGATTAGGATGCTTACACAACAGTAGCTAATTAAAATCTACTTTTCCATTAGCTTTGCATTCTTACACTTCTATATGTTTGGAGTGCAGAGCTGAAGACTACAGAAAGCTAAGGAAAATTGCTGAGATTTAGGAAGGGATCACAGAATCACAGAATGGTTGGGTTGGAAGGGACCTCAAGGATCACGAAGCTCCAACCCACATGCAGGGCCACCAACCTCCCCATTTCATAGCAGCCCAGGCTGCCCAGGGCCCCATCCAACCTGGCTTTCAACACCTCCAGGGATGGACGGGGCATCCACAGCCTCTCTGGGCAGCTGTTCCAGCACCTCACCACTCTCATGGTAAAGAACTTCACCCTGACATCCAACCTAAATCTTCCCTCCCTTAACCTAAAACCATTTCCCCTTGTCCTGCTGTTATCAACCCTTTCAAAGAGTTGATTCCCCTCCTGTTTGTAGGCTCCCTTTAGGTACTGAAAGGCTGCAATGAGGTCACCCCACAGCCTTCTTTTCTCCAGGCTGAACAAGTCCAGCTCCCTCAAGCTTGTCTTCATAGGGAAAGTGCTCCAGTCCCCTGATCAAATAGTGCATGGGCAAGGCAAAAGAAAATAAGGGATAAGGATGGAGTTCGGGAGGGAAGAAATCAAGGATCCTCCATCCTAAATTAGGGTTAGGGTGGAATGCCCTGGGTTGCAAAGGCCCACAGTGCTCATCCAGTTCCAACCCCCCTGCTGTGTGCAGGTCACCAACCAGCAGCCCAGGCTGCCCAGAGCCACATCCAGCCTGGCCTTGAATGCCTGCAGGGATGGGGCATCCACATCCTCCTTGGGCAACCTGTTCCAGTGCCTCACCGCCCTCTGGGGGAAAAACTTCCTCCTAAGATCCAACCTAAACCTCCCCTGTCTCAGTTTAAAACCATTCCCCCTTGTCCTATCACTATCTACCCTATTAAAAACTGCCGTTCCCTCTCCTGTTTCTACGCTCCTTTCAAGTATAGGAAGGCTGCAATGAGGTCTCCTTGGATCCTTCTCTTCTCCAAGCTAAACAAGCCCAGTTCCCTCAACCTTTCCTCACAGCAGAGCTGCTCCAGCCCTCTGATCATCGCATTGCCTTCCTCTGGACCTGCTCCAAAAGCTCCACATCCTTCTTATGCTGGGGGCCCCAATATTTTTCTCATCCTTGCTGCTTAGTGGGAAATAAAATTCACTCTGAAGCATGAAAAGAGAAACAGGGCAGCATGAACTCCCAGCCCCAGAGCAGGCAGCCATCTAACACATACATAAGGTCAGTGAATTCTGCACGCTTCTCCATGGTTCTCATGAAAATCAAACACAGAGACAACAGTCCTCATTGAGACCAAAATCCAACTGCCTGAATTCTGTAGTAATGTATGCCTGATAGAAAAACTGTTTGAAAAATACAACTATAATGAATCACTGAAAAATATCACATGACATACTGGAAAAATGCTCCCTTCTATCCCAGGTGCTGAGAGCAGGACAAGAACAAGAAGAACACTTCTGTTCATTCCACCTGAAGTATTCTCGGGGCCTACTTGTCATCAATTTTAAGTGGGGAAAAAACCAACTAACATGATTCCTAAGGTCACCACGGTGAAGAGACACAAAGAAAAAACCCAAACAAAAACCAATACAGTCACAAAAACCCCTCTGTTACACAAACAGAAATGCAGCCAGCAAAGGCACGCAAATCTTGTGGCAGCCTCTGTTCCATGCTACTGCTCTGACTACCTCTCTCACGCTGCATAAAGGTGAACCAGCTGCAGAGTACCACTATTTCTCCATTTCTCACTTGCATCTCTCACCCTCACACCAGTAAGCTTGGCCATAGTGCATCCCTAACCTATCCCACTGCTGGTTTTTGATATGCAAAATGGGAATGGAAGTTGTGAGAGCACAAAGTAACAGCACGTTATCTCCTCTGCCCAGATGGTGACTGCATCGTTGCACTTCTGGAGTATTCCACCTCCAGTATAATCCCAGAAGACAAAGCTTCTGCACACACCCACAGGGGCCCTTTTAGGCCTCATCTCTATCTGCTTCCTGTCCTTTAAAGCCTCTTTGATCCCTAGGAGCATCTGTGAGGTCCCACTGAAATCAGGCTAAGGAGCAGGAAGCACTGATGGTGAATTTAACTGCGAAGTGGCTGGCAATCGTCACATTAAATTGCTTCTTTTCATTGCTAACAAATGCTTCCAACTTCCAAATTACCAACAGTTACAAGCTCTCTATTAAAAAAATAAACACCAAAAAATTGTGTTCAGGCAGCCAAAAAAAATACGGTTTACCATTCTTACACATAAGCAAATTCTTCAAGGCCAAAAGAATATTAAGTGAAAAAGGGATGGAAGATAATCCTTCACACTGTAGCAATAATAATTCAAAGGATGGGTAAGCAAGGTCAGATTCCCCAGGGGAATATTTAACTTCTGCACCGTCTCACTCAGCACACGATCTGCGTAACAGACGAGTGGCAGCAGGGCACTGCAACACCACTGCTATGCTGTGCCGTCATCACGACCCTACAGAGAAGCAAGATTCAGCAGCACAGCACAGTCACGCTGTGCTGGATAGCTACCGTAAGAACCTCCTGCTTACACACAGCAGCACAGTGCCAGAATACCTTCGGACATGCCACGTGGCAGCAGGCAGAGGAAGGCCAGCAGGGAGCCCTGCAGTACTGCGGGCAGGACAGCTCCGGCAGCACAGCCTCAGCACGCGCCTTCTCTCCATCCCCTCTCACACTGCAGCACTACAAGACAACGCCGATGACTTACTAATTCTAATTACTCTAATTGAGGAATCATTTTAGCATAAAGGCTGAAAAAGGAAACTTGCCGACTGTTGTGTTTTTAAAGTGTCAGTGAGGTTTGAACAGATCCTCCAAAAGGCAACCAATGGCAAGGGAAGAACAGTATGATGAGTTCAACTGATGGAAAGACAACAGCTGTAATTCTCTTTACTTCACATGTACTCCTTACTGTAGTAGAAGCCCTCGTAAACTCTGATTATAGAAAGCAAGAAACAAAACAACAAAATCCAGCTCCTAAGTAGTTAAGTAATTCTATACGGCATCCCAGTACACACCTCCTCATTCTCATGAGCCAGAGGCAGCCCACAGCCCATCCCCAGGCAGAAGCCACTGGCCTACACTAATTACACTGGCAGAATGCAGTGCTGCACATACAGCCACAATACCAGACGCTCCCACGCTAAGTTTAAGAACGACTGTGGCACTGAGCTAGTATCTGAACTGCTGCAACACAGCGCTTCACACAGGTTGATTTATGCTATCAAGTTGAGCTTTGTGTCACAGATTGCAGAGAAGTAACACTCACTTCTCATCTGTTTCTTTCTCCTTAGCAGAAAGCTATTTTATGAAGATAAGAGCAATTACAACAGCAATTCTGGCTCAGCCTGTGGGCCCCTATAATCTACTGTTCTGCTTCCAGCAGTGGCTCTAAAGAGACGATTAGGGAAAGCAAAAGTGATATTTTGACAGGTCTCTGAAATCATTGGTTTAGTGTGAAGCAAAAGCCAGAAGAGCCACCACAACGTTGGCCATTTTTTGCAGCAAAAAGCATTTCATTATTTCTCTATGAATGCTCAGCATGCTCACATCTTGGCCATTCTCAGCTCTGCACCTCAGCTAGGACTGAGCTAGTGAAAGGACCAGAGAACTGATGTGATTACAGGGCTGAAGCAGTGGAATTGCAAGAAGCCAGCCCAGACAGCTGGAAGACTTCAAATTGGAGAGAAAAAGCCTGAGTGTCTCCAGAAATCACAAGTGCAGAGGGTTTAACTGCAGAACAACACTGCACAATACTCCAACAAAACGACGTTGAATGAAACCGGGAGGAAAATCATTTAGAACTGTTCAGAGAAAAAGCGCTCCCCTAAATGGTGGCTAGTGAACTCCTGGAGCTTGTTCTCATTGAAGGGTAGGTCATCAGTACTGTATTCATACAACAGTGTAGAGAAATTTGTTGCCAGCAGCTCCCAAAACTATTCTAGAAGGGGCCAGGCAGAGAGATACCCTCTAGCATCTGTAATTCAAGAACTGCACACTGGGGAAGCATCAGGGAAACATTATGGGCAATAGGTCAGCTTTGCATCCTTTAGGGACTTCCCTAAGCACTAGGTCACCAGGAGACAAAGCACTCTGCAGAATGGACACTCCTCATGTTCCCTTAATATCCCCTATGCTCTCTCAGTCTCCATCAATTTTCTTGTCTTTTTCTTTCTTCCCTTTTTTTTTTTTTCCTATCTAATCACCACCCTTGGCATTCTCATCGAGTCTCCTCCAGGTGTTCACCCCCACAGCCTTCTGCAACTATTTGAAGAACCTTCGCTTTGCCTTAACTTCTACCAACTTCATTTGCTAGGGCCTATTTCCTGTGCTGGATGAGACAGGGACCCACCTCTATAAACCTCTGCATGCCACTAATGATGGTGGCTGTTAAAAATTAGGCTAAAGCACACACCGTAGTCCAACCGTAGTTGGACTCCACGTGGGAGAACTTCCATGAACCTGGGGTCATTGCTCCTGTTCTTCTGCGACCTTACTCAGCCCCACTGCATTCTTTGGGACAGCCCACAACACACCAGCTATCAGTGAATGACAGCATTACAGACCACCACCATAATGGCTGGTCTACTATGTTCTAATTTATTCTAGGTGCCTGATTTTCCTTTTTGCTATCTTACTCTTTTATCAGGCTTTCAATACATAAATACAAGAAAACAAGCTGACCACCACCACTAATGCAACAAATGAGAATGGATAGCGATAGAACAAGGGGGAATGGTTTTAAACTGAGACAGGGAGGTTTAGGTTAAATCTTATGTGGAAGTTTTTCCCCCAGAGGGTGGTGAGGCACTGGAACAGGTTGCCCAAGGAGGATGTGGATGCCCCATCCCTGCAGGCATTCAAGGCCAGGCTGGATGTGGCTCTGGGCAGCCTGGGCTGCTGGTTGGTGACCTGCACACAGCAGGGGTTGGAACTGGATGAGCACTGTGGGCCTTTGCAACACAGGCCATTCTGTGAAGATTATTCTACCCAGTACATACTTACCACTTTCAATTTTCTCCACCATTTTACATCTTAGTGCAGCTCAAATGTAATCAAGTTCTTCACAGTTCTTGATTCTGGTTTGGCTTTAGCTTTAAGTTGACCTGCTGATTCTGTTGTGTATTTCCCATCTTACTGGTGCCACCTACTTCTACCACCACTCAGCAACAATGCAACCCCACTATCAGCACATCTCTTCAAGTTAAGCCTCAGAAGCCCTCAACCCTCTTGGTTTCACCAACTCCTTTAATATCCTAGCTTCCAGTTTTCAATTAGGAAATAAACTCCATTAAAGTGTCAACAACTAGTTACATACCATATTAAACTTCCTTACTTGCTCCATTTTTTCCCCTTACAGAAAGATTTTCAAAGGCCTTGAGAGCTTACCAGGATCACCTCTAATGGAAGCCCTAGCCACATCCAAATCAGCAGTTGAAATGCAAGTCCACGCAGTTGTTTCAACCACAGCAAATTTAAGGGTAATGATCTCTATTTCCTCCTTGCAGTAAAAAGCTTGTCAAGTCTGGTTCATAACCCTTCCATGGGTTCCATTATATAAAGCCTTGGCTTGATACTGATTTAATTGCTGTTGTTAAATAATCTTATATTGTTGGGAAGATCATTTGAAGATGAAAACGTATGATTAATCCACCTGGTCCATCTACCAGCAAGGACTCCAGAGCACATCAAAAATACAAGGAATCCATTAGCAGAAATCACAAAGGGAAATATTTGGATAGGCTGTTTGAAAGTGAGACATGCCTAATGTTCTGTAAGCCCATCAGCTTTATCTTCCATTACACAGAATAGCAAACAAAGAAGCTCCTTAAGTACAGGCAACAGCAGGATAGGGAACAGACTGAAGTGAACTTGTAAGTTGTGTATAAACCACATCATAGAGAAGGAAAGAGAAAACACGTGGTTAAACCTCATCAGGAAACTTCTCCAAAGAAAGGTTAGACAATCTCAAGAGAATTTTAAGTTGTTTTTATTTTTTTGAGGGAAGGTGATGATGTATAAATCCAAGACAGATTTGAGGGGGATAATGGTAGCAGTAGTAAGGTACCACTGTAACACAGGAAGTGCAAGTATAAAAGCTTCTCTGCCTGGATACAGAACAGAAACATGTTAATTAAACTGTCTACAAGACAACAGATTTCCTCCTAGCTGAAGAAAGCAGTGCTAACAAATCAGCAATTTCCATTATTTTCATGGTTTCATTGTTTCACATCAAATTTCAAGTAAGAAAAGGCCAAGTTCTACAAAATCGCCAAACTCTTCAGAACTGCAGCCTTTGCTCAGCACACCATTTTCCTGGCATTCAGTTAGCTGACAGACCATTCAAAATATACATTCCTGGACTAAATATTTCAAGAAACATACCAACACATCCAGTCTATTCCACTCAGTTCATACTAAAAAAGCAAGTTTCATAGTCACAGCATATTTTAGTACATATTGCAATGCATGTTTTGCAAGTAGTGTTTGTTTCTATATTTAACAATACAGATGTTCTTCATTTTTGTTTCTAATGTGAGTATCTTCTTAGCTCATGTTACAAACCATCTGTCAATTGAAGGCCAAAATCATGTACGCTGATAAAAAAAACCATAGCCTTACCTCCATTGCTAATGCTGCTGTCTGCTGGTCATAGTGGTTCAGAAGGTTAGGCATGAAGGTGGTGTTGTAAGGCAGATCCTGGCACATCCGCAGGATGATGGGCTCACAGGAAAATAAACTGTGCCCTCTTGTGCAGCCCACCAAAACATCCAAGAGCCAAAAGCAGCAGAACATCCAGCTAACAGCCATCCTTCCACGCCGTGAATGGGGCCAGCTCCCGAGCCCAGCCAGAAAGCTCTTTCAACTCTTCTCGTGCCTCCTGATTTTGCTTCAGCAGCAGTTATTTGCAGTCCTGGTTTAGGTTCTTCACGACTGGGAAACTCTCAGTGCACAGCATTGTCAGCTCAGTCCTGAAGATGATGCATTTGAGACAGACGAACGAGGCATCTTGCTTTACCACCTGCATCAGGTTAAGGTATTCAGATGTTTAACCACATTCCCACACAATTGACTCCATCCTGATAGAACAGCAGCCAGGTTACATTCTTCCTCTGACAGGTAGCTTAAGACAAAAAGAAAACACAACAAATAGAATATATCAAGAAAGCTCTCTCATTGATTACAGTTTTAGTTTCAAAAACACCATCAGAAAAATTGCTTAAAAATTCTTGTGTGCAAGACTAAAAATGGTCAGGGGACCCTCTGACCTTCTGGTGGGAAAAAGAAAGGAGGCATGCTGCAAAACTCACTTGAAAATGATGGTGGAAAGGCAGAAATCTATTTACTAGGAATAAAATATTTTTAGAGAAACCCTGCACTTTAACTTACAACCATGTGAGACTACAACCACTGACCACACTGAAACCAAGCTTCTCATGACTCAAACTCCACCAGCATGCTCTCAGCGATAGCATCTTTACTTGCACGGCCACATAGCTTCTGCTGAATAACAAAACAAAAACAAAACAGTCACTGCCACCAACACACAAGTCCCAACCTGCACTACTGAGGACTTTTGCTCTGCCCTGCAAGCTGCACTCATGGCTTGGCTCGCTGTGCGCACACCTGTAGTTTTAGCCCAGCTGTTGCCAACTTCCATCATCTCTAACCCATCTGAGACAAATTTCCCATCTTGCACTCCAGCAACCATCATACCCACCACATATCAGCCAGAAGGCAGCATTCTTTACCCATCCCTTTCTCCGCATACTGCAAAAGACAGAAAATGCACAGGTAGCTAAATAGCGCTGTTCTGCCAGCTCCACTGTGCCTACAGAGCCAAATCACACAGCAGTAATTCCCAGGGCTGGGCCCACATCTTCTCAGAGCATTAAGGGGATTCAGCATATTGCATCCATCTGCTGCAGGAAAACTCTGGAACTAGAGGCTAAAGTTTGAGAAAAGCTGACAGAGCCACAAGTCTTTTTTTTCTTAGAGCAATTTTGTTTTATAGCAATGGATTTGTAATATCCAGTCTCTAGCCAAGTGCTTTTAAAAGAATTATGGTTTGTAATGAAAGGTAATAGAAATCTAGAAATATTGCTTGAACCAGGAAACCCAAAGTGCTCCATCAGCGTTCCCAGGTGGAGGCATCACTAATCAGAGCAGGATCATAAATCTCAAGATTGAAAGCTTTTTCTCAGATGCCCTAAATTCTACAAGTCCAGAAGGAAAAAATGTTTTCCTTTCCCTCCAATGCAAACTTAGTGAGAGATATGAAAGAGTTCACTGTCAGCCTTCTGCTAGTATCAGCTGGTCAAAAAAAGTTACAGAGATGTACACACGTTTACATGGGCCTATCTTATGGTCAGAAAAATTAAACACCGTATTCCTCTAAACCCTCATAAACCTTGAGGGTTGGGCCAGGTAATCTTGAGAGACTCCTTCCAACCTCAACTATTCCACACTTCTCTTTAAGATTGTGTGAGGCAATGGCTTTGGCTGCAGCTGTTCAAGACACGTTGGAAAAACAAACAGGCAAATAGTAAAAAGACCAAAGTGTTAAACACAACCACACTGCATTCAGTTCATTGACAACTTTCTCCCACAGGCTGCCCACTCTTTCACAGCTACTGACAGGAAATCCATGTTTGAAGCCACACTTTAGAACATAAAGAAAAATACACAAAGAGTAAAATTGTTCCAAACTACAGAAAAGGAAACATGACCAATAAGAAGAAAAGCTGGAAAGTGAACTACCTGAACACTAAGATAAGAAGTAGAATCAGCCAACACAGCTCAGATGAAAGTCTCTTCTTTCATACTGAAGCAAGCAAGCACTGATGAGAAGAACGGTCAACACACTGAATTTACAAGACCAAAATTCACCAAAACATGTAAGATGTGCTGTATCCCACCACACCTCATTCCCACCCAGCTCCAAGATCAAATGGCCACGAAAAGCTTTGTCCCCCTGACCTTCAAGAAAGATATTCTTCAAAGACTTCAGGCACCAACTCAAGAAGACTCCATCTAACAATTTCATCAGAGTGAACTCACAGCAAGGACTGGCTATTGCCTATCCTATGATTCAGATGCCATTCCAGCAGCAATCAGAAGACAACACCTCCTAAGAGAGGTTCTGATGCTACATACTCACAGCAACCACCATAAAGTATCACAAAGAAAATGTTCACTAGAGCCAGAAAAGAATGTCAGACTACAGAGCCTGGTCAGCTCATGCTCCTTCATGGAAAAGAAAGAAGTGAAATTAAGAAAAAAGACAACCATGCTATTGCAACAGGAGGTGAAAATTTCACAGACAAGCATACAGATGACCTATTAATTGGTGCAGACAGATGAATGCCATAACAAGCAATCTTCAGCGTCAAGATAGTTTCTTACCACAGATCCAGTTCTGTATGCTCTTTGTTAAGCCTCTGCATATGGAATCCTGTGGTTATTCTTATATGTACATAAAAACAAAATACTTTTGGTGACACTGGGATTAAAGAGGAGGGGGGTAGGTAGGCAGGCATCCCCTAAGGGGCTGCAAAAGAAACTGTGGGCAAAAGGGGAAGGAAATAGCCCGTTTGTTAGTGTGGTTGCACATTTATACATTATTTATAATCATGCAAACCCATCTAATTCCTGCTGTAAAAGATACATTAAGACATGCAGAGAAGATAATGATAGAGAGTGAGAAGTCATGATGTGAAAGGATTGAACACCACATGCATTTTTTTTCTCCCCAAAAATAAATTTCAAAGTTAATAGAAAGGGCAGTAAGGGGAAGTAATGGGGGAGAAAAAAAATAATAAATCAGCAGATCTTACAAGGACACTCTGCAGGTGAACACATTAATGGTTAAATCTGCTGGAGATGTGAGACCATACAGCAAACTAGATTTTCCCTGCACAACTGGGAAGACGAGGAGAAAATGTCACCCTAGCCATTCCCCAGCCAGTTCTGACCACGAAGACAGAAAAGCAACCTGCCCATTGCACACAAGCACTGGCAGAGTTTCCCTGACCCATTCCCACCCACATGAAGGCACAAAAGCAGCATACATTATTCTCGTCACTCCATTTTAATTAGTCAGCGGGAAGGAAACTCCAGCGCTGAACTCCCCTGTTCCATTTAGGTTAGGGATTAAGGGAGAACCACAGCATAACCCCCACATCCTCTACGCCAATGAGGAGGCCATAGGGGAAGAAGGGCACACATGTTGACACCCCTCCCCATGGTTTCTTTGCACTTAGGCCAGGTCGTCGCAATCTGCCCCCAGAAGAAATTCTTCCCGCCCTCAACCATGAGGTTTGAACATTCATTAAATCATTCGGGTTGGAAAAGACCTCTAAGGTCATCCAGTCCGAACTCAGACCACCCCACCATGCCCACATCCCCCAGAGCCACATCTCTGCAATTCTGGAACACCTCCAGGTTTGGTGGCCCCACCACCTCCCCGGCCAGATGTGCCACTGCAACAACACTCTTTCTGAGGAGAAATTTTTCCTCGTATCCACCCTGAACCTCCCCTGGCACAACCTGAGGCCATCAGCTCTCATCCTACTGATGATTACCTGGGAACAGAGGCCGACCCCCACACAATTTTGAGTAGACCTGTGGGGAGCCAAGAGTCAGACCTGATGATGCTCAGGGCTCCCTTCCATTTGTGGATATTACACTAATACATGAAATGGTCTCAAACTAAAAGAGGGGAGATTTAGATGGGATGGAGGGAAGATGTTTTTTACAACAAGGATGTTGAAGCACTGGAACAAGCGGCACAGAGGCAGTGGTGCCCCATCCTTGGAGATACTCAGATCAGGCTGGACAGGCTCTGAGCACTGATGGAGCTGTGGGTGTCCCTGCTCAGTGCAGGGAATGGGACCAGATGGCCTCGAAAGGTCCCTTCCAACTCAATCCATTCTACGCTTCTATCCTTCTGGTGCCTCCCAACCTGGGCTGATCTCTGCTCAGGATGCTGACGGATCCCGAGGGACAGCTCAGCACCTCCCTCCGCAGGAGCTCACGCCGACCTCAGGGAATCGGATGTGGAGCGAGCAGCCATCCCCAACGCAGCGCTGATGGGAACGAGGAGCCGCCACCCCCCGCCCGCAAGGCACCAAGCGAGGGGGAGGAGGGCAGGTGGGAGCAGCACCTCTCGCCCCCCCCGGGGGACGCGCAGCGCCAGTGCAGCCCCTCAGCTCGTTCCCCCGCCCGAAGAACGCCTCATGGCCGCTCCCCCCCACCGGGCGTCCCCGCTCTATGCGAGCTCCGTAGGGGCAGAAAGCGCGACATCCTTGAGAGAAAACCCCGACCGCTCCGCCCGGCCCCGAACCCCGCTGTTACCTCAGCGCGGGGTCCCGCCGCGGCCGCTCCGCTCCTTCCCTCAGGTGGCGGCGGGAGGCAACGGCCGCGCCTCCCTCCCGCCCGACCCCGCCGCAGCGCCCGGCCCCGCCCCGCGCCTCCGCCCCGCCCACTCTCCCCGTCAGCCTCACCCCGCCGGAGCTCGCGAACCAATCAGAGCGAGCCGGGCAGGTTGCTAGGTAAAGACACCCCCCCTCCAGACCGTTGGCGGGATGTGATTGGCTGGTGGCCTCCCGGGCAGCGGTTGCCATAGCGACGGGAAGCGGCCTAGCGGGAGGAGCAGGCGGTGCCGCCCGCGGGAGGGGAGGAGGCGAGTGAGGGGCGGCCCTGGGCCGGGAGGGGACGAGGGGAGGAAGGACCGTAACAGAGAGCACGGCGGGGGGGCCGGGGAAGAGGGAGAGCGGGTATGAGGGCAGTAGTGCATAAATGAAGTGGGGTATGAGGGGATAAATTGTGTAGGATGTGATAATGCTGGTAGTAGGGAGATAGCAAGGCTTCAGGAACAGAGGTCTGCCCATCTGCCTGCACTGCCAGGCCTGCTGTGGGGGTTGCATTGCTTTTAGGTGGAAGAAGTGCTCAGAAATTGTCATGCACAAATGAGTGTGGATAAAGAATTGGATGGATGGTTGTATCCAGAGGGTTGTTGTCAGTGGCTCCGTGTGCATGGGGGGGCTGGTCACAAATGTTCCCCAGGGTTCTATCGTGGGAGCAGTGCTCTTCAACACCTTTATCAATGACATGGAGAGTGGGGCCAAGTGCACCCTCTGCAAATTCACGGGTGACACCTGGCAGAGTAGTGCAGTTAATACAATAGAAAGGAAGGATGCCATCCAGAGGGACCTGAGCAAGCTCAAAAGGTGGGCCCATGAGAAGCTGATGGGGTTTAACAAGGCCACATGCAGGGTATTGCATTTAGGTCAAGGAAATCCCAGCTGGGAGCACAGCCTTGCTGGAAGGAACTTACTGATATTGGTAGATGGCAGCTGGACATGAGCCAGCACTGTGCCCTCACAGCCCAGAAGGCCAACTGTACCCTGGGTCACATCCAAAGCAGTGTGGCCAGCAGGGCGAGGGAGGTGATCCTGCCCCTCTGCTCTGTGTTGTGAGGCCTCACCTGGAGTACTGCATCCAGACGTACAGTCCTCAGTACAGGAGAGACATGGAGCTGTTGGAGTGCATCCAGAGTAGGGCCACAAAAATGATCCCAGGGATGGAACAGCTCTCCTCTCTCTCAGGACAGGCTGAGAGACCTAGGGCTGTGCAGCCTAGAGAAGAGAAGACTGCAAAGTGACCTGAGAGTGGCCTTTTAATTTCTAGAGGGGGGCTGCAAGAAGGGGACTATCTCTTAAGCAGGGTCTGTTGTGATAGGAGAAGAAGAAATGGTTTCAAACTGAAAGAAGAAAGATTTAGATTGAGTGTAAGAATCTTAATGATTTTTTTTAAAGAAGGGTGGTGAAGCACAGGCACAGGTTGCCCAGACTTATGAGGGTGCCCCATCCCTGGAGTCACTCAGGTCAGGCTGTAGAGGGCTCTGAGTGTCTGATGGAGCTGTAGGTGTCCCAGTTTATTGCAAAGGATTTGGACTAGATGGCCCTTGAGGGTCCCTTCCAACTCAAATGGTTATGTCATTCTATGACCTCTGTGATGTAGACAAAGAGAGAAGCAGTCAGGTACAGACGCCGGCAGTACGGGGAAATCGCTGAGCTTATTGGAAGACTGGAGACCAGGAAAGGTACCAGTCCTTTGGTATGAATGGGGAGAAAGGGAATGGGGATGGAAGTTAAAGCAATGCAGCAAGCTTGCTGGCAATGGCACAGAGGAGCACAAGGGGGTTGGGGTCTGTGAGTCAGTGGAGGTGCTTCTGGTATGGGATATGGAGGTACTGATGGCTCAACGGTCATCATGGACCATGGAGAAATTAAACTGCTTAATGCCTGGGAATTGCAGGGTTACTCAAGCCTTGGCTTTTGGGTATTTCTGGTACACTCTGGCAGGGGTAAGGGTGTTAGTCTTGAGGTGTTGAGGTGGGGAGGAGCAGAAATGTCAGTGGCAAAAGGTGCTGCACATGTCTAGGTTTATCAGTACTGTGGCAGTGCCATGCTCTGGGTTTATTGATCCCAAACCATTGGCACCACAGTGACCCTGGAAGCTAGGGCTGGTCAAGGAGAACAGTGTTGGCCTCTTTGTTGTAAATCATTCGTAAATCATTGCAAATAAGCAATTAGCCTGCTGCCATCTCCTCTTGCCATCCCTCTCTGTGTCCCCCTCACATAAGTACCTGTTTCTCTTTACCTCTTCCCTCCAGGCCTATCATCTTGAATTTTTTTCTGTGCTGAAAGCCCTGTGGTTTGGCCTGTATTCCAGCTCACTTTTCTGTTACTGCCTTTCAGACTGCTTTGTCCATGGCATTAATCAGTGCATTGTTTATTGGTGATAAACTAATTTACATTAAAAATGATTTACTTGTCTGAGCTTTAGATTCATGCATAAATCTGTTTATTCAAAGCAAAATACAA
Source organism: Lagopus leucura (assembly GCF_019238085.1). NCBI lineage: Eukaryota > Metazoa > Chordata > Aves > Galliformes > Phasianidae > Lagopus > Lagopus leucura. The sequence continues at coordinate 4,981,433 of NW_024962287.1, forward strand.
CTGCACCGTTGTCATCACATCAATTAATGTGATTAGATTCTTTCTCTGGAAAAGGCATTCTTAAACCTCTGAGTGCAGCAGGCTGTATTGAACCACAAGGGCTTATTGCTATAGAGATGTGGTCAAAAACATTACTAAAATGGCTCTGCTTCTGAAGGACTTGTTTTGAGTATGGTTTGTACAAACCTCTGGAATGCCATTCTATAGGGTTAATCCAGCTACAGGGAATGATTCCAATGCCATTAGTAAATATGATATGATCATTATGTATGGCTAATCTTTCCTCAGTACAATCATGCTTTTTTAAATCGAGGGCTTGACCCAACTTGTAGTGAAATCAGTGAAAGCATTTCTGTTGGCTTCAGCAGGATTTTGATCAGTTGTTGAACTATTTTGCTATATTAGACAATGCCTCTTATGTTTTCTTCCCTATGAAACTCATATATGCCACCTCCAGACATAACAAAAAGCACAAACCTCTTGGATGCCCTCTCAATTTATTCAAACTTTGGTTAAAATGCATTTGAACCATTCCTAGGTCCTCTCTGGCTGTAGTAACCCAGGCAGAAGTATCATCAAGTTTTCTTTGCATGCTCGTGAGGACAGTAAGTGAAGCTATCATAGAATAATAGTATCTTTTGAGTTTGAGTGGACCCTTAAGGGCTGGCTTGTGTCCAGCTGCCATCCACCAGTACCCATAAGTCCTTTTCAGCAGGGCTGCACTCAGTTCTTGTCAAAAGCTTTAAAGAAATTAAGATAAATCATTAATTTCAGTGCTCTCAGGGTTTGTTATCCCATTGTAGAAGATCAGATTGATTTGCACTGTTTCTTCTTGACAGATAAAGGTTGAATCTTGGGCCCTCCTTATCACCCAGAGGTGTAGTTAAATTATTTGCTTCAGAAGTTTTTTTTCAGGAGCTGGAGACAAGGTGTCCAGTGCACAGTTCTGCTGCTCTTCTCCCTTTTTAACATTTGTGCTCTGCCAGGCTTACCTGCTTTCTGCAAATTGTGCAGCACCATTACTTTGCAACAGCTGGAGATCCCCAAGCATCGTGGTGTGAAGTTAGTCAGACACAGCCAGCATGCAGACACTGTGTATACTCACACAACTTCATCCTTTGCCAGGCTTTTGCCCTCAAGTCTCATTTGCACTGGTGCCTACACCTGCCACTCCTCACTTGCCTTTTTAGTTTTCTTGTTAGGATATTCTGTATTTTTAGCATCACGTGTCAGTAGCTGCCCCTCTCTGGGCAATGAATGTTTTCCATACATATATTTAAAGCTTGATTTCTTCTTAACATCATCTCACATCTGTTGCTGGTTGGACATCTCCGAATCAGCTGATGATGATTAATTTCATCCCAGGCTACGTGAAGAACAAGCTAGAGCAATCTCAGGAATGTTACTTTGGGCAACTTGTCCAAAGATAACAAATACTGCAGAAGAAACATGGGGCCTGAGCTAAACAGCTTGACAAGCACAGGTCTGCACAGTGCACCAGCTGCTCTGCTGTGCTCAGTGAGCCACTGCTGCAGCCACCTCAGCATCGTGTCACATTAACTCTGCTCAGAGTTACCCCACACAGTCGGAGAAGCAGGATTTGCTGTTAATCCTGCTAGGGCTGGGGGGGTTCAGGGTGAAGACAAGAGCTACTGGTTTTCCTCTGGAGAACAGACAGAAGGAGAAAGGGGATAGCGTGCTAGCACGCTGTGCACTAATAGGTTATCCATTTGGCTATGCTCATCTTTCTGCCTGATGCTACCTGCCTTTGCAGGCCTGTTTACACACTGGGCTCGAATACCAACTGCAATTCAAACAAACAGGCTTACGGCATATGCAGCAGGGGATGTGACTTCAGCCAGTTGTGTTGGGAGCCACAGTTTTGGCACATAAGCAGCACGAGAGGGTCCAGAGGCACTACTGCTTCTGTGAGCTATGGGGCTGTTCATGTGCCAGCTCACTGAGCTGTTTTCTGAATTGCAGCTGTTCCAACACCAAGAAAGCACTGCCTGCATTGGGGAGGCAAACTGGAACATGAATCCTGGCCTGGGAGTGTGCTGCAGTGACAACTGATGGTTTTGTGACTAATGTAGAAGGTTGTCCCTGAAAAACAGGACACGGTTGCCAGAACCTGTTTTTTTGGCAGAGCAGCTATTTTTCTAGCTCGTAATGTTGTATTTCTGTGTGTTGAAAAGGGCAGGGGCTGTGTAGAAAAACAAAACAACAACACAGAAAGTGATTGTAATGCACATCCATAATGCAACTAGTGAGTTGCACAAGAAGCTTCTAATGTTTGCCAACTACAGAATGTGAGGATTTAAAGCCTTTGTAAGTCTTTTAGCTTTTAAAAGCTTCTCTGTGAGAAGTTAAAATTCCTGGGCATATCATAAGTTATTTCAGCATCTTTACCAAAAGACAGAACTCAGACTCTTGGTAGGAACTTATTTTCTTACTGTGGACAATATTACATCACCAGAGGCAGGTAGATATAGCAGATTTTTCACTTTTTCTTGAGATTTTGATTCCAAAAGAATTTAGGGAAAAAAAAAAAGGGGGGGGGAGGAAAAACTGATCCAAAATGGTGGAGTGCCCAGACAGCTCCTGCAGTGGGGTTTTGAAGATTAATCTCCCATTAATATAGATGGGAACTTTGTCTGGGTAAGGAAAGAAAGACTGAGCTTTCAGGGAGATGTATTTTGTGAGCCTTAGAGCTGTAGTAGCTATAAAGGTGTGTGTTGTATGGAATTGGAGGTGCTTGGATACACAGTAGGCTGGAAACACAACGTTGGAGTCACTCAGTGCTGAGTTTCTTTTCCTTTCTTTCCTAAAGTCCATCTTGCCACCATGAACCTTTTAAGCAGTCTGAAGTGCTTGCAGAATGATTACCTAATGACTGTATGAAAGAAATAGAGATATATATTTTTTTAATGTTAGTTGGAAAGAAATGACTTGGTTTTCGGGCAGCTCCAATCTGGAAATTGGATCTCTGCGGTGAGCAATGTCATTATCCTGCTGAATCCATCTGTGGTACAGAGGATGAAGGAAAAAAAGAAAGCTTTTCCTGTTTTGGGGCAAAGGTCTGTGAAGAAATGGATTTTCTGACCAAAGTCCAGTTATTGGATTTCACAAAACAGAAGGGAAAATTGTGTTAAATGCCCTATTTACTTCAGGTAGGATTGTTTTGTTTCAAAGAGCAGCACAGTCAATACAAACCATCAAAACCAATCTGCCTGAAGACAGGATGCTGAGAAATTTCACTTGATTCTGGATCATTCTGGATTTCATTCGTTCAGTTAAGTGTGATGGAAACAAATTGGCCCTTTGAAGCCTGGCATTATATGCCAATCAGAATCAGCAAAAATCTATCTGATGTCACTTAAGTAGATGCACAGGCAATCTCCAGTTTTCAGTGCCAGCAAATGGGAAGAAATTTCATGTGCTTTCTAGCTTGCTGCAAATAGCCTCCTGTGATTACTTATACAGCAAAAATCAAAGGCACGTTCAGTAACATTTGTGATGGGAAAGACTTGCTTAATTATTAATTATTGATATCATATTAGCACACAGAGTTTTCCATCAGGAAATCTGGGCTTTGCTGTCAAGTTACTATGAGTGCCCAAAATAAAAAGAAGGCCTTACCCTAACTGACCTTCAGGTAGTTTTACTTGTGTCACTGCTGTGCTTTGAAGTCACTGAATTGCAATCGGCAGTGACTGTTTTTTTACTAACATGCAGTAATGGAGTAGCACAAGGGTAATGCTGTTCTTTGTTCTGTTCAATTGTTGTAGGGGTTGGTGCTTACAGGACATTGGTATATTCACCATCACACCTACCGATGGCATTTGGGACTTCTAAAAACATGAATAGCCCCAAGCTACAAATCAAGATGAGCTCGTGGACACCTCTGAGCAACCCAGTCATGAACGAGCAGGTAAGTTCTGTGCAAATGGGTCAAATTCATGGGATCACAGAAGTGGTGAGTTTGGAGAGGACTTCTGGTGATAATTGAGTCCAACTCTTCAAGACAAAGTCAGCTAGAGGGTTCGCTCGTGATCTTGTCCAGTCAGGTTTTGAATATTCACAAGCCTTAAAGCAAATTCTCAGTTTCATTTCACCAATTCTCAAGTCTCAGAAAACATTGACTTATAGTTTTGGCTGTGTAAATCATGAGTAATGGAATCAGAACTTCAATAACTTGTTTAATATTAGGAATAAATGTATATATATGGAATACATAGTCTTTATGATATATTCACATGTATAAAACCTACTATGATATGTAAAGTTCTAATGTATATTGCTTAAAGCATATAAGCATTTAGTTGAAGTATTCTTATTTTGACAAGTAAACCATTTTTAAACAAAGAATGTGTATTCATTTCTTAGTGAAAGCCATTCTTTTTCTGCCTTAGAAGACTTAGCCCCAGAGCAAACCCAGTGTCAGTGTTTCTGAGTGGCCAGTGCTCCACCACAATTTGCAGGAGAGACCTTGGTACCCACACCCTGACTCCTTTGCTAAGCCTGGCCACGGTGAGATGGGGCTGATATTTTGTTAACTGTAGTGATGCACTCAATTTATAAATAACAAGATGCATTTCCTGGTCTCCCACTCTGCAGGCTAAATCTGGGATCTGCTAACTCAAGGAAGGTGTTTTTTTTTATCTCATGCATCATCAGGACAGCATTCCTCCCTCAGAGTTCAGTTAATATATCTGCTGATGATTCATTGAATTTAATCCAGAGTGGGCCATGACGTTACTCAGTGTGACTTCCTGGATTTCTCAGGCCCTCGTTTCACACACCTCTCTGTGTCCTCAGCTCAGTAACTAGAATTTGGCTATGATGTATCTTCCACAAAAGCATATAGACTTCCTTAGGGATTATCAAGAAATGAAAATTTCATCACTTTGCTAACAATTTTTTTTTCTTGGCTAATCCTCTATACCATTAAAAGATTAAACCTTGTCTCTTGTCTGAATACCTCTAGCATTAGCTTCCATCATCTAAATCTTCTTCTGCTAGCTTATTAAACTCTTTTGTAATGAGGTTGTGTTTTTTTTTTTTTTTAATTGTGGAAGTACTTTTACTCTGCTTCAAGCCAACACTTGATCTTTTTTTTGATAAACTAAACAGATTGAGCCCTTTGAAGTTCTTTCAGTTTGGCAGATTCTCCAGCCTTTGCATCATTTTAATGTCTGCTTCCTACACTCTTTATAACACATTTTTACAGACACACATCACTAGGTAATAAAGTGCGATCTGACTAGCAGTGAGTGGGTAAAAAAACCCCTTTCTCATCTTTTTACTCCTCCACTCTTTAGGCAATGTGGTGTTGCATTGTGCTGCAGCAAATCTCGTAGGAGCTAATATTAGACTGTTTTGTACTCTTGCCCTTAGAATCATAGAATTGTAGAATCACCAAGGTTGGGAAAGACCTCAAAGATCATCTAGTCCAACTGTCCACCAGTGCTGCCCACTACTCCATGTTCCTAATCACCACATCTGTCCTTTCCTTAAACACCTCCAGGGGTGGTGACTCCACGCTGGACAGACTGCTTCAATGCCTCAGCACTCTTTTAGGGCAGAAATGCTTCCTTATATCCAACCTGAACTATCCCTGGTTCAACCTGACGCCATCACTTCTTTTCCCTTTGCTAGTTACCTGAAGAAGAGGCTGAAGCCCATCTCACTACAGCCTTCTTTCAGGCAGTTGTAGGGAGTGGTGAGGTCTCTCCTGAGCCTCCTCTTCTCCAAACTGAAAAATGACAATTTCCTCAGCTGCTCCCCATAACACTTGTGCTCCTGCTGCATTGCCTCCAGGGCCTCAATGTCTTGTCTTTCTCAGCCAAGTGTCAACAGACACCCTCAGATCCTTTTTCTCTGCACAGTCTTCCAGTCACTCTGCCCCAAGCCTGTAGCATTGCCTGGGGTTGTTGTGGCCAAAGTGCAGGACCTGGCACTTGGTCTTGTTGAACTTCATCCCATTGGCCTGAGCCCAGCTATCCAGCCTGTCCTCTGTAGGGCCTTCCTACCCTCAGGCAGATCGATATTTCCTCCAAGCTTGGTGTCATCTGCAAACTTACTGAGGGCACACTCAATTCCCTCATCCAAATCATCTTTAAAAATAATGAACAGAACAATTCCCAGTAGTGACCCCAGTAGAGCACCACTTGTGACCGGCCACCAGTTGGGTGTCACTCCATTCATCTCCATGCTTTGGGCCCAGCCCTCCAGCCAGTTCCTTACCCAGCAAAGATTGTACCTGTCCCAGTCATGGGCTGCAGCTTCTCCAGGATAATACTGTGGGAGACAGCGTCAAAGGCTTTGTTGAAGTCTAGGTAGACAACATCAGCAGTCTTTCTGTCATCCTCCAACATCTTAATGTTGTTGTTCTGGGTAGGAAAGAACCTACCTCCTATCTCCCAGAGCTGTGATCAGTGATGAAATTCATGATAAAAAGTGTTTATTTGCTTCTGATCCAGGTTTGAAACTCTTTCATTTATCCCTACACAGCTCTCAGTGCTGGCTCTGCAGAGTTAGAAGAAAACAAATATTTGCAACAAAAATATTGCCAACAGGTGAAATTGGGAGATAATCCAATTGATATATATAAGGTGTGAGAAGGTTTTATTTTCCCATCCTATTTTATTTTGCCCAGGTGTGTGCCCAGGTGGCCAAGAAGGCCAATGGCATCCTGACTTGCATCAGAAACAGTGTTGCAAGCAGGAGCAGAGAGGTGATTGTTCCCCTATATTCAGCACTCGTGAGGCCGCACCTCGAGTACTGTGTCCAGTTTTGGGCCCCTCACTGCAAGAAAGATATTGAGGCCCTGGAACGTGTTCAAAGAAGGGCAACAAAGCTGGTGAGGGGTCTGGAACACAGGCCATATGAGGAGAGGCTGAAGGAGCTGGGAATGTTCAGCCTGGAGAAGAGGAGGCTCAGGGGAGACCTCATTGCTCTCTATAACTTCCTGAAGGGAGGTTGTAGTGAGCTGGGGGTCGGCCTCTTCTCTCGTGTCATTAGTGATAGGACCAGGGGGAATGGTTTCAAGCTACGGCAGAGGAGATTCAGGCTGGACATGAGGAAGTATTACTTTTCAGAAAGGGTGGTCAGGCACTGGAATGGACTGCCCAGGGAGGTGGTGGAATCACTGACCCTGGGGGTGTTCAAGGAAAGACTGGATGTTGTGTTGAGGGACATGGTTTAGTAGGAGCTATTGGGAATAGGTGAACGGTTGGACTGGGTGATCTTTTAGGTCTTTTCCAACCTTAGTGATTCTATGATTCTATGATTCTATGATTCTATGATTTTACCATCCTATCTCTGTTCATTTCTGCACTTTTGAGTGAAGACGAAGTCTGAAAAAGTAAAGAGTTTATAGAAAGAAGGTATGTGAAAAACAGTGAGAAGATAATAACAGAGAGAGAAGAGGTGCCTAAGAAAAATACTTCTTAGATGAATTGGCAGTGAGGGGCAGGAATGGTGAGAATTTAGAGCTGGTCAATAGCATTTAAGCTCCATCTAAACAACTGCTAGGAGCAGGTTCAAAGCAGTTAGTGTAAACTTGCCACCTAATTTGGGTTAATCCAGGGGATGCTGCTTCAGTGGCTCCTGCAGATTTCCCTAGGTTTTCAAATATGCTCAGGAGCACACTTGGCTGCATTGATGTCAGGACCCAACATGTCTCCTGCTCATTGTATATCCTGAGTCTTGTTCTCCATCTATATTTTTCTGCCTTCACTGCAGCTGTCAGATCTTGCCCATAGCGTTACAATGGGTCATGGGCAGACATCTGTTTTAAATCCACAATCTCCAGCAGGAACAAACCAAAGTAAAGAAGCCAGAGTTAGGAATATTAAGCAGTATTCACACTCAGAAAACCAGAGGAGGAGCTGCATTTAAGGAAGGACTGAAAGTCGAGAGAGTATTTGCCTTCAGTTAGTCAGAATTATGCAGTGGGACAGAAGAGCCTCAGTGGCATTTGCAGCAAAGACTGGAGGGATTTGCCAGACAGCCCTGAACTTGAGCTTATTTATAACTACCTAAGATGTGAGATGGCAGTTCTCAGGAGCAACCTGGGCTTTGAGCTGAATCCTAGGCCAGCCAACCTAGCTAGGAGATAGGTGTAACTTGAAGGCCTTGGAGGGGGAAACAGTAAAAATGGATCTGATTGACTCAGCGGATGATTATACCAATCTGGAGCTATTCTATTGCTAATTAATGCTTCCAAGTGCCTGGAGTAGGCAGAACTTTCTAACAGAGTTGGCTTAGTTGTATCTCCAAAAATGCTGAAAGCAAATATGTGTCTTTCTTTGATCAAAGACCATTAAATTGCATTCAGTTACATAAATAGCTCCCTGCCTCACTTGAATTATCCATCTCAAAACTTAGATCTCTGACTATTCATCATTTGCTTGTGGCAAATCCCTTTCCAAGTTCAGCTTGTTCAGCTTTTGTATTTTTTTCACTTTGCCAAGTGTCCCGCATGCAAATAAAGCAAATAATAACTGTCAACATGCAAATAAAGCAAATGTCACTTTTCACTCCTCACAGGAGACACTCCTGCTGAGAGAGACAGAGCTGATGCTGACAACTGCTGTACCAGACATCAGCACTGATAATGTCTTTCTCTGCATGAACCTTCTTTGCAGGCTGTCAAAGCAATAACATTTTTGGAGTTTATAATGATCAAACATGTTTTCCTAGTTGTGGTTAATAGCTGTTTTTATGCACAGTTATAAACTGGGCTTTTTCCTTGATCTGTCTTCTGGAGAAAAAAAAAAAAAAGAAGCAATACATCTGTAGCATTTCCTCACTTGCAAGGTCATAGTCCTGAGCATAAAGGCAGTTTTGTAGTAGTGGAAAGCCACGTGCTAGTGCTTTCATATCTAGCTCCCTAAGGATGAAGGTCAACATCACAAATCCTCTGCTGTATTTTGATACCATTCATCCATCTTGTTAGTTGTCACTGTAAAGAACCTAGGGACAGCATGAGCCACAACAACTGGCCTTAGTAAGCCATTGCCAGAGCTCTGTGATAGCTACCCACGTTGTATCCATTCCATTACCCAGTTTCTCCAACTCAGGAGAACTGAAATCTACTGAAAAAAGTAAATAAAGATCCATGAAGGGCAACACAAGCAACCCAGGAGGTTTCAGGAGTGCTTTGATGACACAGGTCATCAAGCAGCCAACAAGGATTGATGCTCTGCTGGTCCTCATTCTTATAAACAAGGAAGGATTGGCTGGGGATGTGTCCGATTCTGGACTCCCCATACAAGAAAGACAAAGACTTATTGGAATAAGCCCAGTGAAATATCACAGAAAGGATCAGGAAATCGGAGCATCTGACACATAGGGAAGAGTTGAGAGTTATGGGATTGTTCAGCCTGGAGAAGAAAGGCTCAGATACAGGCCTTATCAGTGTATTTGGATACCTGATGGAAGGAGGTAAACAACACAGAGCCTGACTTTTCTTGGTAGCTTCCAGGGAAATGCCAAGAGACAATGGCCACAAACTGAAATGCAGGAAATTCCACTGACCATAGGAAAAAACATTTTTACCATGAGAGTGGTCACACACAAGTTACTCAGAGAGACTGCAGGGTTTTCATCCAAGAAGACATTCAAAATCCAGTTGGATGTGGCCCTAAGCAACATACTTTAGCTGACCCTAGCAGGGACTTGGGACTTAACCATTCTCCTTAAGTTCCTTCCAACTTCACCCATTTTGTGATGCTGTTTCTATTTTCCAGGTTTCATAGCTTGTTTGGTTTTTTCAAGCTATGTTTTTTCTTAGCAGATACTGAATCCCCTTACAGTATTCATTTTTAATTGTGTGTGTATGTTTTACAGGTATTTGAAGAAAGAAGAGCCCTGTTCAGAAAATGGGTAAACTTTTCCTTTTATATATATTTAAATACAGTTAGGTTTCTGAACTTATCAAGAGATTACTGTAAGGGGAATGTATAACATCCTACTTTGAAAAAGGGGTTCGTTTTCCTTAAAGAAACGTGAAAGTGAACTTCAACTTTTGATGAAGGCAAAGGTGCCTTATGTTGGTAAGTTTTGAACTTGGGAAATTACATTCTTTTCTCAAAATTTTCTGTAATAAGATAAGAAGCCCTCAGAAAACTCTGTGAAGTCTTCAGAGAGGATGCTGGGTGTTCAGGTATTGCCTTTGCCTGATAGAAAGTCTTTAAAGCTGGTAGTAAATGACACAATATCTACAAAGAGCACACACAGGGCTCCTGATGCTGTAATCACTGACCATCTCACAGTATCATGCCATCAATATCTTCATAACTTGTGTAGGAGTCAGGAAAGTGCTGTCATCCTATTTCTCGTTAAAAAAATGAGGTATACAGAGACTTAAAACAGAATTTTCTGCCACAGCCAGAGATCACTGTAAGATAGGCATTCAGGATAGGGTTTCTCTGGCCAAGTGTGTATGACTGAAACAAAGGGATTTCAGCCTGACTGGTCTGGTCATCATACAGTCAACAGTATACTCAGTATACAGTCAACAGAAGGAAAGCAGTGCTTCCAGAGGGTAATTCATCTCACTTAATGTAGGATGAAAGAGCAGCTCTCTAGAGATGCCTGCTTCTGTAGCCTATGAAGGCAGTCCTAGCTGGCAGCTGTAAAGGAATGCAACTGTAAGTGACTTACCCTGGAAGCAGATAGCACAGCATGCAATGGCAGAATATCTGCAACACCTGAAATATCACATTGTCCTTACTCTTTTATGAGTAAAAACCTATATAATTATGGGAAAGTAGCTGTAATCTGCTCGTCTCCTATGCAAAGAGGAATACAGACTCAGTGATTTTATTGCAGTAAATGAGTGGATGTATTAAAGCAGTGACTGTATGGCTGAGCCCTTTGCACATCTTTGTAAGTGGAACCACAGAACCAGGTACATGGTTACGTATGGTACTCAGGCTAAAATGGCATGTAGAAATAATGCTCTTTGAGAAAGGATATTTGCACAATAACTTTGTGTGAACTGTGATGCTTATTCTTTATGCCTAATAGGGCACTTGTGTGAAAGCTTTTTGCATGTAAACTGTTTCTTACAGACAAGCATTTTGATTTTAAGTTCATACAGATTATTCATCTTTATAGGAAATACATTGTCCACACCTTGTTATTTGTGTGCCTTTTGATAACAAGGGTCTTAACAAAAAACCAAGGAAACAAAATAATTGGACGCTTGTTCACCTTTTAACACGAAAGTCAGTAACTCACAAACTTCAAATCTGTTTCTTGCAAACTGATGGGTGTTTTAAAATGCCTCTGGTATATATGCTGGTAAAAAATGTTGTTGGAACCTCTATTGAAAGAGCCAAAATCTGGAAATAACCTTAGCTAAACACAACACAAGTGCTGAATCATCTTCTGAAAGGTTAAATACCTGACCCCCATCTGACACTTGGTCAGTACTTCTCACCATGCTCCTTTGGAGTTAATTCTCCTTGTGCTTCTGTCATCCATCATACCAATGGAAAGGGCGTGGAAAGCACAAAAGCTGTTCTTAGCTCCCTTCAAAGCCTTTGGCATTATGTTGTATGCAAAGCTTAGGGCAGCCTGAGTTCGGGAGAAACTTTATCAAGAAACCACAGTGCTTTGGCAGGACTTTTTACACTGATTCACACAATCCTCTCAGGGTGCACTCAGGAAGTATGGAGTAGATGAAACTGCTGGAGATTGGCTTTCTATGGCTGGGAATTCCACATTCAGCGTAGTTACAAATGGCTTGTTATGAAACTGGAGGGCTGAAGTCCATCCTGAGTTCAGCACTGTTCATTTTTGGTGATATCTGGGTGAGGAATGGGAAGTACATACTCATTTACAGATGCCGTCAGGCTGAGTATGATTTCATGAACTTAGAAATGATGAACTTAGAAATGATTAGAAATGAAAATGAAAAGTTCTGCAGTTTGATAGGGACAAATGGAAAGCGTTATGAGTGAGAATGATGTTTATGAAAACTGCAGATACAAGAAAACCAAAGTATGCTGCAACTCTGTATAAAATATATAGGGAATTATGAATATGACTGTCTTATAATGATAAAATGGGGAAATATCCCAAAGAGCTGTCTGAAAGGCAGAGCCATTGCCAGTGTTGTACCATGCATACTGAGAAAGGTGAGCACCAGGTGGAGGTGCTTCTGAGAATGGCCTCAGGTCCAGGAAATTTGAAAATGGTCTGTTTACTCTAGGGAAGATGGAGTAAAGGTGCAGTAACATCTTTACAATAACAGATTAAAGCACACGAAAAAGAAGGGAATGATCTCTGTATTCACGTTGGATAGGATAAGAAATAATGGGCTTGTATCTCAATTACGGAGATACAATTGAGACACCAGCAAAATTTACAGCTAATTCACTGCTGCAATAGCTTGCCTTGGGGGCTAAGGGGTGGAAACCTCCACTGGAGGAGTCTTTTGAGGACAGGTTAGACAAATATTTGTCAGGATTATCTTCCTTGCACCAGGAGCTGAACTAAGTGTTTCTCAACCTTTTTAAGCTGATGTCTCCCAGGCTGTTGTGGTCCTTAAGACTGAGAAGCAATGAACTAGGTGACCCGAAGGGATTTCTTCTCTCTGTTTCTGCATGGCTGAGCAGCCCCAAAGGGTGTAGGACCGGCTGTGCTGCCACCTGCCCTGTTGAACAAAAACAGTGGGACCCTCTACAGGCTCTTGGCTGTCTCACATTGCACTGAACTCATCAAGGTATAACTGCTGCACAGAGGGGAAGCAGTGGTAGTGCAGCAGATAGACTGTCCTACATAGCTGTTCCCAGGGCTGAGCATTTGCAGGCTTTGATCTTGCTGGAGGCATTTGTGGTGAATTTCTATCACACTGCTTTACCCAAATGCTTTCCAGATACATACAAAAGATAAACTGCGCTGCTGTCTTTCAGTTGAAACACTTCTGGGAAAGCATTAACATTTCTCAGTTTCTTTTTGTTTTCTTCTAGCTGCTATTTTATATTGCACCTGGGGCAGATGCCTTGATGGACTCCCTCTCAGCTTCCCTTTCTGCTCTGTTCTCAATACTGCAAGCCAAAACTTCCTCCCTTTAATCTAAGAAACACAACATCATTTTGCTTTACCTTAACACTCGATGCTATTATGCTGACATGAAGGTTAGTAGGTAGACAATGAGGCTAGGGTTGAACTTGTATATTAAGATACCTAAGCTTAAGTGTCTCCATGTGATCAGAGCATCTCAGCTTCTGCTCTAGCCAAATGGGATGTGGACAAATTGGGAATCCCTAACAATGATTCAGCTCACCTCGTGGGTTACATCTTGCCAGAGTACCAGTTAATTTGTGGCAAAGAACCACTTGAGAGAAGCAAGGCTCTGTGGAGACCTGAGAGCAGCCTTTCAGTACCTAAAAGGAGCTGTAAGAAAGAAGGGGACAGGCTCTTTAGCAGCAGTGATGGTAGGACCAGAGGAAATGGTTTCAAAATAAAAGAAGGGAGATTTAGATTTAATATGAGGAGAAGGTCTGTTACAGTAAAGGGGTAACGAAGCACTGGCATGGGTTGCCAGAAAGGTGGTGGTGCCCCATCCTTGGACATGCCCATGTCAGGCTGGATGGGCCCTGAGCACTGATAGAGCTGTGGGTGTCCCTGTTCAGTGCAGGGAGTGGGACAGGTGGCCTTCAAATGTCCCCTCCAACTCAAACAATTCTATGATTCTATTAGGGACACCAGGTGCTGCCTCTTTCATCCCCTTCTATTCTAACCCTTGCCTCCAAATAGATCACTGCATTGGAGCTGGAAGAAGGTGGTTGAGGAGGCAAAAATTGCTTCTGCTGAGCTGAACCATCCATCTACTTGCAAGTTATTCTGCTTTAATGTGTTCCAGAAGGGCAGTAGTGACTTGGGAGTTCTGTGCTGTGTTTGCAGAGCACAGGGCTGCCTGAGTGTGATTGTAACCCTGTGAACTCACGTCAATATTCTGAGTTGGAGGCGAGGATTATGTCCCAATTCAGTGGCTGGTTCAAGTCAGTAAAACAACCTGCCTGTTAGAGCAGAGAGGGGCCTCTTTAGGTTAAGCATCAGAGGTTCTGTTCCTCAGCTCTGAGGTCCTGGGCTCTCCCCTTGGTGTCAGGCTGCATTATTTGTGTGTGTGCACTCACGGATTAATCGTAAACTGATCGCAGGAGTAGAGGCTGGGCACTGCATTCCCTGGTGACACGGTCGGTAGCCTTATGTCACGCAGTCCCCGGGGAGACATTGTTCTCCAGGGCTTGGGGAAAGACACAGAAAAGGAAAAATGTTCCTGGCTACGGATTGAGAAGGTGCAGTCCCTTGAAAAGGGGAATCCGGTCCGACTGGTTGGATTGCTGTAATCACATGCAAGGGGAGGAACTGTGGAGAAAGGCAGCCAAATGTGGGATGGGGACATGCTTGTTAATACTGGAAAAGAGACAAATTGTGCCTGCTTAAATACTTGGTTGCTGCTGAATGCGGTGGAGAAGAAGCTGTGTGTTCCCATGCTCCTGACAGGGTGACACTGATTTAGACTCCCACGTGGTGTAAGCTGTAAGCTCAGGCTGAGGATGCTGGAAGGAATTGCTCCATTGCAAAGCAGTGGCAGAATGGGAAGAGCTAAATGGACACAAATATTCTGTGTCTCTGAAAGAGAATCTATATTTCCTTTGATCAGTTCACTTAATCTCTTGGTGTGGAAGGGAGGAAGCCAGTTACCCCCTTGTCTCTGGAACTTATCCAGGAGAAATTTACCTTCGTTAATAGATGATTGCAGATCGTTTTAATGAGAAAAGGATGTAGCTGTGAACATGAATGAGGAGTCTGTGCAGCAGAAGCTCTTCCTCCTCCAGCACATGACAGAAAAAAACCTTTCACATCAAACTGAAAGTGAGGAAGGCACAGGCAAAACCTCCTCTGTTCCCCTGTGATGCATCTTCACCTGAATTTGTATTCTTAGAGAACACATTCCTAAGTGCTGAATCCAAAGGTCCTGCTTCAGTTTTTATTTAGCACTTTGCTAAACTCCATTAGAGGTGAAAGTTATATGCAAAATAGGGAGGGGAGGGAAGGGTGTACTCCTTAATTCGCTGTCTGTTTGCGTATGAAAAGACATGGACATTTGGGAGCTTTCTTCTCTTTGGCTTTTTGCCTGGGTTCTGTGTTCCAGCCCTTCTTGTCCTTGCTGACCTACATGAAGGTTTTGTAAAGGTGTCTGCAAGAAGGAGCAGAGCTATTTACTGCTCACAGCTTATTGTCCAGTCCTGGAATTAAATACATCCAGGTAAAAATAAAGAAAGGAATGAAGAATTCTGTAAGATCAACTGTGAAGAAATTACTTCTCAGTTACTTTTCATCTGCCCAGTGTTGAGTTTGTTATTAGGCAACTAACTGGGGATTCGGGCTGTCACGGTGCAGGCAGCTGGACTGTCTCATGATAAGCATATATGGCAGTCATTCAGCATTGTGGTATGTGGAACAGTGCATCCATTGGCCTTGAGGAAGAAACTGGACTCTGGAGGGTATGTAAGATACTGTTGAATTTCAATGAACGCCATTTTGCAGCATCCTCACATTGGTGTCTGTGTTGCAATGGCCCTAGCGAGGAGCGATAGTGGGTAGAGCAAGGAGAGATGGCTAGCCCCTGCAGTGAGGGATCCTGAAATGGTGGCGTGTCTGCAGCAGCCCAGTATATTTTAGACCATAGCAATGCTGGTCCTCCAGTTCACCATCAATTTTTGGTGTGGAAGCTGAGAAAAAAAAAAGATTAAATTTGTAATCCATTTTATTCTGAGAGAGAAAGGAAAGGAAGGGAATTGGGCATTGAATCTACCCAGCTCTTCATAAACACGTATATATATGCACATCTATACATGAAGATGCTTATAGATATATATATGAAGAGTTGCGTGTCTTTTTTTTCTTACTGCTATTTTTGATTTGTGGAGACCATGTTTAAATATGCCCCTGGTGTTAAATGCAGAAATAACTGTGCTGTGATTTGGAGAGCAAGTTGTCAGCTGTGGAAAGCTGACTTCAGGAAACAGAAAGAGGAACGTGTGTTGAAGGCACGGCCAGTGCGTGAGAAAGAAAGAAGCAAGGGAAGGCAGCATTCTCCAGACAGGCCTGGCTCTTTAGGAACTTGCCCTTTGTAAGGAAGGGGAGTTTGGCTCGCAAGGAATCTGCACTCTGCCTCTGGAAGTCCACCTTTCTCTATACCATTCTGCCGCCAGCGGTTCCCACTGGGGATTCCTGTTGGCGCTGACTACATGGTCCTCTGCCACGTCCTCCCTGCTGGCACTCCGTGCTGCCCTCGCAGCCAGGACTGCTCCTGCAGGTTTTGAGACAGATTGCACAGATTGTGGCAATGAGGTCAGTCTCCTCCCAGGAGATTCCTGCTGACAGGGCCCTTTCCATCCCCTGCTGTCAACACAGGCTAAACACCAGGTACGGCTGCCGTTGCTCCCACCCTGTTTACACAGCTCTGCTCCTCTCTGCTCAGTGCCGTTGTTGCTGTTGTATCAAGCGATACGTGCTTGTGTGGTTATGTGCTCATTTCTTCCCACAGTGAGGTCCAGCTGTTTTCCTCCTCCTCTTTAGATATCTGTCATAAGCGCAGAAATGCCATGAAAAATCTCTTACTGTGCTGCCAGGTCTGTGTCACGTTTTCCTTGGGAGATGCAGGCAACTGATGTAGTTTCTCTTTGCTCTGCTTCTTTGCAGGCAGTGGGGATTTCTCTCTTATGCAGACTGTGGGAATAAATACTTCACAAATTGCGAGGCACTCAAATACTGCAGTTTTGGGGCCATATATGGGTCAGGATAGGTGAGGAAGCAGCAGTCAACTTAGGACCCAATCCTGCAAACACACGCCTGAGTCTCCTTTTAATGACTGAAGCCAAGTTTTCCAAACTGATCCTAGGTGTTAAGAGTCTTGTGAGGATGACTGTGTCCTGGACAAGGTCATCCTGGATCCTTTGAGGATTATAAATCATACGTTATGTGGCTTCTGAGTTTCTTTTAATGTAGCCTCTCCATTTGTTCCCAGTTCCTACGTGCTTTGCTATTGAGTGAGTCACCAAAAGCTGCTCTTTGGACACCTTCCCTTGCCTTACATGTATGATTTATTTTAACAAGCTGGATCTCCGGTTTCTCACAACCTGGAACTCTTTTTTCAGTTTATCAAGTGGACAGATGCTCAGAGACAGAAGATCCTGGTGGATCAGTTGGAGCTCTGCTCCCTGTCCCTGAAGAAATTCTGTGCCCGGAAGCTACAAGATCGAATTCCTATCGAAGCTCTAGATTTTACCATGAAGCTTCCTAGAGTTCTGTCCCTGTACATCTTCTCCTTTCTGGACCCACGGAGTCTTTGTCGATGTGCGCAGGTAAAAAAAAACAACACATGCTAAGATTCAGAAAGTTGGGTCAAGAAAGATAAAACAAGAAACAGAACCAGGTTACAATAAAGCTGTAGGAACGCAAGAATGCCTTGTGACCTGGCACCCTGGTGCTATATGCTTAGTGACACTCGTATGAGACAGAACACAGCACTTCCCCAGATCCTAAATTAAATCAAATTGGCCAATGTTTATGAAAGTGAAGACTAATTTTGGGAGCTCAACTCTAAGCCATTTAATATGTGGCACTTTACAAGGCTGATTGTTCTCAAGGAGGCCTGGCGCTTTCTGCAAACCATGTTCTTTAAAGTATTTTGCACAATGTGCAGAATCATTAATTGTTTGAAGAAGCCCATGGTGGTTGTAAAGAAGTGCATACACTGTTTTAAGAAAAATAGCAAAAACCAGATCCATTAAAATACTTGAAGGTGAAGTGCTGGATGTGCAGAAGCAGAGAAGTTATCAAGGTGCTTTTGAGCACACTGTCTAAGGATTCCATCTGCTAATGTGTTCCCCAAGCTAGTTCTGAATGAATAAGCTCAAATATGGGTGACATGATTACTGCACTAACAAACATAGTACACCATATATTACTACTAATACATATACTAATACATCAAAATCTCAGCTTTCTCTAGTATTTCTCTCCAACAATTCGTTTTTTATGAAGATGAACCACAGGTATTCATGCACAGACAGGGAGAAAATAGATTAGGGTATGAGAAAGGAAGGTCCTTACAGTGCTACTTCTGTTGTGTCATTGAATATTTGCTGTTATAAGCACAATTGTGCAAATAGATGATGCTTGCCCTTAGGCTAGAAGAAGTATTGCATGCAAGGTGACTGTGCAATGGAGTATAAAAGCAGAACCTGAGTAGGGAGAAAACTGAATGTGTCTATCAGACCTCGGGGGGTTATTTTTCTGTTTTTGTCAGCAAAATGCAATGAAGGGTTTGTTCCAACTCCTATGCACTTACTGGGTAGAAATGCAGGAAGTTGCCCTAGGTGAGCTGAAGTCTTTCCTTTTGACTAGTGATTTTTAGAGCATTTCGCCCTGCACTGGAGATCAGCCAACAAACAATGAGCAGATCATGAGGAAATCTGGGTTTACATGGAGTTCAAACAGCACTGAAGTACAGTGTTAGTTTAAGGAGCTGCATCCAGGGGAGATAAATCTCCAGCTGTAATCTGAGATGTCTGAAACCCCAAGATGTTGATCTTCTCTTATATGTGGTTACTGGTCATCCACAGGTGAGCTGGCACTGGAAGAACCTGTCTGAACTGGATCAGCTCTGGATGAAGAAATGCTTGCATTTTGGTTGGTACATCAACTTCATTCCAACCCCCTTTGAGCAAGGAATCTGGAAGAGACATTACATTGAAATGGTGAAAGAGCTGCGTGTTACAAGACCAAAGGTATATGCTTACCAGCTCTGGAGGTGTTCCACGCCAGTTATAATACTCTGGGCTAATAGGGTTACTAACTTTTAAACTTACTACCTTCTCCCACTAGTAAGAAGGAACATACATAATTTTAAATTAGAATCTAAACTCACGTGCTGCCATGTGGTCTGCTTTCTCTCATCCACCCCTGGTAAGGATGAGGGGGAACGAAAATCTCAGAGGTTAGGAAGGAAGCAGTCACCAAGGTCTCCCTCTCCTCCTGTCCTCTCTTCAGATTGTTCTGAAGTAATCCTCCAAATTTCTCTCTCCAGCACTCAGGCTTTTCCCCTCTCTTCTCCAGGTTGCAGGGAATGTGATAGCCTACCTCAATCTGATAAGCAGGAGTGGGAAGCCCAGCATTGCCCCTGCTGAAGTTTCAGAGTCAGTCTAGCTGGTGGAAAGCTAAAAAACCCCACATGTTCTGCCTGTTATAGGCTCCGTGTTGTCTCATCCTGTCTTCTTCAAAGGTGGCAGGGTCATTTTGGGGAAGTGGAGCATTACTCAGTAGCAACTGTTTTCTCTTGAGATTCATTGATCCAGACCCCTTGTTAGTGGGACTGTGAAGGCAGAAATCTTCTGCCTTCCATTCAAAAACTCAGACCTCTAGCCAGCTCCCTCGTAGGCTGTCTCTGAGGTCAGTGGATGAAGCCAATGCAACTCAGCCCATCTAAGTGCAGTGGGCACTGAGACGTGCACTGCTGGGGTGCCTATTTCTGTCCAGTGAATTAATACCTAGTTCTTACAAATCTGAGGTCAGGTAAAATCAATCACATTTTCACTGAAGGATAAAATTAATTTTCTTCTTTTAATGTCTCTCATTAGACTGCTTCGAAGGATAAGTCCATAGTTACTGAAGTACAGAAAGTGAGAAGTAACACGCCAGAAGATAAACATTCTGCACCAGAAAAGAAGACTAGAAAGAAGAAAAAAGAAATTCCACCCTGGCGTTCACCGGACAAGTGCCCAAAAGACACCATGAGATTCAACTGCCTGAACAACTATGATCCCATCGAACAGGCCAGGCAGGCGTAAGAGGCTTTGTCTCTGCCTTTTGCTTTTTCTGTGCTAATTGAGTATGTCTGTGTCCTTTGCAAGTTCCCTCTGCCTGTGCCTTGTAGCTCTGTAGCTTGGCTGCAAACCCAAGCTAGCACACTGTTCTGCCTTTCTGCCTTTTCTCGTATTGCTCTTGATCTTCTTCTGGTTGCAGCTTCACTGCTTTGCGTCCTTTCAGCACTGTGCATTGGTAGATCTTGTTAGTGTCTGCCTGTAAAACAGGCTGTAGCTCCTGGGGAGGTTACACAGTTGTAAGGGGAAGAATTAGATCAAGAGATTGTTCAAGATTTTTTTTAATAGGCTTGTAGTTTTCTAAGCTACAAAGTTCAGAGGAATATGCAATTTCTGCACGAAAGAAAAATGAATGATGATATACAGTTCTATCAGTTCAAGGAAATTCTGGCTGAAAAGAGATTTAGATGTTCAAATGAGAGTGCAGGTATTAGAGCATGTATGTGTGTATATGTTCCACATGATATGCAAGTAAGAGTAGGATTTGTGTCTACGCTAGCTGGGATGGAGTGCTTAGATCCATCAGTTCATAGGCTCCCAGAATTACCTGGTCAACAGCTGACAAAAGAAAGTATTTCTGCAACCCAGAGCAAAGTCTTGCACATTGACTTCTTTCCTTTGGCATATCTGGCATAAGGTATTTTCAGAATCTCAGGATTGTGGTCAGATTTCGGCAAGCACAAGCAAATGAGGCACAATAGCAAGGAGAGCACAATAGCAAGGAGGCTGTGGTAGTAGTGCAAAGGAGTGTGTCCATTTCTCATTTAAGGCTCTGCCACCTCTCTTTTTTTTTCATGGACATGCTCTCAGCAGTTGCCTCCATCCAGCTGATGTGCAGTAACTTGTGAAACTGTGGTAACATTATCATTAGTCTGAGCCTGGTGTAGACATAGTGGATTAACTTGACCATTGCCTCCTTCGTATGTGAGTCCCTGTGAAAAGGACTGCACATTCTAACCAAACCAAAAATGCACAGAGGACGATATTCCTCTTCCCTGTGCCAACAAAAGCCTTGGGAACCACCTAATCCACAGTGAATGTATCCAGGTTGTACATTAAGTAAATAACTGATATTGCTGAGATGAGCACTATGCACAGGAACAATCAAGCCACAAATTACCCCAGCCTAGTGATTATTTGGCTAAGCAGAAGTGCACTTGCAGAGGTTCTTTCTCAATGTGATTAACTTTGCTGGACCCACCGCTCCTCCGGGGTGTTCCACAAAGTTCCCAGTGTGTGAGCAAAAGCCTTTTATGAATCATTTTTTAATCCGCGTCCCCTAGTCCTGGGATCCTGCACTACTTCAAAGAGCATTCCAGCTTTCACCTCACCCTCTTTCTGCGGTATGTTTCCAAACTCTAGCATTTTAGGTACAGTTCTCTGATGCTTTTAACAAAATATTTTGACAGAATGCCTCTTGTTGAAATAGTTGCTCCAATATTATTTGTCAGCTGTGAAGCGTTCCTATGTAGCCTGTTCCAGAGACTTATGTGAGGTTTAGGGTTCCCATGTGCTGGTCATGAATCAGTGTCAAAAATGGGACAGGCCCTGTTCAAAGAGTTTGGAAGTTGCTTGTTCCAGCACTGAGCTGTAGATGCAGCTGACAACCAGATGCAAATGATTCTGAGTTGCTAATCATACAGTATACTGACTGTTTTCTTCTCCTAAGTAAGATTTGAGCCTCTATCCATTTGTGCAATGGAGGATATTTTAATGCCTAGTGATCTAGCAAATCTGGCTTTTATCCGTAATTACAGAGGATTATAGCAAGGAGAAAAATGAATTCTAAGAGATTTACTTGTTTATCAAGGATCTCCCTTTAATATCACTTAAGCTGAAAGTAATTGCTAGTGTGTAGTCTTGCCTGTAATGACTCTTATTTAGCAATACAGGTGTGTTGTTTCAAGTGCTGACCCAGCTACCTGCTCATGTAATGGTGTTTCTGTAGACAGCATCCCCTCTGCAGCCCCTTTCCAGAAATGCTCCCACTAAGGCTTTGTATTGCATCCTCCATCCTTTCAGCTGCATGGGGACCTGGTCTCCTGCACCTCACCTGCTCCTTGTCTGCAGCAGGACTGGTGGGACACCCCATTCCAGGCTTGTGTTTTCCTCCCATGGCAGCAGCAATGACAGCAAGCAGGCAGCTTGGTAAGAGATCCAAGTGGCCACAAAATGGTAAAGTGCTCAGAGCCCTTCTGTAATGCCAAGCTTTGTTTTGTTCTGCTGATGAAGGTTGCACTCAGTGAGTATCTAGTCAGCTGAGCAAGGAAAGGTAATGTGAGTGCTATGCAAGCTGATCCATCATACTGCAGCCTACAGGCTCAGGCAGACCCTGCCTGACCAGTGTACAGGGTTGTAAAGTAGAACAGAGAAATGAGATAAAGATCTCTGACCCCCTAGGCTGTGTTAGGTATAGTTATTTCTCAGATTAGATGAATGCTTGGAGCTCAAGAGCGTAACATCCACTCTTTGTGTAGACTATATGTCAGAAGTAATGAAATCTATGTAAAATGAGATTCCTAAAACAATGGGAGTGATTTCCTAAAATATAGGGTTTTGCAGTGGTCGTCTGGGAGAGGTAATGAGTTTTGCTGCAGTCTGAATGCATGTAGGGAGGGGCAAATATTTTCTTGGGGCAGGTTATAAGCATGGGTGAAAAGGTGCAGCAGAGCTAGCAGAAACACAGCAGACAGCCAAAGTGATGGCTGAGAACAAATAAACCATTCTTTCCATCTGCCTGCTGCTGTGTTGAGAAAAACAGAACTTATAGAAAATTCTTTGTGAACAAACAAGATTACATCAAAGGAATACCTGACGCCATCATCAAAGAGGTGTGTGAGACTAGTCACTGGCTACTTCTTTGAATCAAAGTCAATCTGCCTAATGCTGGGTTAAATCTTGCAGAATTTAAGAGGTAACAAAAAAATTAAAGATTTTCCTAGCTCCTGGAACTGACTAAAAATCTTCTCTATGCTCGCTTTCTGGTCCAAAAAGAAGAGAGAACTCTCCTGGGCATCGTAACAGGGTGTCAACTCTGAAAGCAAAATATTGTCATTTAAATGGTGGAGTCATCCTCTGTTTCTTTGTTGGTCATTGCAGAGGAACCCTTAGCTACAACTCTCTTCCTCCATTTTACCTCCACACCGCTGTCCACTCAGAGCAGAGAATTCCTTGCTTAGCCAAAAACTGAGCATGGAAGTGCGACAAGCAGCAGCCAATTCTCACTTATGTAGGAGAGTGGAGTCAAAGGGAGTCATAAAATCATAGAATCATAGAATAGTTTGTGTTGGAAGGGATCTTTAAGCTCACGTAGTGCCAACCCCCTGCTATAACCAGGGACACCTCCCTCTAGCTCAGGTTGCTCGCAGCCCCATCCAGCCTGGCCTGGAATGCTTCCATGCAGGGGCATCTGCAGCCTCTCTGGGCAACCTGTTCAGTGTCTCACCACCCTCACAGTAAAGAATTGCTTCCCAATATCTAGTCTAAATCAAGACTCTTAGACTAAGAGTCCTAAGAGATGTAAAACAAAACATGTACTTTGGCCTATGAGACCATAATTGGGTATTTACTTTTGAAGAAGTAAATAAACACATTTCTGTAGAACAATTTGGTAGGTGTTTTGCCTGGTCAGGGCTGGTGCTTCATGTCAATGGGAAGAATTATAACACTGGGCCACTGCCAGATAGTGCTTGAAAGATGGTAAAATGAGGTTAATTTGCAATCTGGATGATAATTGAGTCTTGACAGGTTTGTTTTGTTTTGTTTTTGTCTTTTTTTCTGATGCCTTGATTTTTTTTGCTGCTTGCTCAGGAAAGCATCAGAAATGGTACCTGAGAACCTCAATGACAAATATCCCTGCAGCTTTAGAGGAGCTGGGAATCCTGGAGTATGATCAGTACACGTTTCTTGGTTCAGATGGGCAAGTGTGGGAAAAGCTCAGTCTCTGAGCAGTGAAATCAACAGCAGTGATGAGCAGATGCGTGGTCGAGGGAGTGACGAGGAGATAGAGGAGATACAGACAGGGGTAGAGTTACAAATTGCCTGGAGGCCTTATCAAAATCACTTGCTAGAGTTATAGTGGTGGCTTTCAGTGCTGCTGCACGTCTGTGAGCAATATATCACAAGGGTGATTTCTGTTGGGTCTGTTTTCTGCCTGAATTATCCAGATAGTTTTTTTCATTGTGTGCAAACAGAGACCAGCAACGGATTTGTCTCTTTGGGAACACGAAGCAATACCCCAAAGGTGAAATGAAGCATTTTTATCTAAAGCTTGGGACCACAGTAGCAAATTTTCCCTGGGATTCTGAGCAGGAGGGGCGTTCCTTTCCAGCTGTGCACATCCAATTCTGCTGGAAGGCATCTGGTGATGGTGCTGCTCGGTGCCAGTAAATCAAAAGATCTGCCTCCCACTTTATCATGACTAATGAATCCTGATTCTAGCTGAGCACTGGACCCCTGCCAAGACTGTGTGCTTGTACCTCGAGAAAGAGCCCTGCTCCTTCTCATGACAACAGCTCAGCCAAAATGAAAGCTCCTTCCCCCAGCCAGCCCTGCCTTCTAGCGCTAATTCAGTTAGATAATTTATGGACATGGGCAGGCTCTAAAAACAGTTGCATATTGTGCTGAAATGTTTACCCAATGAGAAAATAATTACTTTCAGTAATTGTTCTGTCAGCAGCCTAGGCCCAGTTTCTGACAAAACGGGGCTGGGCTGTGTGAGAAGGGCACGATGTTTCGCTCGTCCTCTGCGTCCCAACGCCTGTGTCTTGCTTTTCACGTTTCTGAATAGCCAGCCCCATGCTCCCTGCCTGTGGGACTCGTGGGAATTTAAAACACTCCTTGGGAGAGAAAAGCAGGGTGGGAAGCACTGAGTTCAGCACTGGAGCAAGAGCTGCCTTGCCCTACTCGGCTGTGATGCCATCTTCCTTTGCAGTGTCTTCCTTTCCATCCTCACCACTCGTTGTCCTGACTGTGGGCTGAGATCACGCCCTGCTACAGGGGGATGCTCTGACCCCAGGAGCATGGACTTTAGAGTACGGCAGTAGAATTTAAACTCTTGAGACCATAAACCAAGGTTTGACAGGATATTGGTATTTTCTCCCTGCATAAGTGGATCAGTGTGTTTGTTTTCTGAGTGGATGGGCTTATTCCAGTGCTGCCACTGGACTACCAGGAATGGAGTCAGAGCCACTCCTTATACTCTCACAACACTCCCAGCTGTAACAATGATGGAGAGCCTTTCCTATGCTGATTCTTTCTGGCAGAATACTGCCTTCTTATCTAAAGATGACCACATTGTTCCCTATAGTATTTGGGCTTGAATTCTCTCTCTCTGATGTTAGTGTTTACAAAGAGATTGCAATTTTCCTCAATTTGCTATTTGAAATAATTTGTCTGATTTGTCTTGATGGTTTTTGATCTGCAGCTGGTCTGGGACTAGTGAATAACAGACTGCTGCTGGCTGCTTGTGAGGATGTGCACGTTATGCAGTGCAGCCCTGCTTCTTTGTTGGCTGAGGGTTGCTTTCAAGGTTTGCTTCCACCCAGTGAATTCATGACTTCATGTTCACTATTTGATTTTTAGCATGCTTTCCAGGAGCCCAGACATACTGGTGGTGGAGCTGGGAGGTGAACCCACAGAGCACACAGAGTAGCTGCTTTAAATTTACTAAACCTGTAAGCTTAGCTGTGATTTGCAGAATGTGAATGTGGAAGGGGAATGAATACTTTCAGACCAAATGTGTTTGTGAACCTGTCCAAATTCCTAAAAAAACCTTCTTATAGTGCTCATTTGAATCCTGATACTGGAGTATTATGACAATTGGCCATATTCACTTAATTTTCACTCTCTGGAACATGCCTGTTCTGTTTGCTATCATATTAACTTTAATTATAGCTGCAAATAAAATCATTTACATTCATAAGAAAGTCTACTTGGCTATAGTAAAGACGAATAACTTGTTTAAAGGCAAGTCCTCTAACCCTGTTTACGTTGCAAGTTACATGGACTAAATTAAAAATTCAAACATTATTTAGCTAAATTTCCCTTTCTGTGAATTCCCTTGTGTGTTTACCCAGTGATGTGTTCATATATCCATAAGTGTCAAGGCAAGTACATGCATTTGAATGCTATGAAGTTATCAAAATTAAAAAAATAGCAAGCTCCTCTGGGCCACAGAACTGACTGTGCACTCTTGGTCTGCCCCAGGTACAAGATAAAATGTATGAGCTCACACCATGTCTTTTCAGGTGGCTTATCATAAGGAATTTTCTTCTTCTCCACCCCAGGGAACAAACTCCATAGCATTTGTTAATACTATTCTGTTCTACTCTGCAGGAGAAAGAAAGGAGGAGGGGAGACCCCAGACCTTAGCCGGCAAGCAGCTGGGAAAAAAAAGAAAGCAGTTTGTGGATCTAAGAAACTCCAGAAGTCAACATCACTGGTGAGTATCCCTGGTTTGTAATTATATTAGTCTGTTGTCAGTTACACCCAGGAATATTGTAGCTGAGAGCATTTACTTAACTTAGGCAACAGTGAAACTTTGCTCCTGACTGCAAGCAGGCTGCCAGGCACACATGCTGCCTATCTGGCTGGTAGCAATAAGGCCATAAGGAGGAACCAAATCATGCCACATCTGCCTGCTACAGGGGCAGTTTCTCGTTGTGGCCCAAACACAGCCCACCTGCAATGGGAAAAAAAGACAGCAACTGTCCGTGTGTAGACACTGATCCTGTTATCTGCTCCTTCCTCACTTTGTGTACTCCATGGTATCCTGACAGCCATTTTCCACTGGATCAGTTCTCTCATGACATTTGCATCTTTCCCCAGAGCCGCTCTTCCATTTCCACAACTTTTGATTATTGCAGTTTGAAGTTCTTTTGTTACTTTGTTCATTGCACTGTGCCTGGGTAAGCAGCCCTAAGGTCTTAATACTGAGGATTCATTGTGCTTATCGCTGGTAAAATAGGGCATCCTCACATGAAAGGAGTCTTGGGAAGTCAGGCTTCCAGAAAGCATCATGGGTTTAGCTTTTGTAGATAGGGCAGCAAATAACTGCCAAAGAAAGATGTGCTTGCAAGCGTATCAGGGCTTTTTGCAAACCTGGAAGCGTGTTTCCCAAGCAATGGAAGCCAGGGAACAGCATGTGAGTTGAGCCAAAGAAGGTTTACATAAAAAAGAAGCATTGTCTCCGGAGATTGAGAGGTATTCTCCTGACCCATATATAGCCTCTTTGAAAGGAAATAGATTCAGTCAGTGTTAAAGAACAGAAATATTATTAAAGTTATTCAACGTGTGTCTTAAAATTTCCATTCTCCAAAGGCTTCCTCTGTAGCCTTTAGATCAGAGAGACTTTACAGTTTCATTCCTCCATGGCTTCTCATTTCAGATTTAAAGCTGTTTTATTGTCAGTACAGAAGTGAAAGAATTTTAGTTCAGGCTAGAAAGAGGGGGCTGATTTTTTTCTTTCCCTAGGGTTTAGGAACTTGTTTAAAGTTATTTAACCTGCAGCCCACAACTAGAAGGTGGAAACACCTAGTCGGAGTCCCAGTGTGAATCCCAAACCTTCTCTTATAAATTCAGCATCAGTTTTTGCTATAAATTGCAGCAGTACAAGGTCAACTTGTATTTATGTCTGTGTCACTTTCTGTTGGCTGCTCATAGGATCATAGAATCATAGAATCACCAAGGTTGGAAGAGACCCACAGAGTCACCCAGCCCAACCATCCACTGATCACCAATACTTCTCACTAAACCATGTCCCTCAACACCCCTGGGGTTGGTGACTCCACCACCTCCCTGGGCAGCCCATTCCAGTACCTGGCCACTCTTTCAGAAAAGCAGTATTTCCTAACGTCCAGCCTAAATCTCCCCTGGTTTGGCAGCTTGAAGCCATTCCCTCTAGTTCTATCACTTGTCACATGAGAGAAGAGGCCGACCCCCAGCTCACTACAACCTCCCTTCAGGTAGTTATAGAGAGCAGTGAGGTGTCCCCTGAGCCTCCTCTTCTCCAGACTGAACAATCCCAGCTCCTTCAGCCGCTCCTCATCAGCCCTGTGCTGCAGACCCCTCACCAGTCTTGTCACCCCTCTCTGAACCCGCTCCAAGGCCTCAATGTCTTGCTTGCAGTGAGGGGCCCAAAGCTGGACACATTATTCCAGCTGCGGCCTCACCAGAGCTGAGTACAGGGGGACAATCACTGCCCTGTTCCTGCTGGCAACACGATTTCTGATGCAAGCCAGGCTGCCATTGGCCTTCCTGGCCACACCGCTGGCTCACGTTCAGCTGAGCATCAATCAATACCCCCAGGTCCATTTCTTCTACCCAGTCTTCCAGCCACTCTGCCCCAAGCCTGTAGCGTTGCCTGGGGTTGTTGTGGCCAAAGTGCAGGACCTGGCATTTGGCCTTGTTGAACCTCATGGCTTCAGCCCAGCCATCCAGGTCATCAGTACAGATACTGAAGAGGACAGGCCCCAGCACCGACCCCTGGGGA
Organism: Lagopus leucura; assembly: GCF_019238085.1. Classification (NCBI taxonomy): domain Eukaryota; kingdom Metazoa; phylum Chordata; class Aves; order Galliformes; family Phasianidae; genus Lagopus; species Lagopus leucura. The sequence continues at coordinate 5,009,837 of NW_024962287.1, forward strand.
ACACCACTCACGACCGGTCACCAGCTGCATTTGGCTCCATTCACCACCACTCTCTGTGCCCGGCCCTCCAGCCAGCTCCTCACCCAGCCAAGAGTGCACCTGTCCAAGCCTTGGGCTGCCAGCTTCTGCAGGAGAATAATGTGGGAGACAGTGTCAAAGGCTTTGCTGAAGCCTAGGCAGATCACATCAACAGCCTTTCCCTCGTCTACCAGATGGGTCAGAAGATCATAGAAGAAGATCAGGTTGGTCAAGCAGGACCTGCCCTTTGTGAACCCATGCTGGCTAGGCCTGATCCCCCAGTAGCTTTAGAGACATTATTTTTTCCACAGCAGATAGTCACCAGGAAGCGTTTAGCTGACACTAAATGGGGATGTTAAATTCTCTGCCCACAAAAAGCTCTGAGGAGATTCTTAAAGCCGCTGCATGCTGTCAAGTCCTGCCAGGTCCACCATCCTCCCTCGGTGCCTCATAGGCAGTTAGGACAGCCTGACCCAGGGGTAAACACCCTACAGCTCTAGTGGTCACAGCTCTGTGACATTAGCCCAGAACAGAACTTTGTGTGTTCGTGTTATGCAATCTTGGTAGCACTATCTTCTTTTTGTGTTAAAATCTGGGACAGTCCATGCTGTGTCCCTCTTTCCTAGACCTATACATTGAAAATTGACTTGTATTTCTCTTGAGCAGTACAAATTTCAGCAGAAGAGCTGTGTTTCCTGTCCTCTTTTGGTATTGCAGTGTATAATCCTGCTGTTTCACTGACCATTAATGACTACAGAGCTACATGACAACAAAAGTTAGGTTATAATAGGCTAATGCATAGAAAAAAGAATATATAGCTCACTAGGAATCATCTAGAATTAATTTCCATTTCTTATTAAGGAAATCTTGTTGAAATTAAGACCTGTGAAAAGACTCTTACTTAATCAGTTCCAAATAAAGAAGCTTAATATTCAAACCTTTTAGTAAATCCTTAGAAGAAGGACAGAATATGATGAAAGAATAAATGCCCCAAGCATGCAAACATCGAGTCAAATTAAAGTGAAGCTCTTAAATAGATCAATGATTCAAGTGTAGAAAGCAGACGAGAATAAAGTATATTACAGCCAACAATGAAGATGTGAAAAGGGCCATTATACAGAGCTCTGAGCTCAGGAGGCTGAACAGCAACACAGCAAAACAGAAGAAACATGTAATTAAAGTGATGACCTGAATCCGCCGGCTCCAGCTTTGCATAGGGTGAATCAGGTCTCCTCCTCGTAAACTTGTGGTGTTTTGGAGTTTATTAGTAATCATGGAAATAGTAGCATAGAATGTGACCAGGCTTACACTTAATTTACAATAAATTAAAGTGAATTATCTAAATTACTTTAAATAATGTGTTACAATAAATTAACTTAATTAGGTCTCTGAACTAAGGGCTGCTTTCCTTCTTATGAGTATGCATGCAACCACTGTATCTCCACAGTGGGATGGGAATGCCTGCTCTATCTTTATGGAGGGAAATGCCTGACACTAAAGACAAGTAGAGTTTCACTGTTAATCATCTCTTTCAGCACTTTGCTGGATCAAGGCTTTGTGGCTTGCCTACACCACCTTGAGCAGCTACTGCCCAGTATTATACAAAGCAAAGTGAAGAAAGCCTCCCTGACTCAGCTGAGCTTTTAGCAGGCTGGGCATGGAAACCAGATCCCCTTGTTTTGGGCCACTGTTTCATCCCTCCTGTTCTTTCTGATATGTATGGAGCTGTGCTGCCCTGCTGTGAGTCCCCAGCTCTGACCCTACAGGTCCCCTCACAGGTGACAGTGCAGCCACATCAGTGTCCTTTACACAGTGAGGGGCTCTTCCTTGGAGGACTTCCAATAAGGAGTTTTGTGCAGCTTTCAGCAAAACAGGAAGCATCATGCCAAATCCTCCCTAGATGTCAAAAAGCAGAGATACTTTATTAGAAAGGTAAAAATCCATCACATTGATGCTTTTGACAGCTTTGCAAATGACTGCAATGTCAGCAATTAGAGGCTGGTTTTGCCTTTCAGGCTGCCTGCTCGTTTCTGTTTGGGAGACTGCTCCACCCTCCCAGCTGTTCTTGAATTACTGACTTATTTTTAGTGCTTACAAAATAACATCTTTTTGACAGGATCAGTCATTCTTGCCTCACTGCCCAAGGTGGTAAGATTGCAGCATCTGAAGTCAGGAATAAATTATCTGATGACAGATACACAGGGAATTGGTGTTTGTGTATCCTATGTGGGTATATCACACATGAGGATCCAGGGCTCTTGGCTCTGTGACACAGTCCTGTCCAGGGTGTATTTACGTCACCTATATTCTGCAAATCTCATTTCAAACGTTATTAATTCATCCAAGAAATCCTGTTGAACCCCCTGTGACTACTCCTGAGTGTGAAAATATTTTGGAAATTGAAACTCAGTTTATATGTGTCATTCTAATTTGAAGGCATGGCCTGGCTTTGATGCTCTTTGTCCTTTTAACTCTAAAACAGAACCAACCAGGACACAAGAGCTGAAAACCAAGTTACAGTCAGATCTGTGCTGCAGCTGCTACTGCTTCTTTGGTGTTGTGCTCTTCTCAGGAGGACAGAAAAACTGCAGCAATTTGTATCACACTGTCTCTGTTGCCCTTTAAGTACTGCTCAGAACCTGGGCCACCTTAGGCACTTGTATGATCCCCTGCCTTTCTTCAGGCTGATAGCCAAAAGTTGCTGAATTGCTCATTTATTGTCAGACAATTAGGTACCAAGCACCATATATTGCTGCTGCTGCTGCCAATCCAAACAATAGAAAGGGGAAACAGGTGGGCAGGAACTGCAAAACTTTTCCATTTTAAAACCGTTTTGCTGTGGACACTAATTTCTCATTCTGCACAACTGAAGATATTGCTTTCTAACGAGTTTCACTGTAAATGTTTGATTTTGTTGCTGTTGGTTCACTATTAGTACTGAATAATTTGTATCAGTTCTAAAAAGCCAAAGCTGTAGGTCTGCTCAACTGTGTTTTTCAATGTTTGGGATCTTTTTCAATGAAAAAAATCACTACGTTGCCAAGATTCTTTTTTTGCTTAACTTCTAGAGTGTTTATTTGCTTAACTTCTATAGTGTTTAGTGAAACGCTCATTGAGCAGCATGTTAAAATAAACTTCACCCTTTCCACTGTGACTTCAAACAGGAAGGTTGGGATTAGTTACAACCATAAGCACAGGGGAGAATTTGTGCGTTAAGAAAGGAGTCAACCTGGTAAACTTAGATAAGAGCACAAGTCACTGCAGTGTTATGCTTGTATCATCATTATGAGTATCATTTATAAAGTTTTCAACAGACTCCAATGTTTTCAGCCCCTCTGTTAAGATACTGACTGTCTTCTTTTCTAGCTATCACTTACTGAAGACCTTGGGTCGACTCAAAAACCACCAGCTCGCCCCAGCTGGGCCACTTCCCAGCCCATTGGGAACCTACTTTACAGAGAAGCAGCAAAGACCCTCACCCAGAGCTCCCAGTTCAATGCTGGGATACGACCTGCACCTGTTCGAGCTCCAGTGCCAAAACCACGTGCCAGAGAAAAGAAAGACTTCACAGAGACGACCACCACATCTCCATGTCAGTATGCTGCGCGCGCTCTGTGAAAGCTATCGCAGAGGTTGATAATACTCAGATTTTGTGCACAGAGGGAAGGAGATAGAGCTGTGGAGGTATATCCATACGTGAAGGAGAAGGCAGTCATTCTGAATGGTGGGAATCCAGATGATGGCAACTCGCTGCCTCACTAGAAAGTATACATCATTATACATGCAGTACACATTGGATCCAGGTCTTGCACCTGTACTGTGGCAATCCCCACTGTCAGCACAGTCCTGCCAAAGAGGACTTACTGATACTGGTGGATGGCAGCTGGGATGAGCCAGCACTCTGCCCTTGCAGACCAAAAAGCCAATCATAAAGTGGGCTGCATCCAAGGTAGCATAGCCAGCAGGGTGAGGGAGAGGACTCTGCCCCTGTGTGCTGTGCTGGTGAGACCTCACTGTGCCTACATGTGGAATCCTCCTTACAGGAGAGATGTGGGCCCCTGGAGTGCATCTAGAGGAGGGTCCCTAAAATGATCCCTGGGATGGAACACCTCTCCTACGAGGGCATGTTGGGAGAGCTTGGGCTCTTCAGCCCGGAGAAATGAAGGCTTCAGGGAGCGGCCTTTTGATTTCCAAAGAGGGGCTGTATGAAGGGGACAGGCTCTTTAGCAGGGTCTGTTGTGACAGGACAAGGGGAAATGGTTTTAAACTAATAGAGGGGAGATTTAGACTAGATATAAGGAAAACATTTTTACAGTGAGGGTAGCAAAGCACTGGCAAAGTTTGTCCAAAGAGGCACTGGGTGCTCCATCCCTGGAGATGCTCAAGGTCAGCATGGATGGGGCACCCGAGTGAGCTGTTTACTGGTACCCCTGTTTACTGCAGAGGGGTTGGACTAGATGACCCTTAAAGGTCCCTTCCAACTCAAAAGATAGTGTGCTTTAGATGACAGACTTACCTGTCTGTCATGACTGTCATCCTGGTGTTGAACACTGTCACGGGCTTCACATTGGTCTAATCTTACAGCATCAATGGCAGTAAGCTCAGTACAGAGTCCATGAACTCTGCCATGCCCTGGATAGATGCCAGAAAGAACTGGTACTGAGCATTTAGAAAATTAACAGATAAAGCAGTCAACTCCAGGGGCACAACAGCTGAGAATGCAGCTGGTCTATGAAGGCTTTCCAAAAATAAGGAGGCATACTGACACTGTCAAAACCAGTTTCATGCCATTTCAGTCTAGATGTGCCTTGGGCAGTTATTCACTGAGACCTCATCTTTCAGTATACCCAGCATCTCCATATAGGGAAGAACTCATAAAGCTTAGGCTAGAGGGTTGCAGTCCGTTGTACGAAGCTTCTGCAGCAATACAACATTCATGTTAACAAGGATTCTGATCCTGAAGTAGTTCTGCATGAACAGAGTCTTGGGAAGGCTTCACGCAGGACTGGGGCCTAGTTAAGAGCTAAGCATAGATGTGGGCCTTGGCTGTGTCACCAGCTTCCACCCTGCGGTCCAGGAGACACTGAGAAGTATCTCTTACATCTGGGAACAACATGTGGTTTATTGTTGTCAGAAAGGATGTGGGGCATGAGGTATGGGCAACTTCTGCAGGGATGTGGCTACCCAGTTGTTGTTAAGGATTCCAGATGAGTGGAGAATGGGGCATGTTGGGATGTGCAGCATCCTGCCTGATCTGTGTGTCTTCTACTTGATAAGAAATGTTAAAGCTGTGCATGAGGGAAGGGCTTTGGGCAGCAGGGAGCAGGCAAAAATGCAAGTTCCCTATAAACACCATTGCTGTAGTATAGAAACTATTGAGGTAAATGAACCTGAGGGATTGCATTTGGATTACAAATTACTTGTTGTGGATAGAAATGGCTATGTTTTACACTTCACTCGTAAGGGAGAAGAAAGAGTATATTTATTGATATAATATAGATACAACATAGTGATTTAATAGCAACAAGATTTGAGATGGCTGGAGACACTTGATTATTGACTGCACAGAGGGAGGAGTTAAACAATATGCAGGAGACCCTTCCCTCAAGTCACAGAGTTCAGAGTGGAACCTCTTGCTTTCTAAACTTCTTGAACCACAGAAGGAAGCAGCCAGATGTGGCTGATCCACTCCTCGTCCCAGACTTGGTCAATGGTTTATGTGAGGAGGTTTTCCCATTTGCAGGTTGTCAGAAAGGCGGGCAGGAAAAGTAAAGATGTAATGAGATGACAAAGGAAAACAGTCAATTCAATCCAGATTTGTAGAAGTATTTGAGATATTAAATGCTAATAAAATCCCAAGTTTTGGGTTGTGTACTTAGATATGGTTAAAATCTGGAATGTCTGGCTAAATTAATGACTGATTCTCATGTTTTTTCTCCTTCATCTAGCCTCTCCGCAATGTGAGGCTCAGCCTGGGCTCATTCCTCCATCAGATAATGATCTGGTACAGGTTAAGGAAGGATCTGAAGCATCAGTCTCAGTGGAACAGAAGTTTACCTGCCTGGATGGGGGAGACAACAGCAGCGTTGCCTGAGTCATAGACTTTCATTTACTATACCATGCAAATAAATAGGCATGCAAGTCCTACATCCGTTCTCTCTTATCTCTCCAAAAGAAAACTTGACTGCCTTGCTGCCAGTTTTGATGTTGGAGCAACGGCTTTGTACTTTTTTGGAACTGCAGCAGCTGATGCGATGCCTCCTGCCTGCCTTTAAGTCTCCTGGTCCAAGCTGCAGCAAGTCAAATGTTTACCTGATGTGCTTTTCACCCTGGCTTCGTATTGCTGGTGCTATAATTTACATTTTCTTTGGGGTATGTTGCTTCTGCAGAATTCACCTTGGCCTTTGATAACCCTTTTGCAGTTGCCTACTAGAGCTGCTGGACACTAAGCTTGCCTATGGCACAGGGACATCGTGGGGCACATCCTATGGCCAGAGCTGCTTTGTTCTGCTCTCACAATGAATTGCAGAAGCTGCCTGTCTGTGGGCAGTGAGGGGATTGTGGAGGACAAGTGAAGACTACTGGTCACTACTGGCCACCTGGGTGATGTAAACTGTATGCCCTCACAGAGTGAGGGGGATACAGCACAACCACAGAGTGAGTGGTTTACAACCAGTATTTACAAACAATGAGTTCCTTTACTTGTAACCTCCATCACCTACCAAATCACCTGGACTGAAGAAAGCATCACAGCATCCAAGGAAAAAGCTTTCAATATATGAGAGAAAGAAGGCTTGGGGAGAATGAGGAAAAGGCTACCTAGTGCTCTATTGAAGTCAGAAATTTTCTCATGCTGTACAAGGCAAGTCCATCATTTAAATCGTGTTAGTGAGAATGAAATCAAATCCCACCCTCTGGATTACAGCATTGCACAGGGCACTGCGTGGGGAGCTGGCACTGGTTTAATTATTTACAGCATTATTTTCCACAATTACAGAAATGTAGCAAATAGCAGTTTTTAACAATAGGGGGACCAAATGCATAACAACTGTAACTTACTGCCTTATAACCCAGACAGCTGAAATAAAACTGAAACTTTGCACACACTAGGAAGGGCCACAGCATCCCCATGAATTCTCAGCATTTATAGACTAGAAATCATGTCTTGGAGAAAACACCAGCCACTTTGTGATAAGGATTAGGAGAAGTCTTCCAACTCTGTGAACAGATTATCCCATACCATGTCACTTGAGGGTGTCAAGTTTTTTGGCACAAGAGACAGTGGCCATTCTCAAGACCAAGCACAAAGCACCATAGGTTTTAATGGAAGGGACAGAATCTGCCCATCAGGGCCCTTGATCGAAAGCCTCAGTCACAGATTGGCTAATTCAGCACATCTCTCTCTCCCTGATGTTGTGTTTCTAGTTGCTCTGTGTGCTTGGAAGAGGGATTTGATCTCAACCAAAACAACAGCCTAAAAGCTTGTTCAGTTTAAGCTCCTCACCTCAGAAATGATTAGCTGAAATATGAACTCCCGATGGGGAGTTATTTTCTTTCTTGAAAGGTTGGACTGGATGATCCTTTGGTCTTTTCCAACCTTGGTGATTCTATGATTCTATGATTCTATGAACATGCAGGTGGCAGTCAGCTCTTATATCATCAATTATGCAAGAGACCAGAACGACTAACTTAGATTAAGACAGCTAACTTTTGGTTATGTGAAATTAGGTGAGGTAAATCCCACCCAAAGCATTCGCCAGCCATTTGCTGGTATTGCAGATCTCTCCCAATAAGTCTTTTCCCACGGAAAACCAAGTTAAAGACTGCTTCACAGATGTTTATGGCTGGCTTAAGTCTAAATGGTAATGCCAGCTCCCTTTTTGTCTCAGGAACTGTGAAGTTTCCTGGGGCAGCAGTTCAGTGCTTTGTTACAAACAGCAAAAGGCCATGCAAGGAAATGATGTAAACCTCCATCAATGGTGTTTCTTTTCTCACCAGTGAGCACACTCATTGGAAATGTAATGTTCCCAAGGTTTGTCAAGTCTTGGAGCTGAATGCTCAAGCATTGCTGCAGCAAATAGTGCAGCTCAAGTGCTCACTATAAGCTCAGGCTTCTCCAGTTTATAACACTTCTATATTCATGATGTTGTAAAATAACTAAGAGTAACATTCTCCAGGAAACTACCAAGCCAAGTGGTCCATCCATGATGTAACAGCAGACCTGCATTAAGCCCGGATGTAACTTCTACCAGTTATCAAGTTGGACTCTGTGATCCTTATGGGTCCCTTCCAGCTCAAGATATTCTATGGTACTGGAATAAAATGTATGTACTTACAACATACTTTACAAACGTGTCTGAGGTAGCAGAATACGTCAGACTCTGAAATGGACAGAAAAGAGAAAGAGTTCTCCACCTGCCTGTGTGGCTGTGCTGCTGCCTGCCCTCAGGCAGCCCCATCACCTTCTGTGCCCTGAGCTGTAGATCTGCACAGGCAGATGGTATTTACTGCCTTTATAATGTGTTTCAAGATATGCTTGTTGGAAATATCCAAGTAATGTTTGTCAGGACGGTATCTGTGATAAAAGCAGATTTCATTCGCGATTGCAATGGCGGCCGTCCCGCAAGCAGGAGCGCACCTATGGACACATCATGACAGCCCTTATACCCTGTTTGCTCCCCCTTCCTCCCCCCTCCCCTGTTTCCCCACTGGCTGGGTACTCCAGGTTCACAATCTCACAGATCTTATCAGAAGGTTGACATTTCATAGAATCATAGAATCACAAGGTTGGAAACGACGTACAAGAGCATCCAGTCCAACCGTCTCCTCATCACCATTTCCACATACCGTTAGCAACTGCATTTCCACATACCATTAAAAGTTGCATTTCCACATCATTTCCACATACCATCAAAAACTGCATTTCCACATACCGTTAGCAATTGCATTTCCACATCATTTCCACATACCATTAAGACAGTTTCCTCCAGTGCCTTCAAAACCCACAAATCAAACAATAAGTTCCTCAACTTCCACAAACACCCAGCACTTGGTCTCATGATTAGAGTACTCAATTATACAACTGGTCCCATTACTCCATTTACGTTCCTGGTTTCTCATTCAATATTCCCCCTGGCTCACCAGCAATGTATCTCCAGTGAGCCAAAATACAACCCAGGGGGTCTGCTCGTATCACTTTAGACACCCCTTGTTCCATAACAGCCTCATACACGACATAACATAACATAACATAACATAACATAACATAACATAACATAACACTTTCAGGACATAAACATTTAACAATCACACAGACAGTGACAATAATCAGTACAATTCATCCTCAGGATCCTTCCTCTCTCTGCCTCCCTCCAGAGCCCAACCTTCCCTCTGTATTCATTTCCCACACTTGTGTAGCTGCCAACCTCCTTCTCCAATAATCAACATATCAACGATAAACATCATTTCCATCCATGAGTACAAATTAGGCCCTAGAAATTGATCTCATTGTTCTGCTACACTTATAGGATCCTCAGTTAAGGAATTCTTCTTGAAACTCCTCACTTCTCTTCTAGTAAAAACAGCAGGCATTACCATACCCTATTTCCCTTTGACCTAAGACTGCCTTAAGAGGACAAAGTGAAGTATTAGTAAGGTTAGCATTAGAGAAAGGAAAACTCTCCAGGTCCCATTCGCATGACTCCAACTCCCTCAGTAATCCAGAGTGCATCCTCTCTCCAGGACCCTGCACAGACCAGCAGCACCCACTCTCCTCCTCTGAGAGCTCATTGCCGCTTGCACTGCTTTAGAAATTGAAGGGTGGGGGGGGATGTTACCTAAGGGATCCCATTTATGATCTTTCTGCTTCTCTTTCCTATTTCCTTTGAACTTTGACTCCTCACGAGGAACATTTCTTTACTTCTTGCACTCATTAAGCGACCTAAGCCAATTCTGTTTCAGAAAAAGGAGTCTTATTGCTTACATACAAATACAAAGTCTGACAGGCTCAATTTTCATCACACTCCTATTTTGGTCAAAATAATGATTTTCCCTGTAGTGGCTCTCTTCTGTATACAGTATTTAAACATCTTTTCCCTGTTCTTTTCCTAGTTTGGGGATTATTTTCCAGTTTTGAAGCACTTCTCCCAAGGGGCTGGCTATCTCTAGGCACCATTCTGGGGACCTTTTTCCCCTGCTCTCAGAACTCCTATTCCCCATCCCTCCAGAACGCTGCCGTGAACTCCCCAGCTCACAGGTTACCGCACTCTGATGCTCGGATTTTGGCCCCTCAGCAGTACTACACTCCTATCTCTTGGATTAATAGGGGTGCACTGCTGGCACTTCAAGTGCACAGGGTGCCGCACACAGCAGCTCCTCCCGAGACTCTTCCTTTCACCAACACAGCTGCTCCATCCGTCCCTGGCCGTTGCCCCTCGCGGCACAGCGGAGCCACAGCTCAGCACTCAGCGCTCGCTTCGCACTGACAGCGCGTCTCAGTCACATACACTCAAGAGTCTCAACCGACCCCAAGGAAAGAGTTAAATCCCCTTACCTTGGTCCGTGCACAAAGTTACTGGGTCGCCATGGCCAACAGCCGTGCCTGCCTGCCCTTGGCTTTCACAGAGCCCCTCCTCTATGTAACAGTCTCGGTTACATAATATCGGCATCCCAAGGAGTCACCTCACCACCCAGACAGCACCGCTGCCATCAGCGGGGTGCACCTATCCTGTGCAGGGCAGTAGGGAAACTCCCAAAGAGGCGATCATAATCCCGGACGAGCCCCCAGATTGTTGGAAATATCCAAGTAATTTTGTCAGGACGGTATCTCTGATAAAAGCAGATTTTATTCGCGATTGCAATGGCAGGCGTCCCACAAGTAGGAGCGCGCCTATGGACACATCATGACAGCCTTTAGACCCTGTTTTCTCCCCCTTGTCTCCCCCCTCCCCTGTTTCCCCACTGGCTGGGTACTCCAGGTTCACAATCTTACAGAAGGTTTACATTTGCTATTTACTTGTTCATTTATTTGTTATCTGGTGTCAGTCAGCAGCCATCCTGTTGTTTCCAAGATGTCTCAGTGCTCTCCTTGCCTTGATATGGTGATTTTCTTTAAAGTCATCATCGTTAAACAAAGAGCACTGGGGATGATATCAGGCCTTCCCAATGTCTCTTCAGGTGCTTCCCTGGGCAGGCCATCACTTGTTCTCTGGTTTGCCCTCCTGCAGGATATTCTTGCAGTGTGTAGGACAAAATATACATCTATACACCTATATACAGAGTGTGCGTTCCTGGGAAGGTCTGTCTAGAGGATAAGTGATGTAAACTCATCAGAGATCTTCCCCAAGTTAAGTAGAAGGACTCCCAAAAAGAACTACGATAGTGGAGATCATGAAATAAAAATAATATTATCCAATTCTATCGCAGAAACAACATTTGATTCCCACATGCTGATAAGGAATTGCTAAACAAGAACAGAGCTATGCCTGTTCCTTGTAGACGCACATTTCCCTGCACTGATTGGTATTTCCAGATCCGGTACCACTCCGATTAGCCACAGTGTTTGATTAAAGAATTGAAAGTACCTTTTAAACCCCACAGGCCAATGAATCAGCGTTGAATTCCACCAGTACAAGCAAGATCAGAATGTGAGCACTAGGCCATGCTCAGATGTGGGGAACAAACCCAAACACGCCACCCTCCTCTTACCCAAGGTTTACTATGCATTTCTGCCAAAAACTCCACCTGAATTTACCTCATGCTCTTTGCTGGAAGCAATGGCAGCATTCGCTACTGTAGTTTGGCTTTGTAGCCAAAACAAAGCTTTCCTAATTTTTGCTCTTCCGAGCTAAAGAAACAGCTTTGTCTGGGAGAAGGAATATGTGCAGCTGAAGGTGATAGGAGCTGCAGGTGGGAGCACAGTCAGATCAAAACAGGACTTTTGGAAATATCCAATTAGTGTGCTAGCCCCCAAAGCTGAAGATGAGTGAACCTTACCGAACAGCTGAGCTTCAGCAGCAGCTATAGGGCTCTAACAGGCTAGAGATGGCTACAGAAAGTGTGGAGACCTCAGGGCAAATGGAAAGTAGCTGATGATAGCAGGTAACTGCATGATAAAAAGTTGCTGTAGAGGTGGATGAAGCTGATAACAGACGGAGAAGGCAGCTCCCTTCACATATCATAGAATCACAGAATGGTAGGGCTGGAAGGGCTTAAAGCCCACCTAGTCCCAACCACTGCCATGGGCTGGTTGCCCCCTACCAGCTCAGACTGCCCAGGACCCCATCCAGCCTGGCCTCGCACACCTCCAGGGACAAATCATCCTCAGCTTTTCTGTGCCACTGCCTTACCACCTTCTGGGTGAAACATTTACCCCTAACAACTAACCTAAATCTCTTCTCTTCTAGTTTAAAACCATTACCCTTGTCCTTCCATGCAACAAGGGATGGGGAGGTGAGTAGTTGGAGTTGTGTTGGTGGCTCTGTGAGCTAAGGGAAGGGAGAAGACTATGAGAATCAGCTTGAAATCAATACCCTTCTCCTTGCCAGCATGCTTAAGCTGATCACCTTACTGTTTGTATAGCACAGACATCCTACCTGTTGTGTGTTCATGTCTTCTTGAACAAGAGACATCCTATGCTGTCTCAGATAAATGCTGTAGTGTGTGCACCACCAAGTAATTTTCAGGAAGGAATTGCTTTCATGACAACCCTTGATAGCGTTTTCACATCTGAAATATCCTTTGCAGCACAGAAGCTGCTGCAGTAGGTTTGGGAAAGATGATGACAGGAGATGCATGACTGGACAGATGTCCTGTAACCAGTGGGGATCCACTGGGACTGACTGAAGTTGTGGGTGCCCCATCCTTGGCTCGGCCCAAGGGCAGGCTGGATGGGTCTTCATGCAGCCTGGGCTGATGGGAGATGGTGGGCAGGGGTCGGGGCTGGGTGGGCTTTCAGTTTCCTTTCAACCCAATCCACTTTGGGACTCCTTGATAGACTCTCATGCAAAATAGCTGTGGAACTCCTTGCCTCAATTAGTTGCAGATGTGGAAGCTCATGTGGGTTTGAGGAATTACTGGAGGCTCCTAGAAGGATTTCACATTAAATCACAGCTGTGGGCAGAGGCTGCCCATCTTGTTACCTATACAAAAAGAAAGTGGTGCTTAGAGCTCACTTGGCTTCACCTAGCACCAGCCATGGGGAGCACTGACAGCGCTGACAATGTAGGGGGGTGTCCTTGAACTCCAGTGGGGGAAACTGGTCCTCAGTGGGACCTCAGATAGACAGAAGCCCATCATGGTCACAAAGCACTACGTTAGAACTATATAGGAACTCTAAGAAAGAAGGGGACAGATTTTTTAGCAGGATCTGCTGTGACAGGACGAGGGGAAATGGTTTTGAACTAAAGGAAAGGAGATTTAGACTGGGTATAAGGAAGAACTTCTTTACACTAAGAGTGGTGAGGCACTGGCACAGGTTGCCCAGATGGTGCCCCATCCTTGGAGACACTGAAGATGAGGCTGTATGGGCTCAGAGCACTGATGGAGCCATGGGTGTCCCTGCTCATTGCAGGGAGTCGGACCACATGGCCTTTCAAGGTCTTTTCCAACCCAAACCATTTTTGTGAGTATGTGATTTTGAGCACATTTCATAGAAGGATGTAGGAGGATGGGGCTGCAAGAGGCCCCAGCAGAGCTCTGGCCCCCAAATCCATCCCAGGCTGAGCAGAGCCACAGAGCCTTCAGTGTGATCCCTAGACACAGCACAGAGCTTCTCCCCCCTCTGGGGCAGCTCCTCCTCATGGCTCCTTCCTCTCAGACCTAGAGCTTTCCGTCAGGAGCTTGGAGGTTTTTTTGGTTATTATGTAAATGCTCTGCTACCATCTAGTGCTGGAGGGGAGAAGGGCTGGGGAGAGCCAGGGCTCAGCTCCTGGTGTGAGTGGGGTCCGCTGGTCTGGGGCTTCCTGGAGCCACGAAGGTCCTGAATCACGAACGGCCTGGGTTGCAAAGGCCCACAGTGCTCATCCAGTTCCAACCCCCTGCTGTGTGCAGGTCACCAACCAGCAGCCCAGGCTGCCCAGAGCCACATCCAGCCTGGCCTTGAATGCCTGCAGGGATGGGGCATCCACAGCCTCCTTGGACAACCTGTTCCAGTGCCTCACCGCCCTCTGGGTGTGAAAAAAAGAGGTAACAATTCAACAAAACTCAATAAAATATAAAATATAAACAAAACCCAGTGAAAATGAAAGGCCTACAAAGAATAGAAGCGGCAACAAATGACAAAACTCAATAAATGATCAAGAAATCCTCTAAAATAACAAGAAAAACAGTAAAAATGACAACAAAACTCAATAAAACAAGAAAATCCAGTGAAACATCAACAGAAATTGTAAAGTATTGTGAAAAACAGTAAAATACCCATACATACAGTTAAAATGAGTAAACAAGTTAAAACCCTGTGTTAGTCAAATCCATGTAAAGGATCAATTAAGAATATTATAAAAATGACACAACTCAATAGAAGATCAAGAAAACCCAATAAAATATCAATAAAAATAACAGTAAAACATCAACAAAATCCTGAAAAATATCAATGCAAACAGAAAAATATTTAAAATATGTAAATAATAAATAAAATTTATATATTTAAAATATAAAAATGGTTATAAATAGTAAAACATGAAAACCCAAACATAAAGCCAGTAAGAATCAACAAGTCCCCACAAATATCTAGAGAACTCTGTGAAATAGCAACAATGCCCAGCGAAAGTCTACAAAACCCTGTAGAAAACCATCAAGAAAAACGCTTTAAGCCAAAAAAACCTCAACAAAATACCAAGACAGCCCTGTAAAATATTAACAAAACACGGTGAAAGTCAATCAAATCCAATCAAATGCCACAAAATCCCAGTGAAGTACAAACAAAACAGCTACAAGCAAGGAACCCCAATTGGAAATCACTGAACGTCCAACGCTCACTCCTGGGTTGTGCCGCACTCCGCTGCCTGTGCTGCCACAGCGCCCCCTGCCGGCTGGCGGAGTTACCGCGTAGATCTCTAAGGCACGCGCAGCTCGCTTCTCCCTCTTCCCCGATGGTTTTCCGTCGCTTTCCGGCAGCGCGACGCTTTTACGACAGGAGGCGTAGCTTTACGGTAGCGGTCCGTGTGTGAGCCGTGAGGGAGCGGAGGCGGCGGGATGGGGCAGAAGCGGAAAGGTACCGGGCGGGAGGGGCCGTGCAAGGCTTAGGCCCTGTGTGCGTGTGGTAGGGCAGCGCTCGAGGCCGGGCTGGATGGGGTTGGGAAGCTTTCAGGAGCTGATGGCGGCGCCTGGTGCCGAGCCGAACCCTTTGCGTTGCATGCGTCACCGTGTGGTGCGCACGCCTTGCCATGTCTGCTGCGTTATCACAGCCTTCTGCTGGTGGGCCTTGAGGCACAGAATCATCCTGCTTGGAAAAGGCCTCTGGGATCACACAGAGAGCGGTGAGGCACTGGAACAGGTTGCCCAAGGAGGCTGTGGATGCCCCATCCCTGCAGGCATTCAAGGCCAGGCTGGATGTGGCTCTGGGCAGCCTGGGCTGCTGGTTGGTGACCTGCACACAGCAGGGGGTTGGAACTGGATGAGCACTGTGGGCCTTTGCAACCCAGGCCATTCTGTGATCACCAAGTCCAATGCCAGCCATACCATCATGCCTAGTGACACATCTTTCACTGCTACATCTGCTCCTCCAGGGACAGCAATACCACCAGCTCTCTGTGCAGCCTCTGCCACTCCAGCACTGCTCTTGCCAAGCACTTTCTTCCTAATATCCAACATGAATCTCCCCTGGTACAACTTGAGGCCATTTCCTCTCATCCTATTGCTGTTACCTGTGAGAAGAGGTGACCCCGAAGGTCGAGTTTGTCTTGGAGCATCAATGGGTATGCACATCATTGTTTATCTTGCTCTCATTTCAGATCTCAGCCATGCAGAGCTGATGATGATGACAATAGCTGACATCATAAAACAGTTAATTGAGGCTCACGAGCAAGGAAAGGATGTGAATCTGAACAAGTAAGTCACTCTGATGACACTGAAGAGCAGGTTCATAAGTGTTGAACATTTCCTGTGCAGTCATTTATGTTCAGTAGTGTTTTTTACAATGTTTTATTTTGATAGAATCATTTGAGTTGGAAGGGATACTTCAAAGCCATCTGGTCCCGTACCCTGCACTGAACAGGGACACCCACAGCTCCATCAGTGCTCAGAGCCCATCCAGCCTGATCTTTAATGTCTCCGAGGACGGGGCACCACTGCCTCTCAGGGTGACCTGTGCCAGTGGCTCATCCCCCTAACTGTAAAAAACATTTTCCTTATATCCTGTCTAAATCACTCCTCTTCTAATTTGAAATCATTTCCCCTTGTCCTATCACAGCAGATCCTGCTAAAGAGTTTGTCCCGTTCCTTTTCTCAGCTCCCTTTAGGTAGAGAAAAGCTGCTCTCAGGTCTCCCCTCAGTCTTCTCTTCTCCAGGCTGCACAGCCCCAGCTCTCTCAGCCTGTCATTGTAACACGGGTGTTCCATCCCTGGGATCCTTTTTGTGGCCCTCCTCTGGATGTCCTCTAACAGGTCCACCCCTTTCTTCTCACAGGATAGTCTCGCTTCTTTTGCCAGTATCTGATGATAAGGGTACTGAGATCTGGTGATTATTATCGTGACTTGAAATCATGTACTGCTTATTCATTGGTAGTGCCCAGAGTGCCACACAAGTTGTATTAAAATGGATTAGCTCAGTTGGACGTTCTGAGATCATCTGGTCCACCTGCCTGATTGCACCATGGCTAGCCAAAACTTATAGCTTACTAATGAGGGCATTGTCCAGTGCTGCACTGTTGAAAAGCACTAAGAGAGATGTCCTTACCTTTTGGTGTTTCCACCTGTGTTCATCTTACCAATTCCAAAGCCAGTTCTGCCAGGGAAGAGAGATTAATTTATAGATGAAGTTTAAATCAAACCTTCTTAGCAGTGAAGTTGCTGTTTAAAGAAATCTTTCTTTATGTATGTAGAATACTAAAATACGTAAAATACTCAATTGTTGTCCCAATGTTCCTATGTCAACATGCTTTGGAGTTTATTTTCTGTAACTTAAGTACCCAGCACAGCAGTTGCAAGGAATTACACTCAGCTTTGAAGGCCAACTGGGTGAGCCCACCTGAGTCTCCAACAAACAGAACAGTAATGCTGTGGAATGGAGGTACATAAGTCTGAATGGGGTCATTAATGGCGAGGCATTTTTGCTTTCAGGCTGAAAACCAAGACCTCAGCAAAATATGGACTCTCAGCACAGCCACGGTTGGTTGACATCATTGCTGCTGTCCCACCACAGCACCGCAAGGCTCTGGTGCCAAAGCTGAAGGCCAAGCCCATAAGGACGGCTAGTGGGGTAAGCACAGAGCTGTTCTCCCTGCCTGTCCACCAGCATCCTTCTCTGGTCTCAGTTGTGGTAGGTTTAATTGTTTTCACATATATGGGTATTGGATGACCAGAAGCTTTAATGAACGTGTGCTGGCTGCAGTGCCAGCTTCCAGCTTGGCTTTTGGTGTTGTGCCCAAGGAGCTAATGCTTTCAAAGCATTTGGGAGAGGAAAAAGAAGAGTGCAGATTTTTACTTCAGAGCAGTGTATCTGGCTTTTTACTTGCTGCAGAAACGTTGTGGCTTAGTTGTTAGACCCTCTCAGTGCACAAAGGTGAAGTGCTAGGATCAGTGCATTTCTTCAAAAGGTCTTTCAAATTGGAAGCAATAATGGAGGTACAGCTGACATTCAGCTGCGTGCTTGTAAGTTTTCTGACTGTACATATAGCATGCCTAAGCTGAAGACAAAAAGAACAGTGAAACCACCAGAAAGCAAAATCCCAGCAGTGTTCAGTTTTTATAAATCAAATATCTGAATTTCGTTAAGAATTGCTTCTTTTGGTTTCTTCTTTCTTATTTGTAGTTACAGAATATTTCATTGAGCTCTTACTCCAACCAGAGTTTCTGAAAACTGGAAATGTGGTATCTGAGATGGGTGCTTCAAATGAGAAGACACCAGAAACCTTAATTGTGTCTCTCTTATTCCCCTTGCTCCTGTAAAAAGGGAAGGTGGCTTCTTCTGTTATGCTTACATTTGATGTGTGAAAAGCTGTGTGAGATCAGCCTGCAAAAAAGGCTCATCTCAGTGAGGTGGAAGGAGGAAGCTGTTTTTATTGTCCTTCTTTTGTCTTTTTCTTTCTTGCCATCTCCCCCCTCTTCATCTTGCAGGTGTTGCTATTGGCACACTCTCACCCTTGCACTGTGTTTCTTGTGTGCTAGGTGGTCCTGCTCAATACCTGCATGTACACCAGGTTTCTTTTCAGTAGGGTTAATCACATTTCATAGGACACCCAGGCCTTCATAACACACTACCAGCTCTTTCTGAGCTGTGAAAGTACTTACTAATAATAGGTTTCCTATTTCTTGATATGTTTGCAATCTTCTTTTTCTGAAGAGTTAATGTGCAGATATTTTCGGTGGCAGACTGAGCAGAGAACATCCTTAAATAGCATCTCCAGATGCACGTGTTTACATAGCCATCAGCATGCACTTCATTTTTGTTACTTCAGAAGCAATGACTGTAATTTCTCTCTGCTCGTTACAGATTGCCGTCGTGGCTGTGATGTGCAAACCACACAGGTGTCCACACATTAACTTCACAGGCAACATATGTGTGTAAGTATGACTGATTGGGTGACCTAAGAGAGCAGTGTTTCCCAGTGGTTTTGTATAAGTTGGTATGAATTGCAGCAGTAGAGACAGGCTTCCTTTCTGCACCAGTGCACAGTTGCAGATTGCTGATAGCTGGATGTCACTCATTGCAAGTTAACCTTTTTACCATTTTTCCTTAAGCAGAAAACCTTTCATTAGCCAAACTTAGTAAATACACCTTTGTGGAGATAAGAATCAGAAGAATATGTGAATGACCCAATATAAGTTATAGTGCTGTGAAGGTCTGTGGTGTGTTGTGCTCGTGAGTAGGGTGGGTGTGTGGCAAGATAGGAGAAAGCTCAACAAAAAAGAAACAGGGCATAATGTAAAAAGTTTGAGAACTGTTGAACTGAAACCCACCTGAGGAGGTGCAGGTGTTGTCTACCAAAAACTTGCTCAGAGCTGGCATTGCTTGGCTCTGGAACAAAGTGAGAGCACAGATGGAAGACCTGTATCTGCCAAGAGCTTGTGGTATTAAGGGAATAGTTTCAGAGCTTTATTTGAATTGAGGAACCCAAGCTCAATTTACCTTGAAATATGTTGCCTCTGTTTTTTGACCTACAAGTCTGTGCTCCTGAAGTCTCATCTGTTTTTTGTGGTTTTTTTTTTCTTCCTGAGCATATCAATTCATCTGTTTAAAAACACTGCTTTTCTCTTCCACTTGTGACTTCTGAGACATCAGTGCATCTCACTACCAGCTGCCTAACAGGGCGAGCTGGCTTCATTCTTTCTTCTTTCACATGAGCAGCCGTGGTGTTTGAGATGTTGCAGGTAATGACGTACATGAAATCTCTTCACTCCAAGTGCCCAAATTTCGCCAGCAAATTAATTTGACCCTGGGAATTTGGTCATGAATTTTATAATGGTGACAGATGATTTGGGCTGAGTTTGCAGGGCAGGCAGTAAGGAAACGAATCCATTGTGCTGTGAATTACACATTTCTGGTTTGATGGAGGTGGCGTTCTGACAGCTCCATTCCCTGTCTGTTGGCTGTGTTCAGTGCATGCACTGTCAGCCTTCCTGCCTCAGGTTGTGTTTGACTGCACGATGACTGTAGATGGGCCATTAATAGCTCTCAAAAGAAAGCTGAAGATACTTCAGAATAAATTTATTTTCTGGTAATTAATTACTGTCTGCCATCTACCAGTCCTCTCACTGCTAGCAGTCGTGCTGTCATTGCTGTGAGTCTTTCTTGCTCTGTCAAAGAGTTTCAGATAAGACAGCAGTTGTCATTTAATACCAATCATAGAATAGCTGGAGTTGAAGGGACCTTTAAAGGCCACCCCCTGCAGTGAGCAGGAGCACCCACAGCTCCATCAGTGCTCAGAGCCCTGTCCAACCTGATCCTTGGTGTCTGTAGGGACTGGGTACCACCACCTCTCCGGGCAAGTTGTTTCTGATCATAAAGCTGCTCTTTTCAAAACTGAATAATCTGTAACTATTTGTCCAAAACTGTAGAGCAGCTCCCTGACATAAGTCCATGTTCCAGAACTGTGCTCACTGTGCGTTTTACTTCTAGTAAGTTTTACCAGCTTGTTTTGTGTGGCCGTAGTCATTTGACAGGTCTGGGTTGGTTTTGACTCCTCATTCTCACTGTGTTCCCCTGCCTTTCTAAGGAGAGTTGGGATTGTCAGAGCAGTGCTTGCTGTGTGTACACCCTTCTGTATTATATTTTGTACTTCAGACAGATAACAGTTGTTGCATCTGCATGAGTTTGATGCCTGTTTTTCTGTCTTTTAATATTTGCAGATACTGCCCAGGTGGCCCTGATTCTGATTTTGAGTATTCAACGCAGTCTTACACTGGATATGAGGTATTTCTTCTGTCTGCCACGGTGCTGTGCCTACTCTCTCTATAAGCTTGGGGTAGGCTGCTCATTATTACTACAAATTCACTCGTGTTTCAAGAACAAGAAACAAAACCAGACTTTGTAAATGCAGAGGCCTAAAGCAGCTGATCTACAGGACTGGAACTTCTTCGTTATTGGAGCACTTGTTGTTTTCTTTTTTTTTCTCCCTGGCCTCACTTCTGTTGATACTTTCTGTGTGGACTATGCTATAGAACAGCCTGTGATTCTGAGCAGGGCAAGTGCTGCTGCTGTACTGCAGCTGTGTGGGACCTGCTGGTGTGAGAACAGCTGTTGGCTTGAATTTCCAGCTGTGGCAGGTGATGAGTGAGTAAGAGCAGTTGAAGGTGACATTACTGACTCCCCCGGGGCACTGCTGCGTGCAGCTTGTAGAATCACAGCTCATATTCATTTCAACAAGAGTTATCAGTCTGTGTCAGATTTTTCCTAACTAAACAGTTCAGCAGAAACACAAATGTTTGCCTGTGACTCTGGAAGGGTTTGAAGGAAGGGTATAGAGAAGGCAGAGCCATATCCCTTCTTGGAGCTGCCCACTGGAAGGATGAGAGACAATGAGCAGGTCTGGGAACATGGAAAGTTGTGACTTAACATAAGAATATTTTAACACGAGGGTCATCAAACACTGCAGTAGGGATCCAGGAGGTTTTGGCATCTCAGTCCTTAATGGTAGTCAGACATAAGCTGGACAGTGACCCGAGAGCATCCTGTGTTACTGGACCTGCCTTCAGCCCCGCCAAACCTACAGGACCCCAAGGTGAAGCTCTGGCAGAGAGCCACTTGTTGAAGGTAGTGCCTCTGGAATTCCATCTGTGCCCTTAGATTATCCTTATCTGAGAATGTGTCTCTGTGTCTGCAGTGATATCTCACTGGTACATTTAGTGAGCTAAACCAAAATAGCTCTCTCCTTTTGTCTGCTGAAAGTGTAACAGCAGAAGATGTCATTGTGACTAAGTTATTCTGACTACACAAAAGGCTCACAGCCATTACACAGATAGGAAGTTGTAAAATGAGATAAAATGCAGTCTGGGTTAATTTGGTAACTGGTGATGCAGCATCCTTTTAGTATGATTTTTTTTTCCCAGTGGTTGTTCATTTCTCAGTGACTTGAAATTCATTTCTTAAACATTAGCACAAAGCAGAACAATCCTGCATATATGTAACTGCTTCACAATTCAAGTTGTTTTGGATATGTTTTAGTCATTTGTTTAGTACCATCAGCATGTGGGAGTTGTGCAGTTTAAATGAGTCCTTATTCTTCAGAGCTGTTAATGTAACTGGTATGAAATAACAAACCAATGCATGATGTGCAGGTTCTTTGGAACCTTATCTTTGAGGATTGCTAATAGGCTTCCATCAGCTAGTCATACAGAAGTGAAGGGGCTTCAAATGAAGGACTGTATTTAGCTTAAGGAGTGTTTAACTGAGCTGTAGAGGAGTGTCCTTGGATAACTGTTGGGTGAGTGAAGAGAAATTGAAATGAGCTGCAAAGCATCCATTCCTGTACTGAAAATTGTCTGTTCTTTTCTTTAACAGTCTTTAATTTCATTAACTTCTGCTATTCTTTTTTTTTTTAATTATCTTTGTGTTTTTGTAGCCTACATCCATGAGGGCCATTCGGGCTCGGTATGACCCCTATCTCCAGACAAGACATAGAGTGGAACAGGTACATTTTTACAGTGAAAAGGAAGCATGTTGTGTTTGGGATGAAAATGATGATAATGCTTTGAATTGCCCCAAATGGTGCATGGGGTGGGTTGTGATGAGCAGCACTTCTTCCAAGTGGAAGCCAATTGCTAGCAGTATACCCCAGCTGTCACTAGAGGTTGGGGAAGATTCAGATTAGATATCAGGAGGAAATCTGCCACAGAGAGAGCAGCGAGGCCCAGCACTACTGCCCAGAGATGTGTGGGTGCCCCATCCTTGCAGGTGCCCAAGATCAAGCTGGCTGCAGCTCTGGGCTGCCCAGGGCAGGCTATTGGGACTGGATAGGCTTTAAGGTCCCTTCTAACCCAAGCCATTCTGTGGTTCTGTGGCTCTGTGATGGTGGGGGCAGTATATTGGATCTCTCTGTGAATGAGCCAGATGGTGGGGCAGAGCACACAGTCACCAAGTACGCAGACAACACAGAACTGAGGGCACCCAGCTGGGAAGTAGCATGGTAAAAAAGGTCCTGGTGGACACCAGGCTGAAAGTGAGCAGTGCTGTGCCCTTGTGCAAAGAAGGCCAGCAGCCTTCTGGGCTGCATTGGAAGTGCTGCCAGCAGGACAAGGGAAGGATCCAGCCTCTCACCTCAGCGCTGCTGAGGTCATGTTTGCAGGGCTGTGTCCAATTCTGGGCTCCCCAGGAGAAGGGCACGAGGCTCCCTCTGAGCAGGAAGTGCTCATGTGCTATGTGGGTGGTGGAGCACTGGCACAGGGACCCAGAGAGGCTGTGCAATGTCTGTCCTTGGAGATCCTTGATGCCTGTCTGACCACAGTGCTAAACAAATTGCTGCTTTGAGCACAGAGGTTGGGCTGTGTGACCTTCACGGGTCTCTTTCAACTTCAACTTTTCCATTTTCTGTAAGTCTAAGTCAGCCTGGTGGAGCTGTAGGTGTCCCTGGGCATTGCAGGAGGGTTGGAGCACATGACCTCTGAAGGTCCCTTCCAACTCAAACAGTTCTATGGTTGATCCCCATGGAGGAATTACTTTCAGACCTTTGGTTGTCTAACTGTTGTTGTTTCCACTAGATAACTAACGAATTTTGAACCTCTCCTAAGGTGTCATCTGTTTTGAACAGCACTTGATTACTGATGGGAGAACTGATGGGGGAACAATATTGGAGAGTTTTTATCCCACTTACTAGTTCTTGATCATTGTTTACCTGTAGAATATATTTCTGAAAGTGCCTCCCAAAATGATTTTTTTACTTTTGTCTTCACTGGAGGATTGAAAGACCTGATTTTCAGTCCTGTGATTTTCAGTCCTGCTCCTGATTTGCTCTTTACCTCCAAATCTTTGGAAAATTCGCTGTGGATTCAGTGTAGTCTCCTTTTTCTCCCACAAGCTTTCAAGGCCAATTCTATGTGGGGTGAAGCAGAAGTGAGGAAATTTCCTATGGCCATATTTAAGTCAGCTTCAAATTGAAACACTTATAAGTACACTGGCAAGCTGCTGTGCTCAAATTACTCTGCTTTGTCAAGAAAGTCTGTTGCATGGCACAGAGTCTGTACTGTGCAAGAAGAATTAACCTCTGGGTTTCTTGAAGGACTGTAAGAAGCCTTTACAAAAGTATTAATGGTTTATCATTGGTAGGGGATAGGACAGTTATTCAAACTGGTCGTTTTTCTTGTAGCTGAAGCAGTTGGGTCACAGCGTGGATAAAGTGGAGTTCATTGTGATGGGTGGAACTTTCATGGCCTTGCCTGAAGACTACAGGGATTACTTCATCCGAAACCTTCACGACGCGCTGTCGGGTCACACCTCCAATAACGTAGCAGAGGCTGTCAAGTAAGGACTTTGGTTTTTGTGAACGTAATTATTGAAAAGTATTCTTGAGCTGCTGTAAGAGGATACAGAACACAAATATTTAGGTCTCATTTTTGGACAGGCAAGATGTATCCCAGTATATATTTAGGCATGGAATATTTATAGCTCAACTTGCAGCATTGCCGTGCGTCCTGCACAGCGCTGTGGTTTATCTGTTTTCTCAGGTAGCAAGTGCTAAGCTTTTTCTAATTTTCTGGCATTCCATCTGGACTTCAGCCTTTTTATGCCTCATCACCTTGATTTGGAGCTGTGACGAATCACATTGCCATGGGATTTATTGCCTTTCACTGGGAAGGGGAACTGATCCCGGCTTGGAGGGAGGCCGGACGTCAGCTCCCATAAGGGATGACTCAGCCCAGAGAGCGTCACTGCTCCGGAGCTCTGCGCCCCTCACGCTCTCCAACGCAGTTACCCTTGCAGTGATTGAGTGACAGGGAGATGTTCTTCTCATTTTACAGTAGATGAAGTGAAAATCAGAGGCTGTTTCACAGACGCGTGCTTCGGTTCGTCAAATACACAACTTTCACTGCGTTTTGCAGGGCAGAACTGAGAATTGAAATGAGAAGGATGTGATGTTTTGGAGCTGTTAAAGCTAGGCGGTCGTCGCTGCTGACAGTCTGAGTTTGTTCGCTGCCTTGTTGTCATAACTCAGTGCAGTGGTTTTTCCTTGATACCACTGTCAGCTTCTGAAGCAATCGGTTTTAAAACTGGTTAGGACTAGCCTTTGTCTGGCCTCATGTCTGCCTTCATCTTTCAAAGCTGTAATTTCATTTGGTTTTCCTCTGGAGGGCAGCAAACGCTTCTGCTCTTTTATTTTTTTCATCATCACAGAATGGCCTGGGTTGCAAAGGCCCACAGTGCTCATCCAGTTCCAACCCCTGCTGTGTGCAGGTCACCAACCAGCAGCCCAGGCTGCCCAGAGCCACATCCAGCCTGGCCTTGAATGCCTGCAGGGATGGGGCATCCACAGCCTCCTTGGGCAACCTGTGCCAGTGCCTCACCACCCTCTGGGGGAAAAACTTCCTCTATTTTTTCTTCCATTTTTAGTATCATTATTTTCTCATTCAGTGACCAGATGAAAAATGCTGCGCTGCTCTTTGCAAGAGGAGCAATCAAGGCCATAAAATCACTAACAGGTTGGGAAACAAACTGTGTTCTCTCGCTCTGATTGTGAGCAGCTCATTACAGGAGAGGGGAGGAGTTTGCAGACTGGCTGTTCAGTTTGGTGCCGTGCCTTTGTGTACATCAGGATGTGGTTATTCAGTGCTTTCTGCTGCAGGTGCCTCGCTAATATTACTGGAGATGAAATTGCTTTTGGGGTAGTCTGTCCTTTGCTTTGCAGATGACTGACGAAACTAATTACGACACAGGCTGTGTCACCAAGTAATTTTAGGTGCATATGAAAACAAAGCGACTCTGAAGTCATTGTGCTGCCTTGCAAATACACAGAGTGAGCAACACTGCCCTAACAATGTGGGTTTTCTTACTTTCCAGCAGATAAATAAAGCTATATGTATTTTTTTAAAACATAAAATTCATGTTAAATGCTCAGTAAATGGAAGCATGTGGGTGTTACTCAAGTTGCATTTCATAAGTATTCCAGAGGCACGAAAATCACGTTTGGGATGAATCAGACCTTTTTAAGCTTCTTACATACAGCTGTTGTACTGTGGCACCACGGTGCTGTTTTGTGATGGTCAGTGGCACTTGGAATAAATAAATGCAACTTTACATGTTTCTCTTTGTATTTGAGGGTTCAGCCCTTCTCCTTGCAGCTTCCATTAATAGAAGCCATATTGGTGATATTTTTTGTTGGTATATTTGCCTGTAACCTGGGATCTGGTTTCTCACCCTTTCTCCCATTTCTTTTTAATGGGAGTATGGCAACCTTGACATTTTTCCTCTTCTTCAAAATACTTCTCTTCAGATTTTGTACAGTGATCTCCTGCATGGGAAAAAGACCTTCAGCCAGGTTGGTTCTTCTAGAAGCATTTTTAATCCTGACCTTTGATCAAACCCTCATCTACCTATAAAGGCTCCTGTGCCCCTAGCTGCAAACTGTTTTCCCTTCAATCCACTCATTTCTTGACTTTGTCCTAAACTCGTGGTCTGGTTCCACATCAAATGCTGTCTTTCCAGTGACCGTGGTAAGCTGAACTTTACTGAGTTGTGCAGCACCAAAGTGCTCATCCTCTTGACGTAATGTTGAGCTTTTTTTCATAGAATACTTTGTCTTCACCACCCTACTGCAGCGTGCAGTCCCAGGTAATCAGATAAAAGGGATGTGACCCCATGTGGTTTCAGCACTGACTGCAGCCTGCCTGGAGGTATCTTCTGCTCCTCAAAGCCAGCACTGCGTGTCTGACTGAAGAAATAAGTCCTCAGATTGCATTGGCCCTTGGACTTCTGCAAACGATTTCAGCTGGCTCCTGGCTTGCAGATCTGGAGTCTTACAGTCAGTCAGGCCACGTGGTAAGCCCCACAGCTGGAAAGCCAGCAATGCACATAGGGAGTGAGCTGTCACAGGGCGGTGAGGCTGCAGCCAGCTGCTGTGGGATAAATAAACCTCCAACTCTTGAGTGCAGAAATCAGAACCTTCATGGAGTGGCTCAGACCAGTAAGCAAGATTGCTGCTTTAAACTGTTTATGGGTAGACTGGGGCAACTAACTTGGGAGATGTAAAGAACTCCCTTCACCTCTGTGTTCATAAAGCAGTAGAAAGATCTTTTTTGTTCATAAATGGACCTGAAGTGAGCTTAGGTTTTTCTTTTCTTTTTGCTTTTTGTAATGGATGAGCACAGAAGTGATCTTATTTACGTACAAGAACCAGTCAACCAAAAATGTAATTTCTGAAAGATAAACAGAGAATCTGTGAGGCTTTCGGAGAGAATCTGAAATCTAAGAGGAGGAAGGAAACAAATTCCTTGAGAAAGCGTTGCTGATATTTCTGCAGTACCTTCCCATTGAGGCAATGAACACTTTCTAGACTATTCAGACAGAAGTCTTTACTCCAGATGCTGTGGTGTGCTTCAGGAGCAAGCTGGCCACAGGATAAGGAGAGAATGTATCTGCCTTTGCTCTTTGGTGAGGACAATGAAAACGTGAACCATGAAGGTGTAAAATCCACATGCAAATGGACGTAACTTCTCCCCAGCATTTTGCTCCTCTCACCTGACCTGTGAGTCATTATAGGTGCTGGGCATATTTAACTGCAACTGTGACTCACCACTTAACCCTGGGGGCTGAGCACCTCTTCTCTGAGCCAGGATCTGACTTTTAATTAGTGACTGGGGCTGCAGGAGGACTCAGAAAGGTCCATCTGGGCTGC
This sequence comes from Lagopus leucura, assembly GCF_019238085.1. Classification (NCBI taxonomy): domain Eukaryota; kingdom Metazoa; phylum Chordata; class Aves; order Galliformes; family Phasianidae; genus Lagopus; species Lagopus leucura. The sequence continues at coordinate 5,037,333 of NW_024962287.1, forward strand.
GCTCCCATGCAGCGCCTTGCACTGCGGCTTTAAGCCTGGCTTCTCTCAGTGTATTTAAAATGCACAGGAAGTATTTGTCAAATGCTGGTTTTAACAAGCGTCCTGTTTTTTCCTGATATTTCATCTCCTTGTAAGTCATGTTCCTAGAGGCAAGGTAAGAAGGAATAAAACTGCTGGAGCCTCTCTGCAACGTGAGCATCTTGTATACCTGGTATTTATGTAATGGTATTTGGGTATACGACAGGCTTAAGAACTGTTTCCATAGCAGGTCCATTAACCAAGACTCATTTTCCACGTGAATCAGCCACTGACACCCAGAACAGAGCACAGCTGGCTGTGTTGGGTTCTTTGTGGAGCAGCTGCAGCTTCTGATGTTGGCCAACACTGTAAGTGCCTCTCTGCTTGGGTTCGTCATGCGTTGCTTTTGTCTCTTGGAAAAGACCCAGTGGGTCTTAGTGCTTCTATGATTTGTGTTTGCACCCTCAGATGGGCTGGGGAGCAAGCAGCAGTGCTTCCCTCTGTCACAACTGTTTTCACTGTGTCCCTGGAGATCTCCTGTAGGCATCCTAACGTTCACACTGATCTGGCAGGCTGGAAGCAGATGGATCCAGCTACTTGAGGGCCTTCTCTGAAAGAGGGGATGCAAATTTTTAATAACTGCTCTTTGAGGCTGCCTTCCATCTCCAGTTTTAAGACCCGTTAGCCTGTCTGAGGGGAAAAAAACTTCAAACACAGGTGGTTGCAGCAGCACTTGTTTGCCCAGGGATGTGGTGGAGTCACCGTCCCTGGAGGTGTTTGAGAACCACGGAGATGTGGCACTGAGGGATGTGGGCAGTGGGCATGGTGGGGGTGGGCTGGGTGATCTTAGGGGTGTTTTCCAACTTCAGTGACTCGAGGTTCTGTGTTTGGTTTGATATGTGGTGCTCCTGATGCTTTCTAAAACCCATCTGGAAGCTTGAAAACCTATGAAAAATAGGTTTGGTTATGTTATTAGATAATGTGCTTTCTTGAAAGATCCATATATTAAAGTCAAAGAACAGTAGGATGGTTTGGGTTGGAAAGGATCTTAAAGATCATCCAGTTCATGTATCAGTAATCATAATAGAAGTTGCAGTTTCTCTGCAAGAAATGATGATCGTGCAAGCTGACTGCCTCTGAGCAATTCCTAATCTTGCTTTACAATAGCAAAGAATAAACCCATCTTTAAAAGGTCACTGTTGTCAAAGTTGAGGTCTGCTTTAAATTTCCCATTCTTAAGGCTTGAGGAGTTTTGTGAGATGCAGGTTTCTGCAGAATGTTGCTATAGTTTTAGCAAGGTTTAACTCATCTTCTCTTGGTTGCCTCTTAGGGCACAGTAAGGCTGTGTAGGGTAACATGTGAGTGTTGTGCCTATGCTGCTCACCTTGTGTGTATTTCTCTCTTCCCTCTGTAAGAAACTCTGGTTCACCATGAATCTTAAGGAAGGAGTTTTAAGCACACATTCCTTCCCTTGGGATTAGCAGTGGCTAAGGAGTACCTACAGCCTAGATGGCTCAACAGGGCATATGGTGCTTGTGATGCTGATGTATCTGAATTGTGCTTTCTGAGTATTAATTGGGACTCCAGCAATGACGACTGAGGGCTTTGATTCATGAGCCCTGGCGACTGATGCTGGAGTGATCCTGGAGGTCAGTGTTCTCCTTTATCTACCTCCACCCTCTGCTTGAGGTGCCTGCTTCCAAAGCAGTTCTCCACCCATCAGCTGGCAGAGCTCACCCTGTGCCAGATGGATGGAGCTGCAAATTGCCCTGCTGCAAATTGCCCAAATTGGATAGTCAGCTCTCACCTCTTCATTCACTGTAATGAGTAGGTGCTGTGACAGGTAAGCTCTTGCAGCTCTGGCACAGACTGCTTTAACTGCTGGTTTAAGCCCTGTTGTATCTGGAATTTGGGCAACTGGGATGTGGGGATACTTTGCCTGCTCTGCAGCTCCCCTTGTGCAGGCAGCAGCTCCTGACAGAGCAGGGAGCAGATAGCAGGAGGCAGCAACAAATAGCTGTGGCTGTATCCATCAGGGCTCGTCTGTCACATCCCTCCCTTTGCTGTGCCAGGCAGGAGATAACTGGCTGCTGGTTTGGTGCCAGATCATTTACAACAGAGATTCTGCCCAAATTTCCTTTCATTCCCAGAGACTTGGAGGCTGGTTCCTAATGTTTTAGAGAGGTAGGCAGATTTTCTTTGTTCCCAGCTTTTGAAGCAACCCTCCCATGGTGCAAAAGCTGTTAAAACCTGCTTTTTATGGAGAGTATCTACCCCTAAATGCCTTCAGGATGGCTTACATTCTACTGGCAGAATTTGAGGTGCACCTCAAAGTTAATTGACATTAATAGGTTCTCTCTTACTTCGGCATTGCTTATCTCCTACTGCAAGACCCCACTTCTAGCTGCAGAGGTGTGATTTGGAAGATGCAGGAGTGAAAGTCCTTCCATCAGATTGCATCCTGATCTTGCTACGAGTAGCTGTTTATCTTTTTCCTCCGTCGCTATGGAAAGTGATTGCCTCTCCTGTTATCTGTCCTGTTCACTATTTCCGCAGCATTTTTTTTCCAGTGTTAAATACTCAGGTTTGTGCTTGAACACTGTCTGGGAACTGCAGGTGGAAGGATCCATCCCCACATGTTTATTCCTAATAGACACCAGAGCTACACCAAATTCAGCCCTTTTTTAACCTGTGTTTCTTGTGTGTCGGTGGAAAGGACAGTGGCCGCAGCGGTCATGACATTGTCAAAGCTAAATAATGAATTTCAGTATGCCTTTTTTTTTTTTTTTGTCCATTTTCAGCAGATTACTGCTGAACACCTGCCAAAGGGAATACTTCTCTCCTTTCTGCTGCTTCGCTGCTGCGCGTGTGTAATTTGGCAAGCAGAACAAGTTCTCCGTCGACCCACACTGAAATGTTAATGGCAGGATGGGATCTGAGCAGTCAGGTGGGATTGGGAACTGGGAATGGAGCCGATTCATGGCATGGTCACCTGTATGAATGTAATTTGAACTGTTAATTATACAGTTCTGGTTCATATCTTGCTGCTGGTCCAGAGGTAATGGCACAAAGAGAAGATGCATCGTGTGCTAAATCAGCTTTCTACCTTAATCTTCTTGGGTGTCTCTGGCACAGAAAGCATCACACCTTCCTGGGCATCACAGAAGGAATCACCCCTCTGCAGGAGGTTGTGCTGCCTGGATGTGGTGTGGAAGCAGTCCCTGATGGGTGTCCCAGGGACCTCTTGTGTGACCTGTGCTGCCTCTTCTCCTGTTAGCAGAGATAGCTTTCCGATCCAAATTAAAATGTGCTGGTAAAACTGAGCTGCTGTTTATCATTCCATCTGCAGTGCTGTGCTTGCCTCGTTGGTGTTGTGAGCTGAGATCCACTGCCTTTCAACAGCACGAAACTAGTTTCAAAGAAAAATCATTTTCTAGTAATATGATGATGCAGTATGCATGCAAAAAGTGGCAGGTTTGATCTTCAGTTTCATAGGAAGATGTCATGAAGTGGTTTTCCTTTGACTATTTAGCAGCACAGTGCTATGCAGAGCATGGCTTGTTTGCTTTTGAAAACCTCCTGGAATGTGATGCAGTTAATCATAGAACCATTCAGGTTGGAAAAGACCTCTGAGATTCCCAATCCAACCCCAGCCCACCCCACTGCCCACATCCCTCAGTGCCACATCCCCACCAGATGTTCCAGAGGTGTTCCAGAACCTCCAGGTGACCCCACCACCCTGTGCAGCTGCGCCACTGCATCACTGCTCTTTATGAAAAGAAACATTTCCTCATATTCCACCTTTTCTTCACCTCTTCCTGTCCCAAACAGCTTGTCTAACACAGGTGCTCCATTCACTAGCTTCACTTTGCTTGTTGTCCCTTTCTCCTTGTTTTATGTGCTCTCTGCACTGTGTTTATCTCAGTGTGATCCAGGTATGCCCTTTGCAGGGAGGAGGAGCAGTGGTAGGAAGCTAGAAACTGAATTACTTTTCCAAAGCAGGGTGGAAAATTGCTCATTAAAGATCTGTAGCTGTTGGTTAGAGCTGTGACAGGTGACAAATGGAGCCCAGGAAATAACTCTTGGAGTCTGCTGCAACAAGTGTTGTCTTGAACACGGTGCTGAGAAAAGAAAAGTATGTTTATTTTTTGTAGCACCTTTTGGAGAGAGATCCTATTGCTGCTTTATAGGTGGGGGAGGTAGTTTGGCAAGAGAAGATTAGCTAAACCGCAGCTTTTTGCTGGCAGTTTTGGCTGATGACTGCTTTTTATTAGCTCTGTTTATAATTTTATTGCTCCGATTCCTGTGTTTCCTCAAAGCAGCAATCAAGCTGTTTTCCTTCCTCGAGCTCAGCTTTTGTCAGAATGTCAGGCGGGGGCGAGATGAGCCGTGTGTGTCGGGTTGGGTGCAGGAGCTACAAAAGGAGGTCTGCGCTGGACGCTGCCTTTGTGCGGCTCTTAGGGCATTTAGTTGTCAGAACTGCGTGCAGCACAGTGGCAGAAGTGCTGATGTTCCTCAATAAGAGCAAGGAAGTGGTTGTTACTAAGAATATGCAACTTTCCCTAGGCCACGGTGAGTCAATATCAGGGCTGAAATTGGAACAGGATTTTTTTTAATACGCGTGAGTCTCACCCAGTGCAATCTTTCTCATCAACTGTAGCAAGAAAAGCTTCGACTTCAGTTTAGATTTAATAAAAGAGAATGTCACATCACTCCCTTCATAATTTTCGATCTAAGCGGTTTTCTCCCCGGCCCCTTTTTAGCCCGTGTCTATAACTGCATATTGACTATTCTGCGGTAAACTGTCTATATAATTATGACTTGATCGTTGTTCATATTGATTTGGTAACAGGCATTTAAATTGTTGTTCTTTCAAGTTTCCCTGAACTAAATTGCACAGCAAAGATGTGAGAAATCAAGAGCCAATCGTGGGCACCTTCCGATGCGGGTTTGCTAACAGTCTTTGGCTGTATGGAGGAGGCTGACGAGCTGCCAGCATCTCGGTGTCACTGCGGTGACATCGGCTGTTGCTCGTGGGATGTGATGTCTGCTTCTGTGTGCTTGGATGAGAGGAGAAAGAGACCTAGAGTAAAACATGTCCTGTGGGAACAGCAGGTATCGATTGCCTGGTAGAGGTGGAATTTAACTAAAGGTCACATGAAATTGTATTGGAATTCACATAAGGGACAGTTAAAATGGGGCTAAAAAGCCACTTCTATTTGGATTACATGAAAGATACCGGAAAGACAAAAAAAGACCAAGATGAAGTATTAACCAAATGCAGCCAACAGCTACACCACCTGCTTTTCTCCCTCTGTGTGGATCAAGGCTGCCGTGCTGCAAAGGGCTGATGCTTAAAACAAAGAGTGAGATTCTGTAACCTGCAGCCTGGCCCTGGAGGTGTTCAAGGCCAGGTTGGATGGGGCCCTGGGCAGCCTGGGCTGCTATGAAATGGGGAGGTTGGTGGCCCTGCATGTGGCAGGGGGTTGGAGCTTCGTGATCCTTGAGGTCCCTTCCAACCCAAGCCATTCTGTGATTCTGCATTTAGGGTTTATCCTGTGTTACTGGACAGAATTTCCCAAATTGTTCATAAGAAATGCATTTGGTTCTTTCTAAAACTTGATATCTTGAAGCATATCCAATTTTCTTGCATTGTACAGAATGTGTTTTTTTTTTTTCCAAGCTTTGCTTCCGCGTCACAAATTGGCAAGTGGTTTTGAAAATAATGCTGTTTAGAGCTGGTGACTCTCATGTGTGGGCTTTTTTCCCCCACTTCTGAAGACATCTACATGGTTTGGGTACCCTGGGAAGGTATGTGGTCACTGTTTTCTTTTTCAAGTGCTGAAATTCAAAGCTATTTTCTTTTTTCAAATAGAAGAGCTCTAGTGTTTGGCACAGGAAGTCTAACCTTGTAGGAAGCTCAGGTCTTCATAATGCCTTCAAGCTTCTGGTCATCTTAATCACTTATAGAACCATTAAGGTTGGAAAAAACCTCTGAGATCACCAAGTCCTACCCCAACCCATCCCCACCAATGACCACGTCCCTCAGTGCCACATCCCCACAGTTCCTGAGCACCTCCATGGATGGTGATCCCACCACCTCCCTGGACAGCTGTGCCACTGCAGCACTGCTCTTTCAGAGCAGAAATATTTCCTAATACCCAACCTGAACCTCCCTTGGCACAACTTGAGGCCTTCACCTCTTGTCCTATCACTGTTACCTGCAAGAGGAGGCAGCAAGAAGGATGCAAAAGAAGGATGCAAGAAGGATGTGAAAAGTTTGTGGAAGCATCCTGGGAGCAAGGATAGCAATTTTACAATAGCTGGTTGACTGCACAGGTAGCTCACATTTATTGTGATCCACGTATGGTTCATAGAACTGGCTGTCTTGGCTGCAGGAAACCCAGGCTGGAGCACTCAGCGTGGTGTATTGTGCTTAGCTGCATCATCCATACATGTGATGGATGTGGTGTGGGATTTGTACTGTTTTTATCTAACATTCACATATTAGTCTGAAATGTAAATATTTGGCTTATGATGAAGGTTGGATGGGGTTGGCAACCCTATCCATGGCATAGGGTTGGAACTGCATGGGCTGTTTGAAATGGCCCAACGTTTCAATGGAACTTCTAGGTTGTAGTGCTTGTCTTTGAAGTGTTTGATAAATATGTGAGAGTTCGTGTGGATTTCCCAAATTGAGGTTTTCCACTGAAGCCTCCTGAAGATTTGGGGTGAGATTAAAGGTCTTGCATGCAATTAATGATCATAAGAAGTTGAAAGGGAATAAGTCATCATTTTTTACGACAGAAGAAAGTCATTAGTTGGTGTCCCAGAAGAATCTGTGCATGCACCTGCTGGAGACAGGCTTAAATAATATGAAAAAGGTTGATGCCAGAATTCACTGTGATGCTGGATTCTCTGCAGCAGCAGACAACAACAAGCTGCCTGCAGGGAGTTGTAGAAGGCCTTCTCCATGCTGACTGGGTGGGTGGTGAGGGGACAGGTGAGAATCTGCAGATGAAGAACAGTGTGCGTAAGGGTTCTTGTTTACCTGCAGGACAACGAGCTTCAAGTTGGCCAAAGCTACCCAGGAGCCCAGGTAACCATAAGAAGCACAGGCATGTGATTCAGTATTACTTAGAAGACCAGCTCAGTGCAAGAAATTGTAATAAAGAGAATTGGGAGAGCGGAGTGGGAAATATTGTGATGCTTCTGCATTGTTCAGCAATGTCTCCTTGAACTTCAGCAGGTGTCAGTTTGAACTATGCTTGGTTCTGCTTTTTAACGTTTAGGCAGGGGGAAGGAAAATGATACTGTACAACTGGGGGGAAATAGCAGAGAGTAGTGATATAATAGAGGATCTGTAAAGTCTTGCCTGTCGTGGAGGTCAGGTGGTTATTGATCATCTCCTACAGCTCAAGGACTGGGACCCTCAGATGAAAGGGGGATTCAGGATGAAGGGGGCACTTCTGCATTGGATTGCACAGCTGGGCTGTGGGGAGTGACTGAACACATCTGTGGGAAAAAAAACTCTGTGCAGAGCTGCCAAGTGCTAATGATACCTACTGCTACAGACATCCCTGCAGAGAAAATCAGAGGTGTTGTAGGAAAGCACCACTACAGCTTTTCCTGCTTGTGCTGCAACCAGCCATCCTTGGGTGGAGAGCTGGGCATAGCCAAGCTTTGGACTTGCCCAATGGATGGTGTTAGTGGGGCTCCTTGCTCCCCCTCTAGAGCAGGTCAGTGTGTTAGTGGTGTTTCAGCTGCTGTCTGAAGGAGGCTCTGTGGTTTGTGTCTCCATTGTCTGCAGTGCCAGGAGGCTGGCACTCGTCCTACAGCCTGTGTTCTGTGAGAAGCATGAAGAGTTCAGCCTCCAGTGCTGCCACTTGGCTCTGCTCACCGAGACAGGTTTGAGAGGGGCAGAAAGCTAGCAGAAGGGAGGAGGAGATAAGCACTCTCCTTCCCATTTAAGGCTTATTTCTAGGATGTTTTTTTCCATCAAACCTTTAGCTTTGACAGAGAGGGAAAACAGAGGTTGTAACTTGGCTCTGGGTAGAGCCGTGCATATGCAATTTTTCTTGTTTGAAATATTTCACTCTAGCAGATCCTTATTCATCCTGGTGCTTTCAGTTACAGCTTGCTGGTAATTTGTAGCTGGCAAGAACGTGATCTGTATTGCTGTCGCCTTGAACTTGATGGATGGGAGCTCACAACATCAGGCGCCGATGTCAGAGGTCCTGTCAGGGTTCCTGCTCACAGCCTTTTTTATTTTTACCTCCTGAGCTAAGAAAAGTCTTTCAGGCCCTCTCACATGCCCTTTGGGAACAGGCAGTGATTATGGTGTTGGAAATAATCTTGCATGAGCCCCTTCACTCATTTCTCCTTCACCCACAGTGAAGGGTCTTTGAAAGCTGTGAGTGATGCAGAAATAAACCCTGTAATGACCCCCATCTCCTCCATACCAGCATTGGTACCACTTTGTTACAGATAGGTGTTGAAGCAGGAAGGAGCAAAACTGCCTATGAGTTATGCGTTAGTGGCATTTAGGGGAGAAAAAAAGAGACAAATATTATTCTAGCAGATATAAATACTGTTACATTATCAAAATTGGGAAGTTATATTTCAGTCCATAAAATAAATTATTTTAGGTAACTAAGTTTTTCAGGCTGTGAGAACTGAACCTTGTGGAACTGATGCTGTTAAGAAACCACAGCAGAATCTCATACTCCTGGTAGTGGTGATAAAGGAAACTCTGAAATGCTGTAATAAAAAGTGAGCTCTATGAGGCCAAATAACGGGAGTTTGAACGCTCTGAAATATCTGCTGTGGGCAATCATCAAAAATGCAACTTCTGAAAGATGTCTGGTGAGTAAGCTGCCACCTCTTTTGTTTACTAGCAGGAAATTGTAGACGCTGAATTAATTACTCTAGCTCTGTTTCAGAGATTGGCATAGTAATAGAATCATAGAATCACAGAATGGCCTGGGTTGCAAAGGCCCACAGTGCTCCTCCAGTCCCAACCCCCTGCTGTGTGCAGGTCACCAACCAGCAGCCCAGGCTGCCCAGAGCCACATCCAGCCTGGCCTTGAATGCCTGCAGGGATGGGGCATCCACAGCCTCCTTGGGCAACCTGTTCCAGTGCCTCACCACCCTGTGGGGGAAAAACTTCCTCCTAATATCTAACCTAAACCTCCCCTGTCTCAGTTGATACCATTCCCCCTTGTCCTATCACTATCCATCCTCATAGATCAAGCAGGGCTATTACAGATCAAGAAAAAGGAGGTAATTAGAGAGCAGGTAAGCACGTGGTGTGTTGGGTACTTGTGTGTTTTATCAGCAGTTTGCTCTTCAGAAGCCATCAGCGTCACTTCTTTTGTCTAAACTCCAACTGTATAAATGCCATTGCCTGTCTGGAGCACCTGCTGTGCAGGGTTCCTCTGGGCAGTGCTTCTTATAGTCAAAGGCACTGTTGGGGCTGGGATGTGGAGTATGGAGCACCATCTTTTGTGGAGGCTGCCATTGGTGCCAGCCAGGGAGTTCGGATGCTGCCGTAGTGTGGATTTGTAAGTAATTGATTCTTTGATGTTCGGGTCTCATAGCTGATGAGGCTTTTGTCTCCAGACCAAAGTTTAATCGAGGGAGAGCAGAGGCTTTGTTAAATGAGTTGTTTTATGCCAGAGCTGTGCCGTCTGTTTTTTCTCTAAATGAGAAAGTACCTGCAACCCTATGTCAAACTGCTGCGTCTGGTGGAGAGGTGGTTACTTTCTGATCTAAAATCCCTGCTTATTTAAGAGGCAGATTCTGATTTGAAGCTCTATTTTATGTGCCAGCTTTGTCTGAAAATACACTCAATTATTCTCTAATGATTAAAATGAATAATCTCTCCTGCACTTCATCTTGATTCAGACAGTTCTCTAATCACACAGAAAACTCACTTAACTCCAGCTATGTCTGTGCTAATCTGAAAGTTTATCTGGATCTCATTTCCTTCATTTGTATGGCATCTATTTTATTTGCACAATTCAGCACTATGGTTGGTCTGTTATTAAAATTGCCCCCCTGTAATCTTGTGCTGTCTTGATTTCTGATTGTTCTTGCAGTGTGACAGATTTTCAGTTCTTACTTGGGATTGTTCAGCATTGCGCAGGTAGCAAATAAGACTGTTCCATGGAAGAAGTACTGTGAGGTGTTTGCTGGTTGTAAGGTTAAATCTCCATTGCACCCTCAGATTCTGGAAGAAATCCACATCACTAATCATAGAATCAGAGAATCACAGAATGCCCTGGGTTGCAAAGGCCCACAGTGCTCCTCCAGTTCCAACCCCTGCTGTGTGCAGGTCGCCAACCAGCAGCCCAGGCTGCCCAGAGCCACATCCTGCCTGGCCTTGAATGCCTGCAGGGATGGGGCATCCACAGCCTCCTTGGGCAACCTGTTCCAGTGCCTCACCACCCTCTGGGGGAAAAACTTCCTCCTAACATCCAACCTAACCCTCCCCTGTCTCAGTTTAAAACCATTCCCCCTTGTCCCATCACCATCCACCCCCATAAACAGCCGTTCCCCCTCCTGTTTCTGTGCTCCTTTCAAGTACAGGAATGCCACAGTGAGGTCTCCCCAGAGCTTCTCTTCTCCAAGCTAAACAATCCCAGCTCCCTCAACCTTTTCTCCCTTTCCTGCCACCAGAGTGAACCTGCAAACCTTGTGGACTTGTGTGTATGAGACCATCCTGAGGGGTTGGAGTTCTCAATTTGCTGAGTTCATCTAAGTATTTAGGTCTTTCCTTGTATCTCTTCTTTTGGTCTTTGTTGATGATGGCTTTGCTCTCCTTGGCCATTATCAAGGTCATCTTGAGCTCTTGTGACTGAGTATCCTGAAATCACTCTTTTTGGAGCTGTAGATATCAGCTTTTCAGCCTCTCTGCCTAGTTGGATAGCATCTGTTCCCTATTAATATGCTCTTTGGCTATCATGCCATTCCTGCAGGATATGTGGCTAGATGTCTGTTGTTTTTAAAGATTAAGCAAAAGCAAATCCATCATCTCTATTATCATGATAAGTTACTGTATGCTGTTAGTGAGCTTACGGGGCTTTTTGGAACATTAAAGTGTAATATCCCTAAACTTCTCCAAGAGATTTGGCTTGGTGCAGTGAGATATCTTCACATTAAGAAAGAGAAGACAGCAACATGTCACTGATTGCATTGGTTTTCAAAACGGGCATAGCAGAAAATTATTCTCATTGACCTGAATGATTTCTAATAGGATTCTGTTGTTTTTGCCTCTGGGCCTTGTGTTTAATACTTGTGTTAAAATAGTAATTTCTGAGGGTTGGCAGATGCTATCGATATTGGAGATGGGCAAATAAGGGATAAATCTGTATCCTATAGTAAGTTGTATATGAGCAAGCCAGCTACTTTATTATGGGAAAATGTAAAGCTGTTTTTCTAGGAACAGTGCAGGATTCTATTCCGAGAAGCAGCGAAATATCTAGAAAAGACTTTGGAGTTAAGTCACATTATCATGAGCTTTCTGTATGATTCAGCAGCCAAATTACCCTTGACTGTATAAATAGTGGAAAATTGGATAGGAATAGGCAAATTATATTCCATCTGGATTTAGTACTGGTGTGTCTGCAAAGTTCTCCGGCTGTTTTTGATATCAGAGGCAACAGAAACGCTTAAAAACTGGAGAGAGTGCTGAGAGAAGGCATGAAAATGATGCAGAGATCAGAATAGATGCTCTTAGTGAATGATATACAGAGCTCCTTGAATCCAACCTGACGCCCTGGTACCTGCTACAAGGGCAATACAGTTGAGCACAGTTAATTTAGTAGATTTCTGGAATGCATTACGGTGATATGTTGAAATAGACCTTGCATGAGCCAACTGGGAGAGCTGCTGTCCTGGATCTGCTGCTCTGGGAGAGCTGAGGGACAACTTTCAGGTTCAGGTTGGATAGTAGGAAACATTTCTTCTCAGAAAGAGTGGTGTTGCACTGGCACAGGTTGGTTTTAAATAGTATTTCCTGCCCCTTTCAGGTCTCTGAGCTCCCTTTTGTAGCTCACCTTTGGCCCTTTCTATAAAAGCCTGGTATTCAATGTATTTAGTATTAAATTTCCAACAGAAAACAGTTGCTCTTTTTGCAAAGGGAAAACATGCTGAATATCCAAATGAGTGTTTAAAGTTCACAAGTCACAAAGAGGGAGAACAAAAGTCAAATTTATTTTTCCCTGTTTGAGAAATGATAAAAATGTGTTGCCAGAACTTCGGGTGCTTGACTGTCACATGTTTCTCTCGCTTTACTATTTAGCTGAAGGGAATCTGTGGTCTTCATTACATATGGACCACTCGAGTCAGGCTTTTATGCTAGTAAAATAAAGTATTAGACTGCACTCTTTCTGCTTACCAGCGTTGTTCTGTAAAGCCTTAGAGGCATTAAACCTAAAGCCAGTGCTTGGCTGGGATCAGATCTGTCTTTGCAGGCATGTCCTGGTTAATGTTTTGATCCCATGCAAGGAAGCTGCTGGGTCCCCAGGAGGTGCAGGGAGAACTGGAGCACATGTGGCTCAGGCTGGGAATGTTTGCTACCGAGAGAGGATATGCTATGCAGATGTTCATTACTTTCCTCAATCACAGAATCATTCAGATCGGAAAAGACCTCTAAGATCACCAAGTCCAACCCCAACCCACCCCCCTGTGCCCACTGACCACGTCCATCAGTGCCACATCCCCCCAGGTCTTGTATTGCTTTTCTAATCCCAGGTAAGACCCACTTGTTGCAGCATAGACAAGACAGCTTTTGCAGCCGTGGCACCAGGCTTTCATCCTGCTGGTACTCTTAGTAGATGCTATAGTTTGGGGTCTGTTGGTGTACGTTAGATTCAGCATTTTATGACTGTCATAAATTTGCTCCAGGGGGGGGAATATAATTACTTTTGCCTCCCCTCTGCATTTCTAGTCAAGATCACAGGTGCTTAGTACAACACATTTCATCTGGTGTAATGGGTGAGTTATCTGGTGACCTTTTCTTTCCCAAGTTTTAGATAAACTTGTCTTCTTTTTTTTTTTTTAATTATTTGGAAACAAAATGTCTTTAAAAGTATTTTTTGGTCTGCTGTTAATGAATCACACTTTGGCAATGTTTTCCCTGACATGATGAACTGGTAGTCTGTCAGATTAGTGAGCCACAAACTCTGAAATCTTTTATGCCTTTTTTGAGCTGCCAATGTTGACAGCCATTATAGTCTACCCCCCAAATATCTTAGACTTTATCAGTCTGAATGGAATTAATATTTTTGCTTTGGGATCTGAATCTACCTGTTTTTTATTGTGTTTTTTTTTTTTGTTTTGTTTTGTTTTGTTTTTCTTCTTGTGATATTTTTCTGTTATCATATTGAACCTCCGTCATGCTGAAAGCTAAACTCTGGAGCCATCCAGAGCCAGCAGTCAGCTGATGAATCCTTATGAAATACCTCATAACGGCCTGAAGCCAGTCATCCTTGTGATTTTGGTGCACAGCATTCTTTTGGGTATCAGCATAACATCTCTCTTACTCAAGATGTCCTCTTCTCAGTGACATTTAATGTGAATACTGAGATCTTCATCATTTGGGACCAATAAGGAGGCTAGTATGCTTCTCAGAGAGTCACTGTTAATCCTGCCCACATCAGGTTTGGGACTTATCCAGGTTATGTCTGCAGTTCCAGATGGCTTCAAAAGAATCACAGAATCACAGAATGGTTGGGTTGGAAGGGACCTCAAGGATCACGAAGCTGCAACCCTCTGCCACACGCAGGGCCACCAACCTCCCCATTTCATAGCAGCCCAGGCTGCCCAGGGCCCCATCCAACCTGGCCTTGAACACCTCCAGGGATGGACGGGGCATCCACAGCCTCTCTGGGCAGCTGTTCCAGCACCTCACCACTCTCTCTGTAAAGAACTTCCCCCTGACATCCAACCTGAATCTTCCCTCCTTCAACCTAAAATCATTTCCCCTTGTCCTGCTGTTATCTCTATTATCTACCCTCGTAAAGAGTTGACTCCCCTCCTGTTTGTAGGCTCCCTTTAGGTACTGAAAGGCTGCCATGAGGTCACCCCGCAGCCTTCTCTTCCCTTCAGCCTGTCTTTGCAGCCCTCTGATCATCTTCGTGGCCCTCCAAAAGAGGAAGTTTTCTTCTTACTGTGTATCTTCCCTATGCTGCAGTCCTCTGTCACACAATCACTGCATTCTGCTGGAAAGGTGACTACGATGTTGGGGACATTGAAATGAATATGACCCCTGCTGATGATGTAGGAGATTGTGTTGATTTATGGTTTCCTGGTGTGAACTTTGTTTCAAGTCTGCTTTGGATTCCTATTTTCTTTTGTTTTATTCTCTCATAGGTCAGTAAGTTACCATTTGTCATCAGCAGAGGATTGTTACACCAGCTGGAACAATTAGTCTCAGTTAGACATCCAGTGATAAATAGGGTGGATGGGGAAAAAGGCTACCAATGAGTTTTGTTCCACCGTTAGGCTTCAGTGAAGCTGGGAGCGTGCACCTCACTCAGAAATAGGGATGATGTGTATAGTTTTCATGGACCACCCGGTACGTTTTCAGAACGTGACTTCCCAGTTTTAATAGAGGATGGTTTTGTTGCAGGTATTCTGAACGGAGCTTGACCAAATGCGTTGGGATAACCATCGAGACCAGACCAGACTACTGCCTGAAGCGCCATTTGAGCGACATGCTGTCCTATGGCTGCACGAGGCTGGAGATCGGAGTGCAGAGTGTGTATGAGGACGTGGCCAGGGACACCAACAGGTGGGAAGGAGCTTTTTCAGCTCATTGCATGCTTTCTGGAAGCAAGTCTTTAACCTGCTTATTTGCACGCCCGTTTAAGATTGGTATCGAAACACTCGTGCTGTTTCCATTTATCTGTGAAGAAAAAGTCAACTGCAGTTGATTCATGGAATTCGTTGTGGTGTTGTGTAGACCACGGCTTGAGAAAAAAATAGAGGTTTGTGGTATTTTATTTTAAACTTAAGATCTCTTCCTGTAGTGTATATTTCTCTCTTTTTTTTTTCTTTTTTCTTTTTTATTGCTTCATAAATAAATGCAGTATTGTGAAGTAGAAAATATGCCCAGAGCTTGTCGTTCTTGTCCTACGTAATTCACAACTTTTAGTCTTGAGTAGATACAGTGTGGTATAATCTGCTGTAGGTCCTTCACTAGCCAGCAGCCTCCTCTCTGTACCAGATACCTTACTGGAGAGATGACATTGGCAAATACAGTGGATGGGGCACATCCAAAACCAGCACCTATTGACGAATGAACCACAGTCATTCTAGGTATACGGGATTTTTAGGGATAGCAAAATATGTTCACAGGAAGCTTGTGATTTATTCCTCGTAATCTCTGACCTGTAGCCAAAAGCACAGTTGTCCTACGTAGGAGTGAGCGCAATACATTCTTCATCCCATCCCTTACAGGCAAGAAAGCTAATCTTCTTTTTTTTCCCCTCACTGCAAGTCTGATAATTCTGTAGATATTTTGAAAGAAGTGATTGTTCTCTTGATTGTTTTTTTTCACTTGAGACGCTCGTACAACTTGCCTTCCTTCTTATTGTGTATTCCAGTCACCTAGCAAAGACCTTTGATAACTGTAATCATGCATAATGACAGATGAAGCGTGGTTCAATAAGCAGAACACATTTTTGATAATACTCACCTTAAAGGCAGTAGTGCAAAACTGAAAATGTTGGACATTTTCTTTTAGAGCCTTAAGGTAAGAATCCAAAATGAGTTCCTTCCTGCGGGCTTAGCTGTAGTTTTGCTTGTTTGTGGAAGTGTAGGAAATCACTGCTATGAAACAGGCTACAGGACTCAGTAGAGAGGAATGGCCATTTATTGAGCAGCCCAAGAGTTAGCAACTAACACTTATAGGTAGTGCTTTTCTCCTGTAGATGTCAGAGCTTTCCAAAGGAAAAGATCCGCGCTAGGGAATTTGGCTAGATCTCACTCTTAGGCTGCATGTATCTGCTAATGGTTACTACTGACACATCATAAATTTAAGAAATCATTTCTTTTAAGCTTCTTTTTTTCACAAGCTCCTTTTAAAGATGTCCCGTCCTGAAGCGGAACTGTGAAGCTCCACTTAGCTCTCACTGCAGTCATCTTCAGCTTTCCTACAGCGTGCTGGATCAGAGCTGAGGCCATAAATCATTCAAAGCTTCATGTCACTTCTGGCTTGTGAATTGCCTAATGAACCCGTGCTTTCCTGCTGATGAACCAGAGGAACAATGAAGTTGTATATTACTATTTCACTCTGAAATAATCTTGTATAGAATTACATTTCTGAAGATTTTTGGTGTTTTTCAATCCTGCTTGCAGATTTCCTAAAAGACTTTGCAGGCTCTCCCAGGGCAGACAAAATACAGGCTGTCATTCATGCATCTTGCTCCAATGTTTTTGAACAATGTATTGGAATACACTTCTAGAGAAGGGTGATGCAAGTTTCTCTTTCTTTTGAAATGACCTCATTTTGCTTCTGTTCTTCTACTTTGTGGGGGATGTGTTTTGCTTTAAACTTTTAATATTTTGCTTGTAGCAAAATGTCAGATTACAACCAATTAGGCTAACTGTTTGGAAATTACTTTCTATTATGTTCCGTAAGTCATTAGTGAGGTTTTTGAGTGCCTTGGGTGGCTGTGAGGCAGAAAAAATATTCAAGAACAGATCTAGGCATCAAATAATCAAGTTATTGATGCAGCTCAGATTCCACTTCTAATAAGAAAATAATTTTTATTTATGAAGCAGCTCTCCCATTTACTCCCCTCAGGCTACTCAAGGTCTTGAGTAATTCTGTCCTTGAACAGTCTCAGAAAATACTGTAACACTTCTGAAAAAAAAAATCATTAATAAAACTACAGTCATAAAACTACAGGTAGAGATTTAACAGAGGCAAAATATATAGGTAGAGAGAAAGAGAGGAAGAGATACTTAAAACCAGGAAAGTAGCTGTTCGATGTTGTAGAATCATGGAATCATTAAGGTCGGAAAAGACCAATAAGTTCATCATGTCCAAATGTCAACCCATTCCCACCATGCCATTGACCATATCCTTAATGATCAGTTAACATTAGGTCTCAGCAGAAAGTGTGCTTTTGTAGAGATGCCCCCCTGCATTGGATTTTTCACCCAAAAGACCTTTGAGTAGAGGAAGAGCCACCGGCTGAGCGGTGCTGTTGACAAGGGTTGTGATGTTAATGGCAACTGGAAGAGAAAGAAAGTAGCAGATGCTGACAGATAGAAGTCTCCAGAGATGTCAGCCGGTGCTGGAAGAGCCTGCAACTGGGCAAGATCAGGAACAAGGACTTGTTTCCATGGTGGAAAGGCTGGTCACCTGGGGTAGGGACCTCCCTGGAGCTGTTCAGTGATTCTCACTGCTCCACAGAGGCTTTCAAGAAGGTGGCGCTTAGGAACATGGTTAGTGGGCATGGTGGGGATGAGTTGGTGCTTGGACTTCATGATCTTACTGGTCCTTTCCAACTTTAATGATTTCTGTGATTCTGTGGAGAGATGGAAGAAGGCTCCTGAACCGTGAAAGGTGGAAGGAGAGGAGTTAGCTCGAGGCTGATGAGCTAGGTGTGATTCAACCTTTGTTCCTGCAGCCAGTCCCACTCTTGTCGAGCTCCTGCAGAGCAAATCTGAGCTCCTGTGATGCAACGTCAGTGACAGGGAACTCAAAATACTTCCAGACTCCTATGATTTGAAACTTTAACATCCCTCAGAAGCCACAAAGAGTTTGTTTTTCTTTAAAGGGAGTACTTGAGAGTTTGGCAAGCCTGGTGTAGAACAATTTTCTAACTAGCTGGCTTTACGTGGCTCCCGTCCTCCTCCTTTTCCTGTTCTGATACTTTTGTTTCTGGTTACCCTTGTTTTGATTACATGTTGTCCTCAGCACAGTATGCTCATGCTGTGGCATCTTCTTGTGTTATTGCTGTACAAAGAGCATTTCAGCAGTTCACATAAGTTCCTCAGGCTGTAGTTTGTAAAGTTGTAGCCTTAGGGTGGTTCACTTGCTAAAGAAGCAGTGAACTTGCTATTTGCCCTTAGTTTAGTTTTATTGTAATAGAAGCCATGTTCCAAGACTTGAATGGTGGTAGACCGACAATAAAACTCATCCATGCTCACTTCCTAGGGAATAACCTGAATTCAATATGTCAAAATATGTCTTCCTCTTTGTGGTTTTGTGCTGCCTTGGCTGTTGGGGCTCTAGATCTCTCTTTTTCTCTCTTCCCAGAGGTCACACCGTGAAGGCTGTGTGCGAGTCCTTCCACTTGGCCAAGGATGCTGGCTTCAAAGTGGTGGCACACATGATGCCTGATTTACCAAACATGGGCCTTGAAAGGGACACCGACCAATTTGTTGTGAGTATGGCTCAGGATATCCAGGAGTTTCTGGTTTGTTCCATCTAATGCTTTCTCTCTTTCTTAGCTCAGCTGCTAGTTACGATCGAGGCCAGAATTGTTTCTTAAGGACAAACAATTTAAAATTCATTTTTGAAGGTGGAAGGTAAGAAAGATTTGTTGAACTACTTCATCCAGAAAATTATATCCCTGCCTCATGAAAGACTGAGTCACTCAGGTCTCTGTGGAACAGAGCTCTTCCAATATTAAGTAAGGCTCTTACTTTTCTCCTACTTGGTTTTCTTGCCTTGGCTTTAGAACAGTACCTGTTTCAAAGTTAAAAACGTATTATCTCCAAGGTAATTAATTGCAAAATAGAGTGTATAGGTGTATTATATAGCAACTCTGTTCCTGGCTCGGCGCTGTCGAATGTCTGTTTCAATGATGTGGAAGAAAATTTAAAATTATCTATAGAGAGATTGAAATGAGAAATGAAAGAGTAAATGGTAAACATTGTAGGGAATTAACCACTTTATCTGATAATGTAGATTTTTTTGTTTTATGATCTCATTATTGCAAAGTCCAAATTCATCGTCCTGAAATAGTGCAGAAATTGCAGTCACGATGCAGGAATCACAGGTATATTTCTGTGCAAAGTCAGAGTAGGTGCTTTCTGGCACAGAAAAGCTGTCAGTGCAATGGAATATATTGTTTAGAAGTACAGGCAGGAAACAGTGGGTTTTCATGGAGTGCTGCAGAGAGGTAGGTTTAGAAAGAAGCAATCCAACGTGCAGCAGTTCAGTGCAGGAAGGAAATTCTGAAACCAGTGGTGTGCACTTCTTGTAAGTGATTTTGTGCAGTATTCCTTGAGCATGTCAGCATCACAGTGCACTTAGGAAATACTGCGTTCATGTGGTGCTGTGAGAGGCCGGGGTAAAGCACTAAGTTGATGCTCACAAAACTAGGGATGTAACCAGTGACAGAGCTGAAAGTTAACTCAAAATTCCTGCCCCAGGTTCTGGTGCTTCTGGGTTATTTTCTTACAGTGCACAGGGAGATGGAGGGGTAACAGTGGGCACCAAATTAGCCATGATGTCATGTAATTGTTTGTGCTGAGGGGTATGGCAAAGTCTGACTCAGTATCTAGTGAGGTTGCAACCGTAGTTCTGGGTTCTTTAATGGATCTGTCTTTACTGAGGTTGTATTAGGCTGGGGAGGATTTATGATGGAAGAACAGCAGTACTGACTAAAAGATTTAAAGAGCTAACCTTGGATAAGACTCAGCAAAGAGAACGCAGTAATCCCCAGTATTTGCAAAATGTAAGACTGGAGAGGGAGCAATTATTTAAAGCAGAATTACAAGCTTCCATGGAAAGTATTTTTTTATTTAATGATGATTATTCTTTGCTGCTTATCCACGATAAGTGGCTGAGGCTTTTTCACTGCAGAATCTGGAGTCACTCCTGCTTTAGTGTAGGAGCTTTGGGGAAGTATTTTTCCAGGAGTTTGCTTCAAAGGTGTGGCTTCGTGTGATGCTGAGCTGCTCAATGGAGCTGAAGGGCTCCCTGCTTGTCAGGGTGGTGCCATGCTGTGTTCCATCCATTTATTAAGAGCAGTTGTTGCAGAAATAGAAGATGCAGAAGGCAAAGTCCTCAGGAAGAGAAGACAAGAACATGGTGAAAAGGCAGGAATTTTGTGAGAAGGGTTTAAAAGAAAGCTGGGAAGATCCTAGAGTCATAGAATCATTAAGGTTGGAAAAGACCTCAAAGATCACCAATCCCAATGCACCCCCACCATGCCCACTGACCATGTTGAAGCTCACACGATTGGCCTCAGCCCATTGACCAGCCTGTCCATATGCCTCTACAGGGCCTTCTTACCCTCAAGCAGATAGAGCTTAGCATAGAAAAACAAGAGAAAAAAGCAAAGTGAAGAAGGTCAACTCATTTAGAATACTTTTGCAAGAGAGATTGCAGCTTTAGGAGCTGGAAATACATCTGTGCTGATGGTGTGCCAGCTCTGGAACATGGAAGGAAAGAATTCACATGTTGTGATCAGGGGGGACAGCGAGGCCAAGCAAGGAATGAGACATGAAGAGAATTAAGAAATCTTTGTTCTTAGAAGAGCAGGTATCAGAGAATCATAGAATTCTCCGAGTTGGAAGGGACTTGTAAGGATCATTGAGTTTAACTCCACACAGGACCATCCAAAAATCAGACCACAGGAAAGGGGTAAGATCAGATCAGAAGTGTGGGATGAAGGGTTGGAGGACCAGGAAAGAAGAACGTGAAGCAATGGAAAAAGAAGGCCTGTTGAGGCTTAGGAGGGGGATTCAGGAATGCAGAGGGTGACGGGGTGATCAGCCACGTTAATGAGTTCAGAAATTTGAAGCGGGACTCGCAGATCAAATTAAGATTGGATGCCAGTGAGTGTAGAGGTGAGAAGCTGGAGGATGAGTAATCAGTGTGGAGGATAAAGCCCTCAAGTAGTAATGTGAATGCTGCAGAGTGAAGAGGAGAAATAGGACTTTGAAGAGGCGGGCTGCTGGAGAAGGGCTGAGAGATCACAGCAACACGAAGAATTACAGCCGTGTTGTTTTAAAGAGAGGAAAATCTGAGGAAGGAGAGAAGAAACCCACATGTGGGTGTGGGGAGACCTGCATGAAAGAGGCAGCTGTGAGGTGGGTGCCCAGCAAGGTGATCACTGTGTGCTTCACAAAATGAAGCTGCAGGAGACGAGAGAGGAGAGGTTGTGGATCACTGTGACATGTTTCAAGATGGAGTGGTAAAGCAGGCATGTTTTCTGTTTCAAATTCTCAGTGCTTCTCAACCTGTCTTAAGTGTTTTATAACTTCTTTTTGAAAGATCTTTTGTCTTAACAGAAAAGAGCCATTTGTTTTCTTTTGTTTTTCCCTGCACTGGCAAACGTAAGAGAAGTGCCCAGCAGACTGTAGTTCCTTCTATCTGGCTAAATCCCCAGGAAAGAATACATTCTCTATTTCCTACCCCAACATTCTATGTCATAGTTTCGAGTTGTTAAAAACAGCTTATTTTTGTGCTGTGCTGTATAAATGTTAGCTCCTGCTGGTAAATATTTGGACACTTCTATTGCATAAAAAATGCTGTGATCACAAAGAGGGGAACCAAATGGAGAGCATCTGTTGCGTTCCTGCAAGAGTTGTGAGCTGCTCTTCAGTAGAGTGGTGCTGTGTGACAGTTTGGGATTGCTTAATCCTCTGCTTCACAAAAATCTTTATCTTGCTATGAGATACTGTAATTTTGGAGGGACAAAGGCAGCTGTACCTTGTCAAGGATCCCTACAGATTTTTGCTTGTGTGGTATTTCTAACTAGGTCTAGAAATTTATTTGCTGTGATGCTAACTTCTTTTCTAGGCGTGTGCTTTTCAGAGCAGGAAAAAGTAGGGCAAAAGGGAACCGAGATGACTTTAGAAGGTCTAAACACTGCCTTCATAACCAGTTGATATATTAGGGATAGAGGTTTCTCTTGGGAAGATAATAACTTGCTGATTGTGCTGACTGCGTACTAAAAATACTGGGTGCTTCTTCAAGTTGAACAGGCAATTATGGTGTCAGGAGTAACATTGCTTCTGTCCCTCACGACCTATTGATCTGCAAGTGTAACCTGCTGCTTGCACCCAGCAGCGAGGTCAGTTACTCTTTTGCTGGCATATCAAAGTTTTGTTTGTGTATAGCAATATAGCAACTGTATTCCTGGAAAGCATATTCATAATTATTTAGAGCTGTAATTTATGGATAGGAGTCAATATAGTAGATCTGCCTTTTGGTGTATGCACATATTCTCTCTTTGACAGTGAGTAGCAGGTGGGTGGCTTTCTGTCTGCCTTCATTATGAAAATTGTTACGTTCTTTTTTCTTTTTAACCAGAGTGGATGCTCCCGCTCCCTGTCTCAGCTATGTTGTGCTTCTCCACCCCTCCTTCCCCCTTATTCCTTTTTTCCCCCCATTACCATTGATTCTTTTTATAGCCTCCGAGGATTTCCTTTCCACTTCACGTCTTCTCACTGCGTTCCAAGCACAGGAAGATGCTGCAGGAGGCAGCATGCTCTGCTTCCTCCCACCACCCGTGTCCTTGTGCCAGGAAGGGAGGTAGTGTGCCCACATGCGTGCACACGCAGCCACACGCACACTGCGCTGCTCACTGTTGGCAAATGCAAGCAGAACAGATAAGACTGCTTTGCAGTGCCTCACGTAGCAGGTGGTCGGAGAAAATAATTAGAATAATAGCTAGAATAAATCAAGGGCTCAGCGGGAATAATGGAATTGTTACCAGAGCAGACACCTCATTCTGTGGAACACGATAAACACTCAGCTCTGCTCTTGTAGCACGAGAGAGATGAGGTGACTCTAGGGGTAAATGGTTGGGAGGATTCATGAATCACGCTTGCCAACGGGGCTACCAAGCAGAACTTCAGGATTGAAGCAGAAACTTTGGGAGGCTGAAGAATTCCCAGTATACTGTTGCTAATTCCTTGTTCTGTATCTGCAGAGTCACTGAGAGACAGTAGTATAACCAACAAACTGTATCTGCTGTATAATAAATACTGCTAAGGTAGTAACATTTGTTAGTGTAGGATGTGTTGCAGTGTTTGCCTTCATTTTGTCAATGACCTGTGCCAAGGCACGGTTTGCTGTTGTGGTTCCTCTTGATGCTTTGTGAGAGATGGCTGTAAGCCCGTCTCAAATGACTTTAAGGGCCTGTGTAAAGGAGAAGAACAGGGAGGAGGACTAGAAGATTGTAGAATCATAGAATCGTTAAGGTTAGAAAAGACCTCTCAGATCCCCAAGTCCAACCCCAACCCATCCCCACCAATGCCCACATCCCTCAGTGCCACATCCCCACGGTTCTGGAACACCTCCAGGTTTGGTGACCCCACCACCTCCCTGGGCAGCTGTGCCACTGCATCACTGCTCTTTATGAGGAGAAATTGTTCTTAATATCCAACCTGAGACGAGAAATTTCAAGAGTGAGAGATGTCACAGCAAGTCACTGGCAGAATATTCCAGCTCTGAAGACATGCATTGCATAAGGTTGGGAGATGCTGGCCAGAAACGTAATGTTGGTCCCTCCTTGCTGAGAAACTGTTTTTTTCATTGAGGAAATCCTTGAGGAAGCCTTTTGACTTCATTCTTTCCATCCAGCATCTCATCTAAATAAAAATATGAGGGTCAAAGCACAGGGAGGGCCCATTACTGCTCAGTGCTGGGGATGAACATCAGACGGAAGGGATTTGCTTCCATTCGCTAGAGCCATTCTTGCAGTCTTTAAATAAAACGTAATCATTGAATTATAAAAAATCATCCTTTTCTTACAGTCATGTGTCAGGCTGCATTTTTTTTTCCTAAAGGATTTGCTAAATAAGCACTTCTCAGAAATGGACTAATTTTAGTGAAGTGCCCTATGCATCTGAGCTTCAGTAAGCAGGAGGCTGCAGCCTCATTTTGCTGTGTTGAATGTCAGGGAGAAAAATAATGGCCAAGTAAGGCAATGGTTGTTCCTTCTCATTCTGATCTATTTGGTGTTGTAAAACTTTAAATACTGTTGTATCACCTTTAGTTGTAAATAAGGAGATGTTTTTCCTGAGGGTTTTCATTTTTATTGAGGAGCCGAAATTCATAATGAAGGTAATATATTACAGCTCTATCAGGAGCTTTTAATAACTGTAATAAAAAAAATAGTTAGGCTGCTGATATCAATTGATATTTTTTTCTTTCTTTTTACTCATTTGGGAAGACAATTATCTGTGTTTTTAAATATAGCTCTGAAATGTTTAGTGGGGTAAATGATTTTCCTTTCAATTCCTACTAAGCATCTCATTGAAGCACCACTACTGGCAGGTAGCCAGCGTTATCTCCGAAACTTCTTCTGTTTGGTGTTTTTTTTCATGGGCACATTTGCAGAAACAGATTAGGAGCTGTTTAACGATCAGCCCTTCTGAAACAGCTCCTGGAGCTTCTCCTGGAGGTTTGCTAAATGCTTCGGAACCAGTTCTAGCTCCATGAGCGATGGCCAACACTGTGGTCATTTTTATGTTAATGGGAATCGTGGTAGTAAGGAACAGGCTATGTTTAGAAGCTGCTGTCACAGATAATTGCACTGATATTTCTGTGGATAAAATACCCAGAGAAAGGCCCAGTGTGTGCCTGCTTCTGCAGATGGTCAAATTGTGTGCACAAAGCTCCTCTCCTTCTCAGTGTCTGTGTGGAAGCATCTTTCGTTTGCTCGCTGGGTGTGTTTGCAGCAGCTCTGGGTACGCTGCCTCTGAAACACACCAGGTTTTGCTCTTTGGTTATGTGCAAAACAAGGGAAAAATGAGAGGTAAAGCTGCAGCATTCTGTGTGAGGACATGCAGGAGCAGAACCAGCTGAGTAGTACGACTGGGTTCTCTTCTGCATCAACTGGGGACACACATGTTACATGTATGTCCCAAACTGCCAAATGCAGAGGCTGAGGATTGCAACCACATTGCATTGCACTGCACACAAACAGCGTGTGCTGTTATACCTTTGTATGAATACGATCAGCTGCAAGTGTGTGGGGAAAAGCCACACTTATTATGGGTCTCAGATTGCTTCCTTTGTCTTTCTGAATTAGTATTTTGTCCACACACGCAATTTCCTGCAGCGTGCTGGCCGTTAAAGTTATGATAATAACCACTGCTATCTTTATAATAGCTTCCCATTCAGAAAAAGCTTCCGCTAAATATGAAGGTGCAGATGAGACCTTTTTTCTACTCAAACTAAAAGATCATTTTGGCAATTAACAATCCCCCAACAACTGCGGATTGCGTAGGCTCACGCAGTTGCTCTGTCTGTGCAAGTGGTGGTTTTCAAGCCAGCATGCTGCATTTGTTTTCTGGGGCTCTTTCGCTAAGGCCCCTTGCTGCTGAAGTCGATAACGAGCATATGTCTGGGAACATAAAGCCAAATGGAAAGGAATGCATAACACGATGTGTCTTGAGTAGGGAGTGCGGATTTTCCAGTCATTTAGGCAAACAGAGCATCGTTCAGTAAAATATGTATTTCAGCACAACTCGGCAGCAGCAAACATACCACCAGGGTGGGTAAAGCATGAGGTCCCAGTTAAATCCTGAAGGATTCAATTTTTTCTTTTCTCTAAAGCATGCTGGAAAAACAGAATGGTTTTGCTGTGAACATACTAACAGAGAGAACGTTTTGTAGGGCTGCGTGCGGTGGGAGAGAGCACATGGTTGTATTGATGCTTTTTATGGGAAAGAGAGTTCTAATGAAGGAGAATTAGATTGTCAAAAACACTGCAGAGTTGCTGGTCTCAATGATTTTTCGGGTAGGAGACATTCTTTAAAGTGATCTGTGTTGCAAAACTTGTGTACTAATTTAAGACAATGAAAAATGCTTTATTTCCTGTACTTAGCCCTAGGGGAAAGCTGACCCTCCCAGAAACGTGAAGACCAGAGTCCTGTGCTTGGTAAAAGTGAAGGTGAAACTTCACAGCAAATTGATTGAGGTATTCTCATGGGTTTCTCCAAAACTGCGTAATAAATGGAGAGTCACTTGGAGCACCTGCAAGATGGAGCAGATGGGGCTGCTCGGTGTGCTGAGCACAATCTGGAGAGACCTGTCTGGTGTTCACGTAGGTACTGTGTTCAGGAGTCAAAGCCATGCTCCAAGGTCGTGCTGTTGATGCCCAAGGCATCTTCCAAATGTTAAACGTCTCTTTTATTATTGAGTTGTATTGCAGTGCCTGGGACTGTCATAGATGAGGATCATGCAGAGAGCGACTATCCAGCAGAGCGTTGGACAGGAGGCAACCTGTAGATCCAAACCAGGGATAAAAGTGACTGTGGGAGGTACAGGATGACAAGTCAGGTTCCTTGTTCACTTGGCAGCAGCAGTTCCCTGTGCTGTGTGTAGAATTAGGGTATTTATGATACTGAGGTTCACAGTGTTGGTAAATAACTTACTGAAGACAACATCTCGTCTGTGGACTAAATGCTTCTGTGAATTAGTTTGTCTCCACTATCACTGTGATGTTGCACTCCAAGCAAGAGTCATTTGTTTCCATGTTTAATGTGATAATGCTTTCTTACTGATACTGAATGTGTATCTGACTTGTGTTAGGCACTGCTGGAAAAGTTCCCTTTGAAATACCCAACCAATATGAGATAGGATATTAGGAAATGTTTCTTCTCAGAAAGAGCAGTGCTGCAGTGGCACAGCTGCCCAGGGAGGTGGTGGGGTCACCCGGAGGTGTTGCAGAGCCATGGGGATGTGGCACTGAGGGACGTTGGCAGTGGACACAGTGGGGTGGGCTGGGGTTGGACTTGGGGATCTCAGAGGTCTTTTCCAACCTGAATGACTCTGTGTAGATTGTGTTTTTGAAGCTATCAGGAGAGGTGAAGGAATAAGAGCTTTCTGCACTCTGCAGGGTGAATTACAACATCTTTTATGGTGTTTTCTCTGGACGTTGGCTGGCACACCCACTTTTCTGATTTGGAACTCAAAGTCTATGTATGATGTTACAGAACAACCTCAGATAGGCATGCAGGTTATTCTTCTCAGTGGCAACTAAAATGTACATTCAACCTGAGCTATTGTGGTAGTTCAGAGTGAGATATCAGGGTCCTCTGTGATGTGCTGCTGATAAAATTCTTTAATATTGTGAGCCTGTACCTGTAGGAATTCAAAGACTAGCAAAATGAATGTGCAAGAAATTTGCTACTGTACTGCAATGTGCTTTTTTCTTCGGGTGCTAATGTGTACCATTCTTGAAGAAATTGGCAGACAGGAGAGCTAAGGAAGGTGTTAGTCATAGTCACAGAACTGACCTTTTGTAGCAGATACGTTGGGCGTTACAACATTGTTTTCTTGGCTTAGTAGTTCCCAAAAATCATATTTTACATACGATATGGTGAAATTTGACAGCTTGAATATGTCAGGAACAGAAAAAGATTTTATTACATAGCTGTCAATAGGCAGGAAAATTATAACAATCAACTGGAAAATGGTTTTTGTTCTTTTCATTACAGAATGCTTTACAGCTGCCCTCCGGAGAGCTGAAAGTCAGGATCATCAGCTTTAGAACCTTTAGATGTGGCCCCATGGCCACATCTGTAGGTTTTGTCATGGCGCAGACATCAAGGGCAAGTGACGTGGTTTCATTCAGCTTTTGGCCTGTCTCCCTTTGAATCAGTTTTATAGGGATTCATTATCGTATTTATCTGCATTTATGTGTATGTCAATGTACATGGTTGAGGGGAGATTAATTAAAAATGTTGCCACGTGGTGCTGTGTTTGCATCAGGCATCACTGATGCAACAAGAGGGTTTGCTAGTTGCAGCATGGAGTCAAGCCCCTGAGGAACTTTGATGGACACAACGTCCATTCTCTCTGAGGATGTACCTGTACCTCACAGGTCTCACATTTCCTTCTGGAGATATTCAAAACCTGCCTGGATGTTTTCCTGTGCAACCTGTAGGGAATCTGTTTTCGCAGAAGGTTGGACTGGGGGCATATCCAGACATCCCTTCCAACCTCTGCTGTTCCGTGGTTCTGTGATTCGGCACGTGTAATTTCTGCATGCCATCTTTATATAAACCCAAGGCAAGTTTTGAAATTCCCAAGGTTATATTAGAAAAATATTTCAATTGTATTTTAATTATATGTATTTAAGATAAGTGTCTGTTAAAGATACCGTGAAGTGTGGGTGTGCACAGTCAGCAGAACAAGCTCCAACTTGCCATAGGTGAAATACTAGAGCGTTTGCTTTTCTCTTTTGTAGCAGACTGATCTGCCTTATTGGCACCGTATGTTTTGCATTGTCTTTGTGTCCACATAGGCTTGGCTGGTTTAACACAGAAGGTATGTGCAGAGTTATGGCATGATTGGGGCTGGAGGCACCTTTCTGTCCCTCTAGACCCCCCTAGCCTCAGCAGTGCCACCCAGAGCAGGGTGCCCAGCAGCATGGCCAGGGGCTGTGGGAGATTCCCCCAGGAAGAGCCCCCACAGCTCTCTGATCCCTGTGCCAGGGCTCTGGCATCCACCCAGCACAGCAGTGCTGCTGATGGCTCCAGGTTGTGCCCTGAGCCCAGCTCTGTCCATTTGCACCTCCTGTAGGGATTTATGGCCATGGTGGGATTCCCGCTTCAGGCTGAGCAGACCCAGCTCTCTCAGCTCTCCTCTCAGCACAGCTGCTCCAGAATACCTATAACTTTCTTAGCTGCAGTGGCGGATGTTAGTGGTATGGCAGTAGGGACTGAACTTTCCCATCAAAACCCCTTTAAATCTTGTTGCTGTGTGACAGGTGACAGCAGAGAGACAATCTGACAGTATGGCATCTGACATGGAAGTGTGTATGGAGCAAAGGCATGGAATTGAATTCTTCCATAGCAAAAAAATTGCACCCACTGGCATATATCGACACTCGTGAACATTTATGGAGACCAAACAGTTGATGTGAGCACAGTCACGTGAAGTACACCATGTATATTTCAACAGTTATGACAGTGATGTGAAGTGATGAAGCCATGCTCTGGACAGTCATGTGCAGATAGTGTCGTTTTGACAAACATGGTGAAAATCTGTTAATCACTGGCAAAAAGCAGAGCTAATGGTGGTGACTGTGTTGAAAAATAGCATATTGTAGATGAGAATTTGCTCTATCAAATGATGTTATTGTGCTCTTTGTGTCAGTTGTAGTTTCCACAGAAATAAATAGGAGGCATTACTTTCAGAGCAACCAACTTACATAATAGCAGCCTATTCCAGCGTGCAGTAAAAAGGCACTGCTTGGTCTCTACTTCTCGGTCAGTAGGCCATTATAAGTGTCAGTGAATGCAGATCCTATCATTACGTTTTAATTAGACCAGCATTTACAAGAGAGAGGGGAAAATGCAAATCTCAAGTTAAAACGAAGCCACATTTTTGAGCCACGAGCTTCTATTAAAGCATATAATTAAACTACTAAGTGATTGTTCGCTCCCTGTAGAGTTGGAAGTGTCACTCAACGCAGTAGCTTTCAAGTGTTACCACTATTCATAGTTATAAATAATACAGCTGGTGGAGATAAGGAGTGCTGTAATATGGAGAGTGAAGATAATGTTCATCTTAATGCAGACGGGCGTGAATTTAATCATCTGCTTAATACAGGGACTATGCTAAAGGAACAATCTCAAATGTGTTTATGGAATTAGTCTGAGAGGCACGTGATTTCTAGTGGGCAGTCATTAAAAAATAGGTTTTGGTGACCTTTATTTTTAACAAATCCTGACATTTTTTCTGAATCGCTTAACAAAAATTGCTTCACTCATCCTGTATCCTATCTCCTACTACAGTTGAACATCTTGAGAGCAGGAAGATTAAAGGTGGCAACTGAACGTTTTGTAAGAAGGTGAAATGCAATCCCGTAAAGAAAAGGAACATTATGTTTTTGGACCAAGGGGAAGAACTGAGGCTTTTGGGTCTTTTCAGAAGAACGTTTCTAATTTCCCTGTGCTCAGTGCGGTACAATCAGATCAAAACACCAAGATGTCTTTTAATATTGGCTGCTGTGTGCTATGACCAAACTTGAAAATGAGACCGAACCACTGCGTGGTCTGATTATGGTTTCAAATTGTTTGACCTTTCTGTTGCCGCTGTGAACAGATACATGATGGAATGACAGGTCTGTAATTTTAAAAGCTTGCTGCAAATGCGTTTGGAAGTGAAATATTTGAGCACAGGTCTTCATCTCCTTATCCCATCTCATATTCTGAGCTATTTTGGGGCTCAGGTTAGCATTACATCGACTTTACTTTTTAATGTCAGCGGTGCTGGACAACAATTACAGCGTGTGCAATTTTTGGTGCTCAAAGCAATTGATGGGAGTTGAACAAAAGAATTCCATCGTGCTTTGATATGTGTGCCTTGATGGAAAAATCAGTGGCTTCTTGGCATCTAAATGACTAACTTTACACTCATTGGGCCCTGATTACTCATAGTGGCAGGGAGTTTATGAGGTGCTGGATGAATGGATCCTACAGATGCCGTTAGCTTTAATAACAGGGAACTTTTTTCAACAAAGGTGTGTGCTAGTAAAATCAATTACCGTTCTCATAAAACATGTTAGCAGCTCACTTGTATAACCTTGTAGGCTGAATGTGTGCTGATGGGTTCTTATTAAGATTCATTGTTTGTAATTCGTAGAGCAGCTGTTCCTACCAGGAAAGTACGTTTAATGGAGCTCAGGTGAAGCACAAAAACATCTGAATTCTGCTTACATTATTTGTTGAGAAAGAGTGCTTAACTTTCCTCTAACACTGCATAAATAGGGCAATGTTACAAGGGATGTTATTTTACGGTATGAAAACATCTACGTCTGTGCACCTCCAGGCTTGAAAGTTTTGCCTGATCTTAATTTCTATATACATACATTTCTGAAAACACAGTGTTGATCCCTCCCATCCTGTCTTTGCACACACATTTTAAATTCGACTCTAGCATCCGTCTTCATTATAGAATAGAATCATAGAATCATAGAATCACTAAGGTTGGAAAAGACCTAAAAGATCACCCAGTCCAACCGTTCACCTATTCCCAATAGCTCCTACTAAACCATGTCCCTCAACGCAACATCCAGTCTTTCCTTGAACACCCCCAGGCTCGGTGATTCCACCACCTCCCTGGGCAGTCCATTGCAGTGCCTGACCACCCTTTCTGAAAAGTAATACTTCCTCATGTCCAGCCTGAATCTCCCCTGCCGTAGCTTGAAACCATTCCCCCTGGTCCTATCACTGATGACACGAGAGAAGAGGCCGACCCCCAGCTCACTACAACCTCCCTTCAGGAAGTTATAGAGAGCAATAAGGTCTCCCCTGAGCCTCCTCTTCTCCAGGCTGAACATTCCCAGCTCCTTCAGCCTCTCCTCATCAGCTCTGTGTTCCAGACCCCTCACCAGCTTTGTTGCCCTTCTTTGAACACGTTCCAGGGCCTCAATATCTTTCTTGCAGTGAGGGGCCCAAAACTGGACACAGTACTCGAGGTGCTGTGATAGGAGAAGTGTTAAGTGCTCCTTGGCTTAGTCTTTAGCTAGAGGGGAGAAAACGTGAAGTTCAGAGAAAATGAGTGCAGTGGCTTTGAAGCTGTTTGTGTTTCCATTTGGAAGATTCAAGTGAGAGCGCTCTGCCACGTCCTCAAGTGGTTGGAAAAGACTGGAAATAGACAGGGCTCCTTTCTCCCTGGGTCTTCTTTAACCTCTTGCATCACAGTGCGTTAGCAGATGTGGATCAAGTCATGATTGTGTGCTTGCTGGGTCTGATGGAAGCCCTCCTCTGGACTCTAGAGGTCTTTGGATGGCAATCTCTGGAACAAATTTTGTCTGAGGGTTTTAAGATATTATAGCTGGAAGCTGTTCTGAGCACTTCTATGTGTTCAGTTGAAGACACTTTTTAGGGTGTGTAATTAAAATAAAGGAAAGGCTACAGTTACTAGTAAAGCTTTGAATGTGTTGGCATTTTATAGTTCCTTTGTTTCATGGGAGACTTAATCAGAACTGTTTACAAATGGGAAAAGGTGAAGTCTTTAAATGTTGGGATTTACAGAAACCTATTAAAGTTTACCACTGAAAAAAAAGGGTTTTAGGAAGGAAGGAGACACTGCTTTGCTGTGTTTTCGAGATTATTTCAAAAGTTCAACTTGATGAATACATTGAGAAATAGTTTAAGAAATAAATATGGAATGCTGTCACTATTTTAATGTCAGTGTTACTGAAATACAAAGTAGCATTATCAGCTCACATAATGCATTGACATAAAATAAGCAGTATGTAGGAAGTGGCAAAATTCATGCTGTGATTGGAAACCTTAACTTTGACCTTGCTGGGTGATTTTAACTTCAGCTCTGTGTTGGTGCGTTTGCCTTTAATCTGCAATGTAAATCAGCGACTGTTTTAAATATTCTGACTGGTGAATCACAGATGCTTTTGCATTCAGTTCAGTGTTGTTGCAAATAATAATGCACAGCCTCACTGGAAGCTTTTTTCCTTGCTGGAGTGGCGTATTTACCTTCCCGTGGCTCATTGTGGAAGCATCATTGCCTTCTTACTGTAATGTCTTGCTCTTCTTCAGTGCTGCTTGGCCACATTACTCCTCTCATTAGAGCAGTCACTCTGTACAAGATTGTCTCATTCGTTCTGTCACAGTTGCTTTCTTTTATGCTAGAGCACCTCTAACCACCCACAGAAATCCATCCTTTTGGATTCACAGAATTGTACAGTGGCTTGGGTTGCAAGGGACTTGAAGATCATCCAATTCCAAGCCCCCTCCATGGGCAAGGTTGTGACCCGCTAAATCAGGCCCCAGCTCAGGCTGCTCGGATGGGAATGGATGGCCGCCTTCTCAATCAGCAATATCCACCTGTAACCTTGAGCTGACCCCTCAGGGCCAAGGGGCCACTTTGGAGGAGTGCATTAAGCAGACATGCTGTTGTCATCATGAGCACAGATTTTATTTCTGACATCGCATCCGTTGCTCAATAGGCTGCTCTGTCAGCCCTGGCCATTGCTAAAACAAAAGTAAAGCTCTGCCCAAAACACATGCTGGCTCTCTCAGGTTGGGCAGGTGAGTCATCCTGGCTGGGAGCTGCAGATGGCAGGGCGGGGGGAAGCCCAGTGCCCCCAGTGCATTGTCTGTGTCAGAGATGATGACAGATTCACAGGGCTGGCCAGATGACTTGCCTGCTCACCACCAGGAAATGGTGTAAGAACGTGCTTACAAGAAAGAGGAGCGTTATACAGAGTGCACAAAGAGTTGTGGCAAAAGGTGCACTCCAGCCTTTTAACCTCTGTGATACCCACACGTGCTCCAGGGTGAGCACTGTAGCGCTGGGGTCTGCACTCCTCTGCTTCTGTCAGCCTTTGGCTCCCACCTTGGATACTTTTGGAGGAGAAAGGCAGGATTTGACAGCTCTGTAATTTTGTGACAGCAGTGTGGGCTCATCCCATGTTCCCCGGCTTGTTTATTTCTGGAGCTGATGCCTTGGTGGTGCCCATGTGTCTGTCTGGGTGTGTACCAATGGCTGAGGCTGCTGATGGCATTTGCTTCCAGCATCAGGGCTTTACTCCCATCAGCAGCAGGAAACCTTCCAAAGTCTCCAGGTTGGGCTGGGGCACTGCCCCACTGTGATGGGGCTCTGGAGCTGAGTGGCAGTCAACACCAAGACTAGCACAGGGCTGGCATAGCCAGCTGTCAGCTCAGCTTAAAGAACTTGAATTTCCTTTTGTTACAGTAAGAACACTGTGCTATAGAGGGATCGAGCTGTAGATTTCAAATGTGCAGTAGTCTAATCCAGTGCTTGTAGCTGCTGTTAGAAAGAGGGCCATGCCATCCCTTAAGGCTGCTTAATGCTTGGTTCGGAATTCCTTGCCTGTTGTTGGAGGGTGGATGGTGATAGGACAAGGGGGAATGGTATCAACTGAGACAGGGGAGGTTTAGGTTGGATCTTAGGAGGAAGTTTTTCCCCCAGAGGGTGGTGAGGCACTGGCACAGGTTGCCCAAGGAGGCTGTGGATGCCCCATCCCTGCAGGCATTCAAGGCCAGGCTGGATGTGGCTCTGGGCAGCCTGGTCTGCTGGTTGGTGACCTGCACACAGCAGGGGGTTGGAACTGGATGAGTTCCTTTTCAACCCAGGCCATTCTATGATTGTCTTTTCTTTTTATTATTGTTATTATTGCCATTTTTAAGTGATTTTAATTGCTGTTACTGAGGTTTAATTTGAGAAAAAAACCCACAGCACTTGCTGTGGAGTGTAAGCTAGCGTTGTTCAGTTTGCATCTTTATGCTGGAATTTGGTCATAGGCGTTAGCAGGAGATACAGTTTGTCCTCCTATTCTCTGGGATTGTTCAGAACATCATTGTAGAATAAATCTGTTTTTCTTCATTGCTATTCAAATGATGTGTCCCAGACACATTGATTAATCTCTAAATGTGGCCTGCTGAGATTGAAGATAAGTACGCTCATTGCTATTGTTCTAATTCTGAGCAGAGTCTGTTACAATAAATGGAGCAGTATCTATTGAATTCATGCTGAAAGGTAGCAGTGAAGCAAAGACTTGATTCATTGCATTATCATGTGGATTTTTTCCTTTAGCAACTTTTGCTTTAAATCTATGGTATACTCTTATTTCTAAAAACGCTGGAAACTGTTAAATGCTGGGAATTCAGTGCAAGCCTGTCATCCCTCAGTCACACACTTACAACCGTGTTCTGCAGAACCTGTCGTGAAATTTGCTGGGGCACCGAAGCCCCAGGAAATGTCGTTTGTTTCTCTCTGACTCACACTTTCCTTCCACGTTTGCAGGAGTTCTTTGAGAACCCAGCTTTTCGCCCTGATGGCATGAAGCTCTACCCAACGCTGGTGATCCGCGGCACCGGGCTGTACGAGCTCTGGAAGACTGGCAGATACAAGAGCTACCCCCCTAGCACCCTTGTTGATCTCGTGGCCAGAATCCTGGCTCTGGTCCCACCGTGGACGCGTGTGTACCGTGTTCAGAGGTAATTTTCTGTGGTGGGCTTTGTGTATTGATTTATTGCACTTGGAGGGATTCTGACTTTAATTACAGCAAGATCTGACTCAGCCTGTTAGTATTTTTCAGTCGTAATCGTTAATGCACTAAAGATTTTTAAACTGCTTCCTATCTATTCAGAATGGGAAAGGCCATATAGAATGAGAAGCTGTTTAAACTGAACTGCCTCTCTAATGCACCCATAAACTTCAAGATTTCTGGAGGCCCCATTTTCACTGCCAGTCAGATGAGCATAGGATGTGGCACACGTAGTACTCTAATGATAGTGATGGATAATTGCCTCTTGGCTGTGGGCGAAGTTTCCTATATTTATTACAGGAGCTACAAGACATTTCATTTTTTTTTGGCTCTAAAGACTTCCTGTCTCTCCCCATGGGTGTTGCAGGGTTTTCATGAGTATATTACAATGGTGCTGTTATTTCCATTCAGAAGCCTCGCTTCCCGAGGCGATAGGTGCTACTTGTCTTAGCGCTGTGTTTTCAGTGTGGGGTCTTTCTTGGATTATTTTTCTTCTGTTACATCATACGTGTCTAATATTAGGAAGGGAAGCTATAGAGTACTTAACCTGGTTCTGCATGTGCAAACAGTACTCTGCTGGCTTACAGCTATATGAGCTGCAGACAGTGCCAGTGCCTGGCTCTTTGAGTATCAAAACCATAGAACAGTTTAATTGGAAGTGTCCCTTAAAGGCCACCTGGTCTCACTCTCTTGCAGTGAACAGGAGCACCCACAGATCCACCAGTTGCTCAGAGCCCCGTCCTGCCTGACCTTGGGTGTCTCCAGGGATGGGGCATCCACTGCTATCTGGGCAGCCAGAGGAGGAAGTTTCTGGTGTCTTGGTCTGTGATATAAATAAGCCACTGTTGACTGCAGCTTGGAAAAGCATTCTTTTAGGATGCCTTTTTATATTAATGCAGACAGACTTTCATAGGACCTTATCTGAAATAATACCCATCTTCAAGAAAATGAACTGCAGGGGCACGTCAGTTCTTTGTCTGAAGGACAGATGCAAACAGAAAATCTCTGCAAACCTATAAGAGAAGGAAAATATCACTATAAGGAATGGGAAAATTGATTTGAGCACAGAACAAAATAGGAAATAGCCCTGCATAAGGCAAGGTAGGGAGCTGGGAATTTCCTGTCAACCAAAGGAATGAGATTCTGGAGCAGCTTTGCAAAGTTACCAAAGAGAAATAGGAGAAAGTATGAATGTAGGAAAGCTTGATTGGGTTGATAAGCATGGTGGTGAATCCAGCAGTCTATTAACAGAGACGTGGATGAAACTAGTGGCTGCAGCCAATCTCTAAAGGATGTGGTACTAATGAAGAAGGCAAAACATGTCTTATAGGAAACATCTACTTGTTGTTGCCTCAGGCTTTTCATGTCAGTCACAGAGGCATTATTAAAGACAAACTTCTGTCTTTTTTCTCTCTGCATGTCTGTCTTCCTCTCCCTGGTGGATTCCGGCATAGACAGAGTGTCCCATTTGTTCATGATGCTGTTACCATAGCGCGTGTCTGAAACAAATGGCTTTGTTCTTAGAGGGCTGCAGGAGTTTGCTGCCTAGCAGATCTTCCTCTGAAGAACACAGGCCTGGAAGAGTGTCTGCTTGGCACACTGGTTTCCTTGGGCTTGACAGTGGGTCTCTCCAGTCACCAGCAGCAGCCTCCATCCAGCTGTCATCCAGCTGTCAGTTGTTACGCTCCAGCAGAATAACTGTTTCCTTGCTGACTGGCTCATGTTATCTGAAACCTGTTCTTGAGGATTACAGATCTGTACACCTCCAGTGCAAAGTCCAAAATCTATTACTTTGATCTAAATTGCTTTCAGGGTCGTTGTGTGGCTCTGCAGCACAATAACGAACAAAGCCAGATTTCTGAAATGTTTGTGACCTCTTCGCAGCACTGCTTTGCTGAGGGCTGTGATAGGATGAAGGGGAATGGTTTTAAACTAAAGGAGAGGAGATTTAGATTAGTTGTTAAGGGGAAATGTTTCACTCAGAGGGCAGTAAGGTCCTGCCATTGCTGCCCAGAGAGGCTGGGGATGCTTCATCCCTGCAGGTGCTCAAGGCCAGGTTGGATGGGGACCTGGGCAGCCTGAGCTAGTGATTGGCAACCCTGCTCACAGCAGGGGGTTGGATCTAGGTTGTCTTTGAGGTCCCTTCCAACCCAAAGCTTCCTATGATTCTATGAAAACACTGTGGAATTCCTTCTGTTTCATTAAACCAAATTAAAGGGGTAGCATACTCAGTGCTAATGGCTGGTTGGAGGGGAATGTTTCTTCATGGCTGCTTCGTAACTGTTGGAGATGCTTAATACTGTATTTGTCCTGAATGTTTGTGAAGCTAATGTTTGTTCTGTGCTCAAATCAATTGGCACCTAAGTCCTTTGTGTGGAGAGGTGTGAAATGACAGCAGCAGTTGCCACATCTTGAGATATTTCCTTTAGTGAATCTGGGTGTTTTATGTGGATGTTATTTTCACCGAACCAGTGGGGGCATGTAGGTATGAATTAAAATAAAATACTTAACTGAGATCCTACAACAAGTCATGGCTTAGAATAGTAAAAATATCCCTGTTCATTGCAGGGGAGTTGGACAAGATGACTTTTAAAGATCTCTTCCAACTCAAATGGCTCTATGATTAAAAAGGGACTTGGACTCCCACCATCTGTTCTAATCAGCTGGTTAACAAGTGTCCTAAGTGATGCAGAATATTAGAAAAACAGAAGGTGAGATAGGCCTCATTGAGGCTTCTGGCAAATGGAACACTAACGTTAATAAGGTCAGGGTGTAATCCCCCATATCCCTCAGTTTGTTTAGCATTTGAGCAAGTCCTGAAACTGCTAGGACAACAGTTTGGTGTCTGTTCAAAACAGGCTGTTATGTGTGTGCTAATGATGCACCCAGGGTATTTATTTAAATGCCCTACCCTGATTTGAATTGGCGATAGAAAACCTCTTTCTTGCTTACTTTTCCTTAAAAAGCTTATTTTTCACATTCATATTTTAATCTGGCTTGCTCCCTAGCAGGCAGATGAGAGATGCTCAAGTTACCTTATCTTGTAATCTTTCATTTATTTACGGTAGATTATTTACTCTTTCATATGCCACTCCGGATTCAGCTGAAGACTTGGTTCTAGAAGATGTCAGGGCATTTTATCTGTGTCCCTCCAGGGGAGATGCATACAGTCTGACTTCTTGGAGTCGTTCCATAATTAGAAGAAAGGCGTTTTAGTTAGATTATCATTGTAGATCTAACATGCCCTGATGAAAATGCTGTTCTCCTCTTGTGTGTCCTTTAGTCACAATGTGAAGTGCTCATTTCCTCTAATTGAAGCTCTTTGAAGTATGTTGTGTTGGCTCTATGGTTTCATATTTACTCAAAGAAACTCACTGAATAAATGAACTGGTTAGCTAATTGTATTTTGCCTCAGCTTTTGGCACAGGAGTGTAAGAGGTGAGAAATGTGTCGTGTATCTCTTGCTTCATAAGAAGAATGTAGCAAGGAAAATAGGATGGGGAAGTAGAACCCAAGACCCCTGGGCTCAGCCTCATGCTGGAGAAAATTGTACTGAAATCGAAGTGTGATGCTGCCCAAGGGAGGTGGTGGGGTCACCATCCCCAGAACTGTGGGGATGTGGCACTGAGGGACGTGGTGGGCAGTGGGCATGGTGGGGGGGTGGGTTGTTGTTGGACTTGGGGATCTCAGAGGTCTTTTCCAACCGTCATGGGTGCATGGTCCTGTGCTGAAATGAGAGGAGATCCCTGGAGTCTGAAGCACTTTGTTGGCATTCTTGATGGTATTGGAAAATTTTCCTTTTCTTGCCCCCTTGCCAAGTGTCTCACACTTCTGCAAACTGAAGCAGCACAAAGATGAAGCCTTTAGGACCCTTGAAGACCTTTTCATTTTATACAGCTGATGCCAAAACCAGTAATTGTTAATGATTTGAATGCAAGTCCTCAAGGAACTGAATAGATCAATTAATACGTTTTACAGAGGTCATCAGACAGCTGCTAGATGGTGATGAGTTTCAATCACTACTGAACCAAGATGGATTAAGCTAATTACATTACCAATTCCCTGAACCATCCCATTCTCTGCGTGTTTTTTGTGATACTCTGTTCTTTTCTTTGTCTGTGAAAATATTCAAAAGAACAAGAGGAGGAATACTGACCAAGAAATGTATATAAGCCACATTTGAAGACCAACCTGCTGTATAACTTACTGAAAGACTTTCACATGTGTACAGTCCTTGTTTCTCTGTAGAGGATCAGAAGTTTTTAGTCGTGCAGTTGGGTGGTGTTTCATTAGAAGTGCCACGGTGGAGCTTCAGCAGGAAGGGGAAGAAGAAGGGTTTGCAGTTGCTGTGGAATACTGCATTAGACAGAAGGGGAGCATGGTTGGGATGTCCCACAAATTGTCATGCTTCTTTTTCAGCTTTATTTGGTTGCATAAATCCTCTGTTTCCCAGAAGTACAATCTGACAGTGAAGGCAGTGGAGAAGCCAAATCTGCTGTTCCTTTCCAATTTCATTTTAGAACCTCCCTTGGAGAGCTCGAAGAGAGGGTCTTGCCATTTGCTGACCCACTGATTTACGTTCCCACAGGCAGACTGTGGGCTTTCTGGCTGGACTTTGCTGCCAATCATCAATTCAACAGAACTCTCTCTTTTA
Organism: Lagopus leucura; assembly: GCF_019238085.1. NCBI lineage: Eukaryota > Metazoa > Chordata > Aves > Galliformes > Phasianidae > Lagopus > Lagopus leucura. The sequence goes on from NW_024962287.1 coordinate 5,076,981, forward strand.
AGCTTCCCAATATAAACATGTTGTAATTCTGATGAACTTTCCCTTACAGTCATAGAGCTCAGAAAGACGCAGTCTGGTTCCCAGTTGCTGATCTTCAGCAGAAGGCGCCATGAAGAGTGACTGATCTTGAGACCTATGCTAGGCATGGGCTGGAAGATCTTTTTTTTTTCCCTTAGTGAAGAGCTAAAGGCAAAATAATAACCTATTTCTCAGGGTTGTAAAAGCCTACTTTTGTCCTCAGTCTTTTTTACTAAGCTTTCTCCTTCCATTTTCTTCCTGCTTTCAGTTAATTTTCCCCTGTGTTATTTCTTGTTCAACCAAAGACTTGAAACAAATGTAATTCAGATAAGTTCTGTGCTCTGCTATTTGGGATCTTGGCCGAGGTGACCATAATGGTGCTTTATGGTGAAAGTCTGCTAATGCAGTTGCTTGAGGTTGTTTTGTTTTCCTTTAATACACAGAGACATCCCAATGCCACTGGTGAGCTCTGGAGTGGAGCATGGGAACCTGAGGGAGCTTGCCTTGGCCAGGATGAAAGATCTTGGGACACAGGTAAGGTGTTTGTCAATCAGTATTTGGGCAGAGCTGCTTGGTGACATCACACAAAGTAACATCACTTTTGAGAAGAAGTGATCAGAAGACACAATAGGAGCCAGTTTTATTGCTGAATTAGAACAATCTGCCAGCAGTTTTTTAAAAAACACAAACAACCACCTTGATATTTCAGTAAAGCTGGACTAAAACTTGCCTATCTCTGAAGGTAATAGTTTGTAATATTCTATTTTTTTTTTTGACAGGAGGAAACCTTTTAAGCTAGAGAAAAGGATTTATTTTTAATTTATGCTATTAGAATTTCTCCTTCATTTCTTTTTCCCACGCATGCACTTACTTGACTGAACAATTGGAAGAAAAGCTCTTAGTCTGAGGCCAGACAAATCTTCCAAGAGACATTTCAGCGCAAACAAATGAGACTTGATATTCCTGATATTTCTAAGGTCAAATAAAAATACGAGCAGGGATGGGGAGAAGGAGGGGAAGAAGGAATTGCATTTATCTTTTAAGTCAGAGGCTGATAGGTGTACTCAGCCTTGATTCGCAGTACCCCACATTGCCTGCTCTGACACCGCTTGCTGGTTGAACCTCTCTCCAAAACCCAGTCATCAGCCACAGTTTGCAGGTCCTGTAACCTCCAGTGAAGTTATGTCCAGGCTCTGCCTTTTCTTGGGACAGCCAGCTTGACAGACAGAGCATCACACAAACCCTGTGCTCCTTCTGACTGTTCCAAAGGGCTTTCATTGCTTTGGTGTCCTGGTGCAGAGGCAGATCCTCATTGCAACAGTTCCATGCATCTGTGATGTGACGGAGTGCTCCCTCCTTCTGTCTCACCTTTCCTTAGAGAGGTTTTTAAGGCATTCCTACATCCAACTGAATGGGAAAGAGGCAAGAATGGGGTGACCTATTCTGTAGTGAGAACCTGGCTTTGCGAGGAGGGAACTGAAAGCCAAATCCAGATGGGTGGCCATGTGTGCTTCTGGGGCTACTGAGCGAGTTAGATTTTGTGTAATTCCAATTGAGGCATGGGGGATGGAATGGTTTGGGGGAAAAAAAACAACAACAAAACAAGTGAAGGAGCGGTGTGGGACAGTGCAGTAATGACAGTTTTTGCAGATGTAGCCTTTAATCCTTTTTGCTTAAATACAAAGGATACTGAAGAAGCGACAATAAAAGCTTCATCTCTTAATAGCTCCACATAAACTTGTGCTGCTGAACCATCTGATTGGTGTTTAACGTGGATAGTCCTTACTGCCTTTTCCATCTCACTTGGATCTTGCAGCTGCAGTGCAAAAGATCAGCAAATAAACTGCAGTGTCTTCCTTCCTGCTGGGCTTTCTTTATCTACTTAATCTCTCCTAACCTGCTGCCCTGGACTTCCTCCTTAAATCATTCCTCACAATCTCTCTCCAGTAGCAGGCCAAGATTTGGCAGAGAGCTTTGCTGGCCACAAAAGCTCCTATCCCTCCTCCTGGCTTTTCACTTCTAAACCAGGCAGGGGAGACAACCTCCGTGCTGCAGCAAAGCCTTTTCAATTGAACTCTTTAGGGCTACTAGTGAACCCTTCCTGGGTTGGGTGCTAAAACCACATCATTTCATCTGAACTTGATCAAGACCAGCTGGAGAAGCAGGAATATCTGATCTATGGCACTCAGCTGAGCCCAGTAACGGAGCTGACCCATTAAGGGCTTGTCAAGCTGGCAGTCTTTGCTGTTAGAAGAACCAAATCTGTAAAAAATTGCTGCTGTGCAGATGATTATAGATTTTAATTTAGTGAGGCAGAAACACTGCAGCTGGTGGAGTGAGAGAGCAGTCTGCTGCAATACAGCTTGAAATATAAGGTACTGTTGTGATTTTCTTGTATTGGAGGAGAAAGCGATAAATATGCTTTGTCCTTTCATCCCTGAGCTTGGAAAAATAGAGAAGGCCAAGGCAAGGACCTTCGGGAATTCAATATTCATAGGCTCCCTAGCGGAGCTGAGCTGGCTGTGGCAGTTCTGGCTTATCCCATCTTTGGTATATGGCTTAATGAGTTTGTTTAAGGGGTGGGGATCAGTTTATGCCAGCACCACAACTGGTGTCTGTGAATGCTGGAAAGGAGTTACTCATGAGCAGCTTTGCTGGAGGTGCAGGGTGCTCGGCCACTGGGTGCAACTGGAGATACATGAACGTTGGATTGAGACACTGAGTTTTAGAACATCTTCCCAGAATATGTTGTCCTGAGGTTCCTCATGAAGTGTTCAGCCTTACCGTGCTGTTTGTGTAGTCAAAAGTCATAAAGCAGAGAAGAGTTTGTCTGCTCTAGCATCCTGGTAGTCCAGTGAATCCCAGTTTCACCGTAGCCCACAATAACAACCGTGCTTCTTTTCCTGCTATTTGGGAGATAGTTACCTTCTGTTGACAATGGAATTCAAAAGCATTCAGAGAAGAATGAGGCATGAGATAGGGCCGTGCTTGTGCTGGGTATCCTGAATTTCTGTGGGAACTGGATTTTCACACGCTCTGTTCCTGTCTCAAAGTCTGGCTTTTGTAAGTACGCAGCCGGGGAGGCCTCATCGCTGATAGAATGATTACAGCCCGGTGGCCAAGGTTGTCTTCAAGTGCTGCAGCACCTGTGGAGTGAGCAAGCCTTTGAAACAGCTGCTTTGAGTAAAAGTACTGCTTGGCTGACAAGAGTTGGATTAACCTTCACTTTGGATGTTAGGATAAACCTGCTAAGACGTGCACGTGTTTTGGTCTTTGCAGTAGGACTGCTTATGCTGTCACAACTGTTCACTGATGTGAGTGGCTGCCAAATTACTCAGCTTCCACTGGTTCTGCTGAGATGTACAAAAGCTTATGCAAGATATAATCCATCTCAGAAGCACTGAGCTTGGAGGCTTTTCTCCTCTTCTGTCTGACTTCTAAAGGAAGAAAGATTTTGGTTGTCTTTATTTTCTCTTTTGTTAGTCCCAAGCATTTGTGATGCACCGTGGAAGCCAGATTAGCATTAGACTTGGGTAGGACCTCTACAGCAGTTCTCGTGTGATCATTTAAGAGCAATAATAGGCTTGTTGAAAATAGCAAAAGCATTATTTAAAGACTTTAGCACCTTAGCATAAATTTGCCAATGTTACACCTTTCAAATGTAGGTTAAAAATGAATTATGCCAAAGCCTTTCTCTGTTCTTTTGTTCATGTCGACTTCCCCTCCGTACCCTAGTAGTTGTGAATCAAAGGGTGCATTTCCTCATGATCCATAATGGTTGCTTAGTGAAGTTATTTTTTACCAGCATGTCTTTCCTTTTAGCATTAAGACCTCTTTCCAAGGTGTATTAGGGTCGGATTGGTGAGCATTTTCATTTCAAATTCATCTTTGTAACTACATACTATTTCAGCTTAATTTTGAGCCCAATGGGTGGCTGGAAACCTGTGCATTTCAGAGCCTAATGTATTTGTTCTTTGTGTTTCTTTCCTTTTCTTTTCCAAGTGTCGTGATGTAAGGACAAGAGAGGTTGGAATTCAAGAAATTCACCATAAAGTGAGACCATATCAGGTAGGTTTTGTCTCCTTTCTAGGAGCTTGCTTCAGACACAGTTTTTTATGTGCGTTTGAGGTGTTGGGACCCATTTGTTGCACATCCATTCCTGTGGTTTGCCTTTGTAGTTGGATCCGATTTTCCATTTATTTTCTCAGCATGTTTGGATGTCTTTTCTTTAAGTGCTGTCACGTGCTGAAATTTATGGACCACCATGTTCAACAAACTGGCTGTAGTCACCAGTTATTTGAGTATTTGCACTACAACTCTTTCTTTTGCTTTTCAACCTTCCCTTTTCTCCCCCCTCATTTAAAAACAACAACAACAACAAAAGATTTAGAATGTACCAAAACCACTGTACATGCATACTGAGCAGGAATGAATATTTAGCAAGATGAATTCACAGCCTTTTGTGGGAAGGCTGTGTTTATGTAGGCAAACAGTGCGTGTATAAATCCACTTCTGCACGTGTACGTATATATTTCTGAGTAGATCCATTTAGCATATGACACATATGCTGTGTTTTTCCTTCCTAAAATAGCCCACATAAAGATTACTGTGCTTGTTTTATAGAAAGGAAAATATGTGCTGCTGAATTTCAAATATCCAATTCGGGAAACCAATTCTGTGTCTCTGATTACAAGAAGGGATCTATCCTTCTGGAAGGTAGTTAGGATGTCCATGGCCATGTATTGGACTCAAGGGGATGAGCTTTCTAAGATCACATTGGCTTGGGATCCACAGAGTACAGTCATTCAGGTTGGAAAAGACCTCTCAGATCCCCAAGTCCAACCCAGCCCACCCCACCGTGCCCACTGCCCACGTCCCTCAGTGCCACATCCCCATGGTTCTGGAGCACCTCCAGTGACCCCACCACCTCCCTGGGCAGCTGTGCCACTGCACCACTGCTCTTTTGGAGAAGAAATATTTCCTAATATCCAACCTGAACCTCTTGTGGCACAACTTAAGGCCATTACCTAGATATGTGTATGTATATAGGTATGTATGCTGTGGCCAATCAATGCAGCATGGAAGTGTATAATGATCCCTGATAAATTATCTTGTTCTTACCAACTTTTGTAAGAACTGAGGCTGTGCAGACTCATTTGTACATAGGCCATTCAGCCTTTCTGCTCTCTTCCACTTATCTGATCTGTGGCCACTTCACAGAACATCTTCCAAAGATGCCCATTTTCATCAGTGATCTGAACTGTACATTTCTTGAATTGTTAGCAAATAGCTTATCATAGGGTTTTCAAAGCAGTGTTAAGTTGAATATTCCTTTTGTTAAGCTCACCTATCCGAGTGGCAGGAGGATGTCATTATGTAGTCATAGCAAAATTTGTCATGACAGCAAGCAAGAGAAATATTGTGGAAATGGTGTAATTTTTCATGAGCTATAGACTAATGACAAGGTATGATGTTTTCTTGGCTTTGTAAGTAAACAACACATCTTCTTGATGAGAGAGGCTATCATGTCAGAACAAAAATGAATTAATTGTTTCCTATAATTAGTTGCACTTTATGCAGCTTCTTTCTGCTAAGGATCAGTAGGCTGTATGTATTTTTGTAATGGTGATGGTGTGTCTGCTTTTGAAAGTCTTTGAAAGAAAAAAATAAATCAATTTGGAGTAGATTACTTGCCCATAGCTGCTTATTTACAGAGCTGTCTCTGAGCTCCCTTTTCAATTAGTGGCGTTTCTCCATAGCAGTGGAAGGTACTTGCTTGCTCTCAGAGTGGTCAAAGCTGTGCAGCTCTGTGTAATAGCTGTAAAAGTGCTCTGGTGAATTGTCACTGTAAAGAGATGTTGGACTGGCAGTTTTTGAAGGGCAAGAGGCAGTAACACTTCCTGCTTTAACACTCATGTAGGTTTGTATCTGTAACAGGTAGATGCTACTGTTTCTGCAAAACATGTGTTTTTTTTTCTTTATTAAGGTAATGATCTTCATGTAGAGTGAGAGCAAGGCAGATTTTAGAGCTCTTTTAGGTTGAGTGTAATCTGCAGTTGGGTTTTCCCTTTATTTCTCAAGGTAAGTTTGGCAGTCTACCAATGGATATCCCGTCCCTGGAGGTGTTCAAGGCCAGGTTGGATGGGGCCCTGGGCAGCCTGGGCTGCTATGAAATGTGGAGGTTGGTGGCCCTGCGTGTGGCAGGGGGTTGGAGCTTCATGATCCTTGAGGTCCCTTCCAACCCAACCATTCTGTTATTCTGTGAAAAGTCTGTGAATATGGTGGATGTCCATATCTACCAGACAACCTGGAGGTGACCCAGCCCTGGAGGCTGACTTTGGCCACGTTTCAACCAGTATCTATCTCAGAAGAAAAAAGCTTTGACCATCTCATGATCACTCCAACCTCTTTGAGGGGAATTGTGTGGGGAATACAAAAGATTTGATTGAGCAGGGACTTCTCTGATTCTCAGTTCATGTTGTGTGGTACGTGCTATACGATGCACGTAACGCAAAGCCTGCTGGTGGAGGTTCCTATAGGCTTGGTTCACTTTTGCCTACCAAAGCCTTTTGGATGGGCCAGGGCATCCGGGCACTACTGAAGAGCTAGCAACCACGCCACATTTTCTGTATTTTTTTTTTGAGCTTGCTCTCAGGAGAAATCAAAAGTTTTCCAGTCTTGCCATTTTGAACTCTCAATATGACATTTTCTGCTTTGTTTTTGGAAACAAGCATTGAGTTGCGGTGCTTTTCCTCAGCAAGTTCCCCATATGACTTGAACAGCAGAACGTGGTTCTTAAAAACCCTCGTGCTCTCCCATTTCCCTGTATGTTTCCATTTTCCTTGTGGCATTAGGTGCACACCAGCAGACCTGGATCAGCCTGTGCCAGCTGTCCTCAGTAAGCTGGAGCGTAGTTGTGCTTGCAGAGAATTTGGCACGTTGGCTGACATCTGTTTGGGCACTTACCCCATGAGCTGTACGTCAGTGTCGAAATGAGCCCTGCTTCCGTAGTCAGTACAGGATTTAATTGCCAGTTGCCTTCACCCAGGCTTTGTCATGGAGCAGAGCAGGCAGGAGACAGGATCCCTTATGGCTTTTCTGTAAACAAATCTTTAATTCATGGGTTTCTGTGTATTAAGGGATTTGTAGAAGAAACACAGAGATCCTTTGCTTGAGTTTTTGTAGTGGTACTGGGAAGAGCAATGGCGAGGTGTACACAAGGATCTCGCACTTCATGGTTCAACAAATCCAAATGCAAGATCTTGCACCCGGGTCGAGGCAACCTCTATTGCCAACACAAGCTGGGGGGTGAAAGGATTGAGTGCAGCCCTGCTAAAAGAGACCTAGGGGTACTGGTGGATGGGAAGCTGGATGTGAGCCAGTACTGTGTCCTCACAGCCCAGAAGGCCAGCTGTATCTTGGGCTGCATGCAAAGCAGCATGGCCAGCAGGGTGAGGGAGGTGATCCTGCCCCTCTGCTCTGTGCTGTGAGGCCTCACCTGGAGTACTGCATCCAGATGTGCAGTCCTCAGTGCAGGAGAGACGTAGAGCTGTTGGAGTGCATCCAGAGGAGTGGCACAAAAATGATCCCAGGGATGGAACAGCTCTCCTATGAAGACAGGTTGAGAGAGCTGGGGCTGTGCAGCATGGAGAAGAGAAGGCTGCAAGGTGACCTGAGAGCAACCTGTCAGTGTCTAAAAGCAGAACTACAGAAATGAAGGGGACAGACTCTTTAGCAGGGTCTGTGGTGACAGAACAAGAAATAAGGAAAAAGTATTTTACAGTGAGGGTGGTGAGGCACTGGAACAGGGTGCCCAGTGATGTGGTTGATGTCCCGTTCCCGGAGACTTTCAGAGTAAAGCTGAATCAGACCCTGGGCAACCTGATCAAGCTGTGGTATCCCTGTTCATTGCAGGGGAGTTGGACTGGATGGCCTTCAGAGGTCCCTTCCAACTCTAAGGATTCTGTGATCAATTCTGTGTGCATCATCAGGGAGTAACTGTTGGATACACCAGTGTCACCCTTATGCACGGGACATCCACTGGTATTGGCCATTCACATTTGAATTCCTAAAGTTGAAGGAGTGTCTCAAAGTGATGGTGCCATAGTGATGTGATGGTTTTAGTTTTGCTCATGGGTTGGTTTTTGAAGCAAACGCTCTGATCATTCCCTGCTTAGAAAGCAATGGGAAGCGCGGGGCCCTGATGCCTTTCACATAGAATTAGAAAGCACCTTCCATGAGCACACTACTGTACACCATACATGAATGGGTGCTTAGTTCTAGGGGTGAGAGTAGAACTGGAAAACCCCAAACATGTACTGTGGGGTCATGAGGTCCTCAATCCTGCAGGCTAGGTGGGCGCTGCTACTGCTCATCTGATGGGCAATGTGGGAAGGAATGTTGGTCTGCTTAGCAGCTGGGTGTTGCAGGTGGGCAAGGGAGCCCCTGCAGCAAGGATGGGTATGTATTCCAGCTATAGCAGCTCAATTCAGAGCACGAATAGAGTGACTCATCATGTCACCACAGATGTGCCTTTACTATCATCAGTGACAGGATACATCAAATTAACTGAGTGAGAACTCTACTACAAAGAAATGCAACTACCATTGTGTGAGATTGGATCAGGTCTCATGTTGCTCTAAATCTGAACTTCTGTAGTTTCTTGGGTCCTGGGGCTGCTCCTTAGTGTCTGAAAAGAAGTTTTTTCCCTTCTTTCTGCTCCCTTCTCCATCAGTTATTCTTTATAGCTTCTAGGTGCTCTGCAGTACCAATTTCTTCTACCCAAGCATGATCTATATTGTATTCTCCACAGTCAGTCAGCCCTCACCTTGCTTTTCCCTTCCACTTGTTGTGATCTTCAGTACTGCCTTTATCTAGATAACTATCAGAACTGGTCAGCTCTCGGGGTACCTGTTGGGGTGGGTTTGGTGTCTCCATCTGAAGGAGATTCCTGCAGATTCTATAGAAGGTACTTGTGTAATTTATGATGTGGTGCAAGGAATTCTGGAACTCAGTAAGTGCTCAACACTGTTTCAGATCCACTCCTGTTGCAGTTTGCACTTGTAGTTACATCCAGTGTGTTTGCTGGAAGGAACCAATTGATAGTTACTAAAGTTGGCTGCTTCACAGACACCTCAAGTCTTTTCTTTTGCAAAGCAGCAAAGACATGGCCCTAAAAGCAGGTCTGATGAAGGCAAATGCAGCACTACTCACTCTACGTTAGTTAATTTGTCTTTACAATGGAAATTCAATTATAGCAATCCCTTGGTTACTGGAAAGAGTTGCAGAAGCTCCAGTATCTTAAAAAACCTGCTTTTAGATTGCTGACTTACCAACAGGTGGCCATGTGGGTTACCAGCCTTTCTGGAAAGCATGCAAATAGGCATTGAAGACTAGTTCAGTCCCACTGATAAATACATTTCTATTAAAGTAGTCCATGTCTTTAATATGACTACAGGAATATCAGTTCTTACCCAGTATTGCTAAAATCCATCTAGAATTAAATTGGCCTCTAAGAAAGCACTTCATGTTTTCTCTGAATCATAATAGTACACAAAATTGGTTTTTGCCTTTTCAGTGTGTTGCTAAAGTATTTTAACAGGTTTTTCTTCTTCATATTCTTCATTACTTCTTCTCTTTGACCAGATTGAATTAATTAGAAGAGATTATGTGGCTAATGGTGGCTGGGAGACCTTCCTGTCCTATGAAGACCCAGAGCAGGACATTCTCATTGGCCTCCTACGACTGCGAAAGTGCTCAGAAGAGTCCTTCAGACCTGAGCTGAAGGGGGGTGTTTCCATTGTGAGGGAGCTGCACGTGTATGGGAGCGTGGTCCCAGTGAGCAGTCGGGATCCTTCCAAATTTCAGCACCAGGTACCTCAAACCATCTTTATTTTTCATCTGTACGTCCTGCTCTTCCCCACTACTTCCAGTATAATTGGAGAAGGACCTTCATTCATTGTTTGGATTGTAGTGTGCTTCTCCATCTCCAAGCAGTTGGAAGAGAAGGTTATCAAGACTAGTTAATATGAATTCACCATGGGGAAGTTGTGCTTGATCAGCCTAGTAGCTCTCTATGATGTCCTCACTGACTGGATAGAAGGGAGGAGGGCAATGGATGTTGTGCACCTTCACTTCAGCAAGGTGTTTGATGCTCTCATAACATCCTTGTTATGAAACTTAGAAAATGTGGGATACATGAGTGGATGATGAGGTGGATTGAGAACTGGCAGGCTGACAGAGCTCAGAGGGTTGTCATCAGCAGTGTGGAGTCTGGTTGGAGGCTGTTCTCCAGGGGTCAGCACTAGTCCTGGTCTTGTTCAGCATCTTCACTGATGACCTGGGTGAACGGATAGAGTCCACCTTCAGCAAGTTTGCTGATGATACAAAGCTGAGAGGATTGACTGACACACCTGAAGGCTGTGCTGCCATTCAACAAGGCCTGGACAGACTGGAGAGTTGGGCAGGGAGGAACCTGATGAGGTTTAACAAGAGCAAATGTAGAGTCTTGCACCAGTGGAGGAATAACCACATGCACCAGTACAGGCTGGGGGATGACCTGCTGGGGAGGAGCTCTACAGAGAAGGACCTGGGTGTTCTGGTGGACTACATGTTTGCCATGAGCCAGCAGTGTGCCCTCGTGTCCAAGAAGACCAATGGGATCCTGGGGTGCATTAAAAAAAGAGCATGGCCAGCAGAGCAAGGAAGGTGATCTTCCTCTTCTATTCTGCCCTGAGGATGCCACATCTGGACTACTGCATCCAGTTCTGGGCTCCCCAGTTGAAAAAAGACAGGGATCTCCTAGAAGAAGTCCAGTTCAGGGCCACAAAGATGACGAAGGACCTGGAGCATCTCTGTATGAGGAAAGGCTGAGTGACCTGGGACTGTTCAGCTTGGGGAAAAGAAGACTGAGAGAGGGATCTGATCAGTGTTTGTAAATATCTAAAGGGAGGTGGAAGGCAAATGGATGCAGCCAGGCTCTTCTTGGTGGTGTGTAGCAATAGAACAAGGAGCAATGGCCTGAGACTTGTACATAGGAAGTTCTGTACAAACGTGGAAGAATTTCTTTACAGTAAGGGTGATGCAGCACTGGCACAGGCTGCCCAGAGAGGCAGTGGAGTCTCCTGTGGTGTTTTTAAAGACTTGTCTGGATGCTGATCTGTGTGACCTATTGTAGGGAACTGCTTTAGCAGGGATAGGACTCGATCTCTTGAGGTCCCTTCCAACCCCTGCAGTGCTGTGATTCTGTAATAAAAATGCAATTGAATTTGAGCCCCTTCTTGCATTTCACGTGCTGAAATCCTGCTGCTTCTGAGGTTTTGCTGCTGTGATAGTGTTCAGGCAGTTGCTACTGCTCTGACAAAAAAAAAAGCATGGCTGAAAACTGCCTGCCTTACTCATGTCTGTACAGTGTGAGAGCCCATCTATGCTGGTGCTCATTTGGCTTTCGAGCGTCCCTGGTTCTGAAGTGTGTTTCCTTTGATATCCTGTACTGTACATCAGACTTCACTGCAAAAGTAAAGCGGAGGGGACGTCTCCACTGTGTGGGTGTATTTCCTTCTAAAATGGGTCTTGTTCAGTAGAGAAATTTCACTTCTGAAGCCTGAAGCAGTTGCAGATGGGAAGGTGAGCAGTTTTGAGGCCTGCCCAGTTTTCTTTCAAGGAACCATTTATTGAACAAAAGAAATCTATAATCCCTATTACCGAAACGGAAGAAATTCAGCTTTGGTTCTGAGATGTTTCCTGGTGCAGGTGGTTTGGAGAGGCTTTTGAGTAAAGCCTCTTAGTGATGCCCGATGGTTTATTTTTGCTTCAGAGCCACTTGTGAGGCCATTTCATCTGTATCTTAAAAGCATGTGAAGAATGGGCTGGAAAGCTGTGTTTCTAATTCCTCACAGCGAGTCGTATGAAAATTGCACATTATGCCTCTGCGGAGTATAACGTGCTGTGGCTTGCAGGGAGCAAAAATGGGAATTACATTTTGCCCTGGTAGATGTTGAACCTTTCGAGTGAGCTTTTAAAAAAGCAATCGGTTTGTCCTCTGTGCCAGAACTGCTCAAGGCTGATGTTTTAAATTAACTTCCTTGTATTTATTAATCATTCCCTGAGTATATGTGCATTAAGATGCAGTTTGGCTAGACGCTGATGACGTTTAGCCGTGAGGCAGAGACTGTTTAAAAACAATAATTAATAAGGGAATAGCGAAGGCATCTACTGTAAAATGGCTAACAGTTCAAAATTTTGGAAGGGAAAACTGGCCATCCAAAGTATTAGAGAATAATTTAAAAAGAAGTTGCCAACTATGAACATTAAAATAGGCTGGAAGTTGGAATGTCACGGTACATGACGCACTGTTCGTTTGCAATAGTCGGTTGTCGGGACATTAAGCAGAAAGAGTTCTTTGCAGTTGTGGGGACAATTTCGGATTAGAACAGCACTTCAGAAGATTTCAGTGTATTACTTAAAAATGCCTGTAAGTGTTAAGTGCTTTTTGAATTAAATCGCATCCGCTTCAGTTTCAGCGCAGCCCGAGTCTGTACATTTTGTCAGGAAAACAGATGAACAAAGAGCCAAGTGTAATTCCTGCATCCTAATGTTACAAGTGAATTAATCCAATCAATTATGCCCAGATATATAGGACAACTAAGTTAAGTTAAATAGAGTGGAAAGGCTATTCCCTTGTTTCGAAGCGTTGTTTTGATGGCAGTAGTGCTCATGCTGTGCAAGATTTCCAAATGTAAATAGAGGCATGGATCTGATTCAGAATATTAACGTGGTCTTCTGCAATTCCTTTTGCTTTGGCACCTTCCTTTCTATGAGCTGAGCCTCGTGGCTGTGCCCTGAGCTACGGAGAGTGGTGTGGTCTGCAGAAGGCACGTGGTGCAGGTTTTGAAGATGGCCCCAGGTGGGTCCTGTAGATGGTAACAGCTCCTGGAGGGCGGTGAAAATAACAGCTATGAGGCAACAGGGCAGTGATGGTACCAGAAAGCCAATGGTTGTATCAGAAATGCCCATGGTTGTATCAAAAGGCCAGTGGTAGTATCAGAAATGTTAGTGGTTGTATCAGAAAGTCAGTGGTTGTATTGGAAAGACCAATGGTTACGTCAGAAGGGTCAATGATTATATCAGAAAAACCAATGGTTATATTGGAAAGGCCAGTGGTTATCATGAAAGGCCACTGGTTATATTGGAAAAACCAACAGCAGCTCTCTGGCTCTGCCACAAGGTGCCATGTTGTGGCCACATCCATTGCAACTGATGTCAGATTTGCAGTTCATGAGCATATGCAACTGCATTCAATGTCCGTGCTCTGGATTTGTTTAATTCCCAAATAGAAACCCAGGTATAGCAAGACAACTGTCAGGATGGGTGATGGCGCGATTGTTGTTTGGTAATTTGAACAGGACAGACCTGCTCAGTGCTAACTTGGCTGGCACAGGGTTCAACTTCGTTCTGCCTCTGCCCCTGAGAAGCTGTCAGGCACTGGAACTGCCTGTGAATAATTTCACAATTAATAAAGAAACACGAAACCCAACCCAGTGGTGAGAAAGCTGCACCGTGAACTTCAGCATTAGCATGTCTCTGTACAGTGCTCCTCCACTAAGATTTTGGTCATTCCTGGGCCTGTACATAAGAAGTCTCCTGGAACTGTTCTGATGCTTGCAGTCTGACCTTGCTTCATGCTTTCTGTTTTTACAGAACTTATATTCTTGTTTTTTTTCTTCTACTACAGGGATTTGGCATGCTACTCATGGAGGAGGCAGAAAGAATAGCCAAGGAGGAGCACGGGTCATGGAAAATTGCTGTCATTTCAGGTATCTTTGCTCTATCCCCCCCCTTTTTTTTCTCTTAATCTGAAAATAAATCCACTACAACTGATGCCAACTGCTGTGACCATTGAAATGAGCATCAGCTTAGTAACTGAGTTGAATTCCAGCCTGGCTCCATCCAATACAACGCTGCCGTGGTGAGCAGCGTGCCAAAGGATGCTGCAGGGAGCCATCCTGCTTTGGCTGCCAAGGAGCCTTGGCCATGGGTGCCTTCCTGCTCCCAAGGCTGCAATTTCTGAGCTCACTGCTTCGGCCTCGTTGCAGGTTGTTACTGCTGAGGGCTCACTTTCCAGTGCTTATGAGGATAGAAAATTGCCATCCTCCATTTTAGAGCCCTTCTGCAAGTGCCATCATTAGGGTGGACAGATGTGCTTTTAGGATACATTAAGCATTATCGTGGAGAAGCAAGCTGTATAAGAAAGCTGCAGCCCTTTCTCCTGTTTCATTTGCAAGGCACTGTGACTGAGGAGGGCAACAGCAGCTCATGGTGTGCGTGTGTGTGAAGTCAAGGTCAGGACTGCCTTTGTGCATTGATTTATTCTGATGTTAGTGGCTACTGTGGATATAGAAAGTTGTTACAGGCATATAGGTAACAGAGGAGGCTGGCCAAGTAGTGCTAAGGAACTTGGCCAAAAGAGCTTCAATACAGACCTTATATAAAAATAATAATCCTCTCTCATCCCACCAAAATAAACCACTGAGAAGCAGAAAACCATCAGTTTGATCCAAGCTGCTGAGTGCTGAATGAAGAGCCTGTGTGTGTGCTTGCTGCTGGGTCCTGTCACGGGCTGTCTGCAAACTGGAGAAGGCCATCTCAACAAGTGCCTGCAGTGAGGGCCACATCTGAGCGAGGGTGAGGTGCAGGTCATAACCTGATGCTTAGCATGGAGATGTGGCCCTGAGGGACATGGGTAGTGGGTAGTATTGATGATGGGGCAGCAGGTGGACTTGATGATCTCAGAGCTCTCTTCCAACCTTGATTCCATGATTCTGTGAGTGTGCATGGTGATGATGGGTTGGCAGTTGGACTTGATGGTGTTAGAGCTCTCTTCCAACCTCACTGACTCTGCATTCTCTGGATTCGTTGCTCTTAAGACATAAAGCAATGTTTCTCTATTTGCTGCAGCAGATGAGTCAGTTTGAATCTTGTGTGGCTGAGAAATGCCCATACCTGGTATTTCCTCAAGAAAACAGAGAAAGTGGAAACGTTTTCTTTTGTACTAACAGCATCCTGACTTGGGATGCGTGGGGGAATGTGTGGTGGTAATCCTGCTGCGAAAAGAACATTTCGACAAGAGCAGAAAATGTGCAGCAATTACTAAAGAGAAAAAGAGATCTGTTACTGCATTCGTGGTACTAATTTTACCTGTAGTTTAGCAAACTGATACACAGAATGTTTTCTTTGCGTTGAAATGCAGTGCCAGGAGTCTGCCTTGGTTGCATGTAGTTTGTGTCGTCGCAGGAAGATCTCAGCTGTGATTTTTATCTTCATTTTCCCCCAGACTGTAAAGTACAATATGGTACAGTTTGTCTTTATAACAGAATACTGCAGCATCTGCAAAGAGCAGTTTTCCAGCTGTTTCCTTGGAGATGTTGTCGCTTGAATTTCAACTCTCCTCTAAGTTTTATCTGAAATACAAATGCAGCCAGAAGTTCTTTCTCCATTGGAGGATGAGCTTGCTTTTGCTACTTCTGCTTTTCAAATTCATTTTTAATCTGGGAACCCACTGCATCGTCTCCAACATATTGCAAAATTTTCACTGCCATTTGGAGAGAAACACAGAGGAGAAATCTACTTCAAAAATATCTCTCACAGGGCTCTTTCTCTCATTTTTGTACTGCATATTTTATTAATGCTTTGTTGCAGTGGTTTATTTAATGGTGTCCTTTCTTCAGCAGCGTTTTCCAGCGTGGCATTTCTTGGCTACATTAATACTAGTTAATTAAATAGTGTCAGAACACCCAGTGTGTGGAATGTGGGAAATGGGTATATCAGGGGGCTCCAGGAGTCATAGAACTACAGAGTGGTTGGATTTGGAAGGAGCCCTTATAGGCCATCTGTCCCACTCCCTGCACTGAGCAGGGACACCCACAGCTCCATCAGTGCTCACAGCCCCATCCAGCCTGACCTTGGCTGTCTGCAGGGACGGGGCACCACCTCATCTCTGTGCAACCTGTGCCAGTGCCTCACCGCCCTTATTGTAAACAACTTCTTCCTTGTATCCAACCTAAATCTCCCCTTTTTGAGTTTCAAAACCATTTCACCTTGGAAATGCACTTAATTCCGACAGATAAAGGTAACTTCAAAAGGAAACGTTTTTGTACAACATTAAAAAGAAGTCAAAAACAGGAGAAAAAAAAAAACAAAACAAGGAAGGAAGAAAGCCCTATGGCTAATGTGCATTCAGTGAGGTTGCAGCAGAAGAGTTGCCATCCTGCCCAGGCGGCTTGCAGCCCTTCTGACAGCCACCATTCCTGCCCCCTGCACCGTGTCCATCACATCCTCACTGCTTCCGGACCTCTCTCCTCCACAGCAGCACATCTGAACTGCCAGAGCTCATTTTCTTTTGTCCAGATGCCCTGGGGGGCTCCAGGCTGCTTTCTTCCCACGTGTAACCCAGTCAGTGTTCTTAATGACACATTATGTCACGTCCCCACAAGTGTGGATGTCCTTTGCTCAGTCAGGTGCCGTGTCTTGCACTTTGCCACATCTTGCTCTGAGGGGGGCTGAGATTCCTCCCCCCTCAGCACATTTTCACCTTCACTATCAGGCACTGCTATCAAATCACTGATACAAACCTGCAGCTGAGAGACAAGCGAGTAATTTACGATTGCCTCCTGATTAAGATCAGTGGGACCGTGATAATCCGTTTGGGGTGACTGATCCCAGCGTCTTTCTCCTGAGCCAGGCACCCACAATCATGAGGCTGTGAATGGAAATGAAACCAATCCCACCCATTTTCTGCAGTCCCCACAAGAGATGAGGTGGTTCGTGGTTGTCGGTGACTCATCCCCCAGTCTGTTGGTGCTGCTCGAGCGTACTGTCTCATGCATTTAAGGAAACTGCTACTCCTGCCTTTGCCTTTCGCAGTTACAGATAATAACAGAGGTTAGGAACTTTCTAAAAGTAAATCTGATGCATCATACTGGTGTTGAATTCACCTGAAAGGTAAAACATGAACTTGCGTGTAAATCAGAGGGAAAGTTCTAGGGCACGTTTGATGGTACTCTAAAGTATCTTAATTTGCTCGTGTAAATAGCCCTCTGGTCTCCCTGCATGTAATAAATCACTCAAGTAATCAGCATCCCATACTTGATGTTGGATGTTGATTTGTGGGCTGCCTTGGAGCTTGCTGACTGGCAGGGTGTGCTCTGGGGGTCATAGGATGGAGCTCTGAAGCACTGCAGGAGGATGGATGGGGTTCAGCAGGGCTCCCAGCAGCTCTGCTGCCATCGGGGGGCGGTTACTGTTAGAAATGCCAATCTCACTGGATGTTAATAAGAGAAGAAGTGGCCTGAGATAAGTGGGAATGTGGGAATGGTAATGAATTGGCTCTGTGATGATTGCGTACTTTAGATGGATAGCCTTTGGAAAGAAAGTGATTAGATGAGTTTGGGAGAAGCCAAGGAGAAACCCATGCTGGTGGATTGGTGCTATGAAATAGCTGCCGTGTAGTTCTTAATGAACTTCAGTGTAGAAGGTTTAGTAATACAACAACTTTGAAAATAAACCTGATAGTGTCTTAACTGGGATTTCAGTGTAAGGCACGAACAGGAATATTGTTCACAGAATCATATCATAGAATGGCCTGGGTTGCAAAGGCCCACAGTGCTCATCCAGTTCCAACCCCCTGCTGTGTGCAGGTCACCAACCAGCAGCCCAGGCTGCCCAGAGCCACATCCAGCCTGGCCTTGAATGCCTGCAGGGATGGGGCATCCACAGCCTCCTTGGGCAACCTGTTCCAGTGTACCTTGTTGTTCTTAAGCAAGGGCACGGCTGCAAACCCCAGCATTCTTGGTTTGGTAGGAAGCTTTTCTGTTTTTATATACACATACAGACACGTGAAATATCAAAAACCTTTGTTTGTAGCCTGTATTAAAGTCACATGGCCTATAGTATAGTATAGTATGGAGCAGGGACTTTCACCTTTCTTTCATCAGCTGTCCCAGCTGAACATATTTTGGAAAATGGGAGCCAGTCTTTGTTTATTAAGGCTTTGTGCATACGAATGGTCCACAATCTCTAGGCAGTAGTGCACGGAGATAAGTTTTTTTAAGTTTTGGAAGTCTGATCAGTTCAGGGGTATGGAGCGTTCTGCCTGTTCCTAGCATGCCTTTCTAGAACCACAGGATCATTCAGGTTGGAAAAGATCTCTAAGTTCACCAGGTCCATCCCCAACCCATCCCACCACTGCTCACATCCCCACACTTCTGTAACACCTCCAGGGATGGTGACCCCACCACTTCCGTGTTCCAGCCCCATCCAGTTGTATGGATGAGGATACCTTCTTTATGTGCTCCCTTTCCTGAACACCCCCTTCCCCATTCTCAACCCAAACGATTCCCTAGAGCCTACAAAACCTCAATAATAGCAATCACAATGATAATAATATCAATAGAACACAGGTAGTGAGTTTGGGTTAGTCAGGATGTATTTAGAAATCAGACTCATGAAGAAATGGAGGTGACTTCCACATGAGTGACGTGTAACAAACGGTGGTATAAATAGACCTGAATCAGAACTGTGAGCAAGAGCAGTTTTTAAGGGTTTAAAAAGGAACAGTTCTCTTTCATGGGAATCTTCCTCTCTGACCAGCAGTGTTCCTGCACCGCCCACCGGTGCTAATCCTCCTTTTCAAGGCTGCAAGAGGTGAAGGGATTAAAGCTTGTTTTCCGTGAAAGCTTTGAGTGTAGATTTCCTCAAGTTGTGGGTTTTATGGTCACAACCTGAATTTGATGTGGGCTCACTGTCCAGCTCTCCAACTGCTGCTTTAGGCGAGCATTACATGTGCCTTAAGGCAGGCTTACCTGCAGCATGCAGTGCTCACTGCTGGAGGCTGATGGGGATGGGACCATCCTGCCTGGGGTACCAGCAGAGCAGGGTGAGGACTTCTCCCTTTGTCAAGAGCTGAGTGCTCGTGAGAGTTAGCAGATTTTCTTTCTCAATTACATACAAACAAATGCCATCGGTGCCTGCACTCCTTCGGAGCACATTTGCTTGCGCTCCTAGGAGTAAATTTCAGTGCTTCCCAGCGGACTCCTACCAGAGTATGTTGTTCTCCCTGCCGTTCTTGGAATAAGCAGGTTCAGCTGAACCTGTCTTCTCGTAATGCATCTCTTTGCTCTTAGAGGTGTTTAATCTACAGGCAGAAGGGGAGAAAGACGCAGCAGGGTTTAAGCGGGTTGCCGTCGCTTATTACAGCAGTGCCTAAAAAGCATGCAAGGTTACTTCCAAACAAAGGAAAATCTGAGGTCCCTGGCGTTGGGAACCCAGGAGCCATGGCAGGCAGTGAACCGGGGAATGATGTACAGAGCAAGCTGGGCTCTACAGCAGCTGCCTCACAGAGCGTCTCGTTAAATATCACTTCATTTGAAGAGGGCCGGTGGGAACAGCGCATTTAATTGACTATGGAATCAATGAGTGCTTTTGTAAGGGAAGATGAGCGTTTGCAAGGCAGGAAGGGCACTTTGGGTTCTGGTACCACGGAGGGAAATGATGGTACCGATGTGATGGGGAGTGAGAGAAGTCATTGCTTTGGGTGCTGGTGGTGCAGCGTGGTGTCTGAGCGTTTGACCAAGCAAACCAGAATCCAATCTTTGCAATAACGGGGCAGAGCCGGCGCTGCTCTCCTTGCTCCTTCATGCCCCCCACCACCTAAATCAAAGAGCAAAGTGAAAAAAAAAAGCCAGTGGCTTGTTTATCATGAAGTCGTTGCTCATTTAAGGTAATTTTCTGCATGAGTGGTGCCTTTCTACTCTTCTGATGTGAGTAGTGTATTAGTATGCAGGCTTGGGTAGCTGAATGGTAGACCCTGGAGGCATCACTCCATTATTCAGAGCTCTGGGGAGGTCTGATCTGAAATGTCTGTTTTTCCATTTTCCAGTATTTGTAATTGCATGTGTGTTTTCTTTGCCTTTCGTTGTTGTGGTTTTTTGTTGTTGGTTTTTTGTTTTTTGTCGGTGTTAGTTTTTTATTTTCTTTTTGCTTCTTGTTGTACCTGCTTTGAATTTACATCTTTTTCCCCTCTAAAAATTCCCCCCCCCCCCAAACTATACTAAAACACATGTAAACACATTGCTTCTCTGATGTCCACAAGTCCTTTAGGCACTGGAAACATCCAAACATGGTACTTGAGCCCAGTGTCTGGGCCAGGGAGCTCACTGTGCTTGTCATCACTTCTCCCTTTCTGGCAGCAGTCAGTGCTTGAGCTCTGAGTTTAATGCTTGAGTTCTGCAGTCAGCATTTCCTCTCCTGTTGGAAGGATGCTGCTCTTCCAATCCCTTCCGCTCCTGTTCCACCATCTGAGTGGCAGGTGGGATCTGGGTAGGTTCAGTGTGGAGGCTCTATCTCCCTTTCTGCACTCTGCAGGTCTCAGCACTTTCCTTTGGGAGTCAGTGAAGAGCAGTTGCATGCAGTGACTCAACCATTGAGGGTTTTTTTTTGGTCAGAAACAACAGCATTCAGGGGATGATTTAGAACAAACAAGCAAGCTGAGCCCTTGTTACCCGTGTTCCTCCCAGCCCGCAGGGTAAGCACAGCACAGTTCTTGTACCTGTTGTTCCTCTGTCCCATTTGCAGCACGTGTGCTCCAGATTGTGGCTGTGCCACATCAGTGTCACTTCTGACACTGCAGTACTGGGTGTCTGGGAAAGGGAAGAAATAGCAGGTAGGGATATGACATCTTCCTGCCCTCCAGCCGTTTGCTGCCCAAGGACTTCTGGAGTTGCAGAGAGTGCCTTTGTATTTGATAGGCCCCGGGGACTTGCTGCCTTGCCAGTCTGTCTGCCTGCAGCAGCTGATAAACTTCTCTCCCCATCCCTTTCCATTCTCCATCCTTTTCTGTGAGCTTTCTGGTGTTGGTTGGAACGCCTCATGTTGTATCTTGATCTTGGGAGAGGTCATCCTTCAGAATAAATCAAGGTGGACGAAGGACAGCCCTCTTTGTAGGTTTTCCTAGTGTCTCCTTGAGCATTTCCATTAGCTTAATTTTGACTTTGCTGCTTGCATCCCATAAGTACACCCATGGATCCTTAGTCCTGTAAGCAGTTGTATGGGACGCGCACACCAGTGACCAAGGTAAGACATGAGTTAGTGGGCGTGCTGGGGATGGGTTGGGGTTGGACGTAGTGATCTCAGAGGTCTTTAACAACTTTAATCATTCTGTGGTTCTACAACAGCTAGCCTGGAGTTTCTACACTGCAGTGCTTTGGTTTCAGGAGAATTTCATGTTTAAAGAATTGCACCATTTCTTTAACACAGCACCAGCCATGAGCTCATGGAAAGCAGTATGTAACAAATTTTGAAATACCAGAAGTTCCAAGGGGCAAACATGGAGGGGATCAAGGCCAGGTTGGATGGGGCCCTGGGCAGCATGCTGTAGTGCCTACGGCTGGGGTTGGAACTGGGTGATCTTTGAGGTTTCTTCTGACCCAAGCCATGCTATGAGTCCTCCCCCTCCTAAACAGTAGAAGTGTACAGCTCTTGTCTCAATGTGCTTGAACATATTCATCCTTTACGGGGCCTTTGTTTCCCTTTAAGCACCCACATGATGACTCTGTTGTCACCCTCTCATTTTGGAGGCTGCCTTTTACAGTAATGATGACCAAAGAGATTGAAGCTGGTGCTTTACAACTACTTGAAACATCTGAACAATAAAATTTCAAGAGTGGTACTCTTCTCTTTACAATACAGCAGTTACACATCGTGCTGCAAAACAGGCAGCAGAAATGTTTCCCCACTTCCTTTTAAAAGGATAAGAGACAGCCATGTGTTACAGGCTGCATGGGCAGCCTGGCTTTGTGCCATGCTTCTCCAGGCTTCTCCAGGCTCTGGGCTGTTGAGCTTTGCCATCTTGCCAAGCCCTTTATCTTACACTCCTCTTTGTGAGAAGGATGGGGCAGTGCCAAACCCACATCCTGCCCTGGCACCGTAGCACCTTGCTTTGACTCTGGGTGTAACGTTGCTGCATGCTCTGGGCTTTTTGTTTTGTTTTAAAGGATGTGTCCCCTCCAGCCTCAGGGATAACTGCTGATACGTGTGGTTTTCCAGTGGGATCATCTCAAAACTAATTGTACTAATTGTACCATCTAGCATTGCCTCTCTGTGCCCTTCACATATTCACACCGTCTGCTCTGTGTGACAGCCACTGAACTTCACAGCAGTGGCACGTGCAGAGTGCTGCAGGCACCAGCTGTGTGTCAGCACAAGCAACTGCCCCCACCCACCCAACACCAACCCTGCACCCAACAGCAGGGGCTGGGTGCCATTCACTTGTGACAGCACTCAGCTTCTTGGTTTTACCTCTGCAATCCAAGTTTCACCTGCCAAGATGAGGCTGTCACTGAGGATCACTTTCATTCCCAGCAGAGGAACCAAAGGTATCCAGCTTCCTAGTAGGTGTCTCCATCCCCATCCACCTATCCTAAAGCAGCTGCTAAAAGGAAACAGACAACATTATGCTCCCATTTCATCCTTATGGGACTGGTGTCTTGCTGGCTGACCCTGGGGGCATGCAGTTTGCAGCAGGTGCCTGGCGTGGTGAACCTGGAAGCCATGATGCCATAGGTGAGGCCAAGGGCAAGGGCCAGGAATGCACAGACAAAGCAGTTATGTGTTGTGAGGACTGTAAATGACTTTTTCCTACACTAAAAGCCAGCTCTATAAATACAATGCTCCTGCACGGAAGAGCTTTTTCAACTGCAGCAGTTGCTGTGACGTCTGTCAGCGTTATCTGTTTATGCTGGCATCAGGAAAGCAGGCTGGCTTGGCTTGTACCAACAGGATTGTCTCCTTATCTCTGCGCAGAAGATGCTTGTTTGGGAGGGGTGAGGGATGAGATTGAATTCCCCCACCGCAGGTGCTTGCCCTGTTAAAAGCGAACACGCCGAGCTCCATTAACAACCACCTTTTCCCTTCTCCATTCAGTGCAGGCATTTTGTCACCTGTGCCTACGCCGTCTCCGGTCACCTTTAAGCAAAACTCATCGATAATTTGTTCCCAGGCTGGGAGAGGCATCTGAAACCACAGCCAAACCCGCAGCGTCACACCCTGGCTTCCGAAGCAGCTCTTTAATGTCTCCCTGCAGGGAGATTGCTCCGTAGCCCCGCTCGGTCCCAGTGACGTAGCAGCCTTATCGCGGCGTGGAAGTCTGGCACCGCCGCCGCTCCCCGCCGTAAGCTAATTACTATGCGGCAAGATGATCAGTTTTCCCCCAGACCAGGTTTCTATTTGTGTGCTGTCAAGTAGAAAATTAACATGGACACAGGCCAGGAATGTTTCACGCCTGAGTGCGCCGGGGCCGGAGGTGGCGAGGGGAAGTCAGGCTGGATTTCTGAATGGCGGCGGTGTGAGATCAGGTGGTGCTGGGTGTCCTTTATGGGAGCAGCAGAGGAGCTGAGGAGATGGGGAAGAACCAGAGCAAAACGCACACAGCCCTCATGAGCTGCCCGGCTCTGTCTGCTTTGTTCAGAACAAAGCTGGTCGGTGTCTCATAGAACCATATCATCTTTTGAGTCAGAAGGGACCCTTAAAGGCTGTCTGGTCCCACTCCTTGCACAAACAGGGTCACCCACAGCTCCATCCGTGCTCAGAGCCCCATCCATGACCTTGGCTGTCTGCAGGGACATCCACCACCAATCTGGGCAACCTGTGCCAGTGCCTCACCGCCCTTAGCGTAAAAATCTCTCCTTATGTTTCTGCAGAGCAGGTGAGGGCTGAGGGCTGCACAGTTCTGAAGCAGTATTCATTCATCAGCTGTCACATGGATACTCCTCGCACTGCAGAGCTGGAAGCATGGCTGGTGTCCTCCCGTGCTGCTCCTGGGGTCTGTGCGAACACCCCAACTTTAAGGAATGGTATCGGGGAATTTGCAAGAAGTGCCCAAGAAATGAAGTTCAATCATAATGGAGTTTTCCTTTCCCAGTGTTTCTTGCTGGGAAAGCGGTGTGTTTTGGAGGGTCTTGGTGCTTCTTAATGTCAGGTGGTCACCGCCAGGCAGAGCCGTCACAGCTGCTCCCTGTGCCTGCTGCTTACGGGAGCCCATCGCAGGGATCCCTGCTGGCTGTGGGGCTGCCTGCTCTTTTCTCCCACTGCTTTTAGTCACCAGAGGTCATTAGTGTCTGATTGAGCTATTCAGCTGCAGCTCTGTGGCACCTTTTAGTCATTCCTCAGACGTTTATGTACAGCGTCCTCCTCCCGGCTCTGATGAGCAAGAGAGGGAGCTGAGGAGCGAAGGCTGATTTCAACCACTGCCTTCCTGAGCTGGGGCGGCTGCTGGAGCCGAGTTTCACAGCTGTGCAGAGAGCTCCTCAGAGGTTCCATGGGGGAGGTGGGGGCACAGGTGGGCTGCAGTGTTAATAACTGGGCACCTCGCTCTCGAGATTGCCAAGCATTCTTCCTTGGCTCTGAAAGCCTCCCAGGCCTTCGGAGAGAAAATTGATGGTGAATTCCTCCGGTGCTCGGTGAGTCATCCCAAATCCCCGGTCTCTCAGTAATACTTTGCCAGATGGGTTGAATGTTTCAGTCAACCATCTCTGGAAGGAGCCTCAAGACATTACGCAGCCGGTGCATCTAACGTCTCACAGGCCTTGAACTTGACAAATTCGGGATTGAGCAACAGGAACATTTTGCTGTCTGCATCTCTCTCAAGGCCTGGTGGCAGAGCTTTGCTCAAGTGTAAGAGAAGGATTTGCATGTAAATATTGAATTGCGTGTGGTTTGAAGTCAGGAGATCCACGAGCTCTGGGCTTCATCTGTCACCATAAAGGCAGTGCTGGCGTGGTGGCTGCGGACAGGGGATGCTGCCAGTGCAGCTGGGCCTGGCCAGGCCTGTGTAGTCATTAATGAAATGTTGCTTCTGCAATAAAGAGATCAATGAGATGGAAGCTCACCATCTGGAAGCTCCGTGATGGTTCTTAACTGATTTTTAGATGGCGAGTCTGCAGCTCTAACCATAACCAGGGCATCTCCCATGTGCTGAGAGGCAACCCACAGGTTGTATGCTGCAAAAACCAGTGTTTTAGTTCTACCTGTTAGTATTGGTGACAGTCTAGGGTTTGAGATTTGCCTTAAGAACAAATAAGAGAGATCCATTTGGTGATATCAGAAAGCTTTTGCTGTAGTTTTCCTTGTAGAGACCTCTAAGACCAACTCCAGCCCATTCCACCATGCCCACATCCCTCAGTGCCACATCCCCACGGTTCTGGAATGCCTCTAGGGATGGTGACCCCACCACCTCTCTAAGCAGCTGTGCCACTGCAGCACTGCTCTTTTGGAGAAGAAATGTTTCCTGATACCCAATCTGATGTCCCCATGCCATCCTCACGGTCTTCCTGCAGAGATGTGGAATGCAGAGCAGAGGAGGATGCTGCCTTAACAGAAGTCCAGCGTGTGGCCCTCGATCTCAGCTTTCAGAAGAAAAGGCTAAGACCTACATTTTGAGTAGGTGGCTGATAGCAGGGAAGCCTTTAACACTAGTTAAATGGTGAGACCAAAAATACTTCAGAAGAACTGTTCTGTGGTTTAAAAGCAAACATTAAAAAGTTTCTTTGAACCCATCAGAAATGAGGATGTTGATGCAAAGTTTGCTTTGCTAAAACTCAATAAGCAGTTCACTGAGTTATTCGATCAAATATACCAAATATACCAAAACCAAATACCAGATACCAAAACGCCCTTCTAGAGCAGCACTGCTGCATTTGCACCTTGCAAGCACATGGGCATGCAGGGCTGTCAGGCTCCTTGCTGCAGCCCCTGTTGTCCCTCCAGGAGTTAAATACAGGGATTTGGAGGATGCAAAAGATGAGAGGCTTTTCAAATTAGCCAGACTGTAGACCAGGTGAAGGTATTGTAAAGTTAAATTGGCTTCCATAGAATTAAAGGTGTGGTACGTGAGGAGCGGGCTGCAAAGGGGAGATCAGAGGTCTGCCTGTTTGTTACCTGGAGGTGTTTCTCCCATCAGTTCTGTTTATCGAGCAGGAGGGCTGACCACAAGCTGGAGCTTTGTCAGAAGGGGGCTGATCTCTTTGCATTTGCGTCAGATCGGCAGCGCTCCTTCTGACGTGGGCTCTCCTGGCAGAGGCTTGATGTGGCTGCAGGGAAGCCAGGGGGTGCTCAGGGCTTTGGGTTGTGCCTTCAGGAATAATCCAGTCTCTGATCTGAATGCGTTCTGTAGCAGAGAAGCGAGTTGGGGAGCTGAAGGGAGACCCTGGGCTTCAAAATGCTTCCTTATCGCAGCCGTGATTTGAGATCTCAGACAAATTACCCGTCTGCCTGGGATCTCGGCTCTTCTTGTGGGACGTGGCAATGACAGTACCTCCCTGCCAGGCAGAGGTGTTGTGAAAACAGCAATTTAACAGTGCTGGGAAGCAATCTGTGCGAGAAGGAAGCGAGACTCATTTGACAGAAGAAATAAAGGCTTTTCTCATCCAGGCCCCCAAAACAGCAGCACATGCACTGAACACAGGTTGGGGACAATTGCTGCTAGCTGGTTTGGTGCTGTTAATCACTTAGCCCTGACCAGAGAAAGGATTACGAAGTGCTTTGCATAATCATGTAAGTACATAAAGATGTATCTAAATCACAAGTCTAACTGCGACGCTAATTAGCTCTTTGTGGCTGCTGCTGCAGGAGGAGGTCACAAAGTGCTCAACTCTCCCATCCTGTGCTGGGTCCCTCCAGAGACTGCTGAAACATATGGGAAGGATGGCCCTGCAGGAGAGTGCTTCAGAGCTCTTCCTATTTTCTCTTTGCATTTCTCTGAGCGTGTTTTCCAGTGGCTGCCAGAGCATTAGGAGTTCTCTGTAGTTCTCAGTAGAATCTGCTGTTCTAAAAGAATTGAGCATGACTGTGCTTCCTCTCTCTGTTAATCTGAAAATGGAGAGTATCACATTTGGGAGATGCCGGGTAACGTTTCCAAACCCCCCTACTTGTAATTTCCAGAGGTTTTTATCTCCTAGCTAGTTAGGAGCTTTTGAGAAATAAGTTGCCAGCTGTCTAATGTAAAAGATCATATCTTTGCTGCGAGGATTGATGTAAGGAATGTTCATTGGCTTCTTAAATGAATAACGTTTCTGATTGCTTTGAAGCGCTCAGGTTTCCTCAGCAGTGCTCATGGTGTTGGTTTTTATCCATTTCCTTGGTGCTGATGAGGCACTGTGGTTATCTCACATCCTTTGCTTTTTCCCCATTGTTACCATTGGCTGCAGTTGGTTGGTAGCCATTCACATGAGGCGGCCTCGTGTTTTCCCTGAAGATAAAAAATCCAGCATTGTGAAAACTGTAAATGCCAAAGCAAACTGATCCGAGGTCATGGATGGATGTTCTGTGCATTCTTAACTCGTGTATCATTTTGGAAATGCGATGTGGTTTTCTTGGTTAGCATCCAGTACTCAAGAGAGAAGAAAAAGTTCTCTCATCTCTCCCTTCTGCGAGGTATTTGAAACCATGGGTTTGGCCCTTCCTCATTTAAGTAGGTCGTACCAGTGTGAGGAAGTCCCTTTGCTGGGCTCTGGATGGTCACTGGGTGGCTGCCAGGTGCCATTAAATGCTGGCTGTCAAGCTTTGAAGTCAAGACTGAACAGCAGATTTCACAATGAGGCATTTTCTTACAGCCAGCCAAGTTTCTTCTTGGGTTTGGTGGAGGTCGAGGCAAGAAATATAAAGGAAAACCTAAAACTTCTCTCTTAGAAGCAATCTTGAGTCTCCACCAATAGCCACAGGGAAGAAGGGGGTTGTGTTGGCTTGCACACCGCTCACAACTCTCCAAGTCACCCAACCACGTGTCTTAAGAGTTCCAAAATGTGAGCTTTGTGATCCCTGCATGATGGCCTTTGAATGCCCCTCATGCTCTGGCAGCATCAGTCTGATCACAGGAGATGTGCACGGGAGGTTCTCAGAGCCTTGGCTGCCCCAGATTCCAGAGGCTGGCTTGGGATTCGCTGCTAGTCTGGATAAAGTCCATGACGCTTCAGCAAGTACCATTTCCTGTCCCACTGCCTGCAGGAACCAGGAGTCTTTTGCTCAGCACCCTTGAAGGACAACTCTACCCAGCAGAGACCCTACAACCAATTCAGGTGCCACGATGTCCTTACCCAACTGAGATTCTACAGCAATTTGGATGCCACGATCTCCCTACCCAACTGAGATCCTACAGTGATTTGGGTGCCCATGCAGTGAGCCCGAAGCTCAAAGCAAAGCATGGAGCAAGGCAGTCAGTTCCATAACACTTGGCAGAGCTCTGACTGCCAGCAGAACAGCAGTTGGCACATGGGTGGTTGGAGGCAATTTGGAAGGTTCAGCTGATGTGGGTTCATGCTGCCTGGCACGCAAGGCTCTGGTAACTGCTTCTAAGATATGGATTGAGGGGGAAGGAAGCTGTGAAATGCTACATGCCCCGACTGCACTGCTTCGGGATGGATTTCAGTGGTTGCCAAAAGATGTGGAGGCCTATGTAGAGATAATTCTCTCATGTGCCTCGGTAAGTCTCTGCTATGGAAATTTTATGAACTATTAGTTGCTCTTTAATGAGCCTGAAAACAATCTCATTTTCACTTAGTTCTGTGCCCAGCGAGCCATGCTGAAGGAATCTTTGAGGATACTCGGGCTCTGCTGCTGCACTGCAATATTTCTGTGTGGCAGAGCTGAGTCAGAAGGGTGTATTTATGGGCTTTGCATAGCAAGGTCACGGGCAGGGGGCTGCATGTGGGCAGAGAAAGCTGATTTCCTCCATCCTCCTTCAGGGCCAGAAATGTTTAACCCTGATACCGTGGTCACCTTCCACCATCCTCTGTTTGTTTGCTTGTTTGTTTTTAATTTCTTTTTGCAGTTTAAATGTTACAGTAAAAAGATTTGGGGGTTTTATCAGTAGGCTTCGCCGTTATTCAGCCACCACCAAAAGGAGAGAGCAAAAGGCTATGAAATGAACGGGCAGGCGGTGCCAGAAGATGTGTCATCAAAGATTGCAGCAAGGGATGCTTCCAAAAAGCCTCAGCTGGCCGTGGGTTCTGCCCAGCAGGTGTGATCCAAGCCCCTGTGCTCCCAGATTGTTCAAACGGAACTCACTGCTAAGTTTGGTGTGGAATGTTTAACATTCAGAGGCCCATTTGAAAGGCAACTGATGATGGCTTTTGGAAGTCGAAAAGCTTCTTGTGACAGCTTCTGGCTGTACTCTTCCATTCCCGTGTGTTATTTCTTTTGTGGTACTTGTGGAATGATGTTGCTTTTCGCTGGGGTTTGACTTTGAGCTGTAGGTACACGTGCTGTAAATCAGAGCAGCAAGGCACCCCTGGGGGTGTTCAGGGATGCGGCCCTGCGCTGCTGCCTGATTTAGTGGTTGGCAACCCTGCCTGCAGCAGGAGGGTTGGAACTGGATGATCTTTGAGGTCCCTTCCAACCCAAGTTATTATATGACGATGCTGTGATTGGGAAGAGAACTGGTGCCTTCCTTTCAGTACTGTTAGACATTACGGATGGCTTCTCCAGCCCTTAATCTGGCGTGACTTGTGAACAGACAAAGTGGCTTGTTAGTTTAATAGCTCTCATTCTCTTACTTCTTGCACGTCGATGCTGTCCTGACAGAAGCCAGCAGCTTCGCCCTGCTCCGTTGTCTATTGTTTGGGCTTTGCGTTCATACAAAATGGTGATAATCTCACAATGGAAATGACTTCTTCATGATTTATGGGCAGTCATTCGTGCCCCACGGAGCTTTTATTCCGTTCAGCAGTGCCTTCTGACTTCTGCTTCTCTCATGGGTGAAGGCAGCCTGGCTGCTGGCTGTCAGCCTGCTTTTAATTCCACATTTCAACACCCCGTTTCTTTCCCAGTTGTGTCACACTGATTGTAAAACATCCTTCCTTCACCCTGCCTGTGATTTCCTGATACTCTCTGACTACAGAGAAGCGCCTTTGTATTCATAGCATCCCAGTGAATTCTGTAGGCTGGATCTGTTGCTGTTTGGGTTCTGAGCAGCTGAAGTGAATCCTGAGCTCACCCTCAATTGCTGCGCATCATTTTGCTTCACTGGGCTCTTGCTGCATTTCAGCACAGTTCCTTTCAGAGAAAAATAAGCTACAGGCTGTGTTCCAGAGGCAGATCCAGCCCAGACACCAAGGTCTGAATGCACAGCGCTTTGCCCAGCTTCAGACCAAGCATGCAGTGGGGAGGAGGAGCCCAGGGAACCAAAAGTCAGCACAGTGCAGGTGCATGGGCTGAGCACCAAGGGATCCCATCTGCTGCTCCGCTCCTGCCTCACCAGGTTGGTCCCTAAGACGTCTGTGCAGCAGCTCGTACCTCCCACCTGCCTGCCTTCCCCTTTCCAAATGCAGATCCCTATTCTGTAGCACGATGGAGGCTCGTGGATGGGCTCTGCCCTCTGCTCTGTAAGCAGCACATTGCTGCCTTTCTCTCCCTGCTTTTTTCTGCATCCATGTGTTGAATTTCCAGCTCTGCTAGGATCTGATGGTCCAATGGTCATAATCCCAAATGCTTGGCTTCTGTACCTGAACCCAGTGGCTGCTTCTTGGGATATCTTCATGAGAGCTTTTCCCTTCAAAAAAAGCTTCTTGCCTTGAAGACGTTCCTGCAGTGCTGGAGCTAGCAGGATGCCTCCGAAATCTCATTGAGGCATCTCACCTCCTGCCTGCTCCTTTCCATCTTTCTGAAACTGTGGATGCCCTTGGAGGTGCCCAGGGCCAGGTTGGATGGGGTCCTGGGCAGCCTGATCTGGTGGATGGCAGCCCTACCCATGACAGGAGTGGGTGGAATGTGAGGTCCCTTCCAACCCAACCATTCCGTAGTTCATTTGAAGGACAGTGATTCTGTGCAAGAAGTTTTGCTATGAGCATGGCTTGATGACGACAGAGGTGCTTCAAGAGGCAGCACTGCGTGGGACCCCAGGAGCACAGGGCTGCCAACTGCATCATCAGTCTTGTTAATGGCTCGAACCCATCGGCCTCAAACGAGGAGGAGCTGGCACTTCACTAGGGCCACTTAATAGCTCTGAGATTAATGGGGGCAGCACACAATGCTCCGCTGCAACCTCAGCTGCCTTCTTTTAAAATCCACGCATTTCCCAAGAGTTTGAGGGGAAAAAAAAAAGGAGGGGCTGTTTAACCAGTTCTAATCGAGGTGGTTTTAAAACCATAATCTGAATTACTGTGTTGTCGTTGGCTCTGAGGATTCTTCTTCAGCTTTGATTTCACTTTTGCTTGAGTTCTGGGCTGCAGGTAGAGTGGCTCTGCTGCTTTATTGCCACTGTCTGTATGTCACATCCCAGTGTCTCTGCTAATGAGCCCTGGGGATTTGGGGGCAAGGTGTTGATGCAAGTGATGGTTTGCTGCAGGTCAGAGATCCGGCTCCCCTGGACAGGAATCACAGAACTGTTTGAGTTGGGAGGGACCCTTAAAGGCTGTCTGATCCCACTCCCTGCACTGAACAGGGACACCCACAGCTCCATCAGTGCTCAGAGCCCCATCCAGCCTGACCTTGGCATGGTCATCCAGCGCCTCTTTGGGCAACCTGTGCCAGTGCCTCAGTACTCTTAGCATAAAAATCCTTCTCCTTATATCCAGTGTAAGGATCAGGAGGAGGGACTGCCTGGAGCTCTGGTGCTGAAGCATCTTGTAAGTACTGCAGCGTGCATTGGGGAACGCATCGCAGCTCCTCAACATGCTCCTGGTGGTGAGGTGGCCTCAGGTGCACGAGCAGGAAGGGGTTATGCCAGGCACTGCACGGTGGGGACACGGCCGTTCCTGGAGAGCCATTTCCAAGTGCCAGGGTTTCCAGGAACTGGCTGGAGGCTCTGAGATTAATCGTAGAAGCATTGAGTGG
The DNA here is from genome assembly GCF_019238085.1 of Lagopus leucura. Taxonomy (NCBI): domain Eukaryota; kingdom Metazoa; phylum Chordata; class Aves; order Galliformes; family Phasianidae; genus Lagopus; species Lagopus leucura. The sequence continues at coordinate 5,108,874 of NW_024962287.1, forward strand.
AGTAGGGTGGAAGGGACCTCAGAGATCAGCCGGTCCCACCCCCTGCTGTAGGAAAGGGGAGGAGAGGGCTGTGGAATCTGTCCTGCTGTCCCTGCCCACCGGCTGCAGGGACAGCAGTGCCGTGATGCTGAGTCCTTCCTCTGCTGATGACTAATGTCTGCATATGTGAGTAATTAGATAAGGTGAGGGGGGAGGCTGCTGGCACAGACCTGTCTTGCTGCAGGATGCAATGGGGTTCATTAGAAGAGGAAGACGAGGACCAGAGGCACACAGAGCCTCCATTCAATGAGGAAATTGGATTGCGGCTGCAGAGCCCACTTGTCGAGCTGGAGTGGAGCTGAGCTCATTTCTAGGAGCACCGGGACGCAGCTGCTGGGCTCTAGAGCCCTTCAGTTCCTGGTAGAGGTGCCTGCAGCTGGGCCGCCTGCTCCAGGGAGCTCACCTTTGGTTTTCTTCTGAGCTCCCAGATGTGTTCACTGCCGTTCCCTTCGTCTCTGCCTTGCAGCTTTTCTCAGCACAGTGGACAGGGCAGATGAAACACTGCATTAAAGCTCTACTGTTCTCCTCACAGGCGTTGGCACGAGGAACTACTACAGGAAGATCGGCTACGAGCTGGAGGGGCCATACATGGTGAAAAGGCTGCAGTGAACCCAGCAGGTCCTCACCCCACCTGCTGCAAGGAGAGGACGTGGCTGATCCAGGAGAAAAGCTCACGGTGCTGGTTGGAGGCTGAAAACCAAAGCCTGCCAGCTGCAAAGGACTTGTTTGTGCCCATGGCAGCAAATGAGGAGCACGGTTCTCCTGAGGTGTGCTTTGCCCCAGGAGGGGTGGTGGACATCACACACACATCCAGGGCTGCCTTTGCTGCGTTGCTATGTGGGACTGAATCACAGGTGAACTGAAGGGCACCCTATAAGGCAGCCCAGTGTGGAAAAGTGTCCATTATTTCTAGGATGCTGCCATTGGACCTTTAATATGCATTGAAATTGTGTGGGTTATTGTGCAACATAAATGAATTCCTGCTCTGTGCCTACTTACTTATTTACACTGCCACAGCTGCTTTTTGTCCATCCCAAGCAGTGCACTTTGATCCTTCTAGGAGGCTATCAGGGGTTGGAAGCCACTGTCCACCTTGCTGATGGTAGGGTTGGAGATTGAAACTTATCTTAAGCCTCTGTGGGGTCACAGTCACATTTGTGTCTCCGAGGCTCCAGTCCAATCTCCTTTAAAGCAGGTTCAAGCAGATGAGGTTGCTCAGCATCCTGTTCAGCCGACGCTTATATACCTCTGTGGTATAAAGCCTACAACACGTAGGTCCCTGTTTCAGTATTTGACGCCTTGTATGGTGAAAAGATTGGGAAAATAGCTTTGGCACTTTGAAACTTGTGCCACTGCCCTGTGACCTGTCACTGTGCACCTCTGGTCCCCTTCTTCTCTATGCACATTCTCCTCACCCATACCCTACACCATAACTGGCCTCCGTTGGCCTCCTTTCCGTTCTTTTCATCTCCACTCTCAATGTTCTGTTCCTCCATTCTGGAACTCAGTGCCCTGGGCACAAGAATGCTGTGCAGCGGCAGGGGCAGAAGCCTTGTTCAGGGCAAGGTGTCCAGCACCCCTTGTTCTCCCTTATCCATGCTGCTTCAGGACAGGATTAATTCATCAGGAGATGATGAAAGGTGCCACTGGTAACTGGGACACGTTAAGCTTCTACTGCCACAAAGCACAGGAGATGAAAATGGATGCACTGCGATTTCTGTGCTGAATCCCTAGTGTTCTCCCCAGAACGGGGCTGTTCTGGTGCTGTCGTGCATTGTGAATCACACTGACATGCTCAGCTCCCCCAGCCTTCATTTCCAGGTGAGCAAAGCTCAGCACTTGGTATCAGAAAGCTCAGCCCTCTGGCAAAGCCAGGATATGCCTGTGGGAGTGCAGTGGAGCTGTGGGCACCGAGTGGAGCTCAGCAGTGCTGAGCTGCTGGCACCAACCTCACTGCAAAGAGCCGTCCGTGCTCATGTTTTCAGCCAGGCCATTCCCTCCAAGGCATTAGTGCTGTCTGGTGACAAATTTCACACTTTGAGGTGAAGTGCAGCTGTTTGGGACCCGTAATTTGCACTTTGCTGCCTGCCTGTCATGTGGGCTGCACCGCCGGAGGGCTCAGAGGAGATTGAAGGCTGCTTCGACACACATTGCACCAATTGAAGCCTTTATGTTGGTATTAAAAGAAGCAAGCCTCACAGAAGCCTTTTTCTGCAAAACAATGTCGTAAGATTTTGATTATGAATTGTAAATTTAATAAGCATGCACTGAATATAACAACACATCAGGTCTTTGCTAGCAGACAGCAGCACTGTGCAATAAAACCGGTGCTTAACGATGGCTGTGCTGAGGAGTGCTCAGTGCACAGGGACGAGGTGTAGAGCAGGGAGCAGCACCCGAGGGTGGCAGTGTCCCCATCTCCCCCCTGTGAGGATTCTTTGAGTTGGCCAAAACATTCTCTTTCACATTACCCTGAAAGGTTGGGTCATTACATCATTTTGTTGACTCTTCACTTGAGCAGCATCTGCGGCAGAACAGGTAGCTCCTTCCAGTGGGGGAAGAAATCAGCTAATTGCATCCTGCAATTAATTGCAAAAGGGCTTTCAAAGCCAGGAGCAGTCACACTTTGCTGTAGGTGGTTGTCGTGGGCAGCCCTGCCTCGTCCTGTGGTGTCCCAGCACAGCACCTTCTGCATGGGACTCAGTGATGAGTGCAGGGATGCCTGGAGGAAACAAAACGCATCGGGGTGAGTGGGGTGGACAGGCTGCAGCTCCCTCTCCTCCAAAGTTAGAGGCAAAAGCATTAGGTGAAGCAAACCGAAGCTTAAGCAAACCAGTCATAAGTTGAGCAAAGTCAAGATAATGGGATTTGCCCTTTGTAAAACCAAAGGACAGAGGCTGCTCCCACAGCTGTGGCAAGGCAGCCCAGGGTAGGAAGGCTCCGAGTTGGATTTCTGCATGTTGAAGGGCAAAATCTCATCAACCCATTGCAGCCTGGGTCAGGGTTTGCAGGCTGATGCTGTCCAAGAGGAAAGCACCAGGAAGGGCTGTGCCTCCCTACCTGCACACATCACAGACAATGGGAAAAGCAAGCAAGAAGCCATAAGGAAAGCAAGTTGTTAATGGTGCTGCTGCAGCACTCATGGCCTGGGGTGCACGCGCTGCTTCCCTGACTGCAGCTCTGTGCTTTCTCATCTGCAAAGCGGCCCTGCCAGCTTCAATATTTCTCTTGCTTCTATTTATATGCCTTTCTTCGTTGCTTGAAAATTACCTCCTGCCCTGCCTTGGTAGCGCTGGAGCGCTTCACAAGTGGCTGCTAAGTGCACCTCTTGGCACAAGGGCTGCACAGTGGGTTCCTTTCCTGCTGCCCCCAGCTTTTGCCCCTGCTGTGAGCGAGCTCTGAATGAGCAGCACAGGGAGAGGCAGGGATGTGCCTGCGTTTCTGCAGCAGCTCCAGGCCCCTCTGCTTTCTCCCTGTGTCACCATCACACCGAGACACCCTGCTGCTGCTGCTCTGCACTGCTCCAGTGCCCAGCCCCAGCCTGAAGAATCCCACAGGCACCGCTGCAGCAAAGAAGTGCGTGCACCTGCACAACCCCTCATGCTGCATCCCCAGAGCAGCACTGTGAGCAGCAGGTTGTCTTGATGGCTGTCATGGTGCAATACCCCTGCTCTGGAACAGGTTGCCCAAGGAGGCTGTGGATGCCCCATCCCTGCAGGCATTCAAGGCCAGGCTGGATGTGGCTCTGGGCAGCCTGGGCTGCTGGTTGGTGACCTGCACACAGCAGGGGGTTGGAACTGGATGAGCACTGTGGGCCTTTGCAACCCAGGCCATTCTGTGATTCTATGATTTAATGATTCTGTGATTCTCTCCGCCTGCAGCTTTGTTGGCTGAAGTGGTTTCTGCCCCCAGCTGCTCCCTCCAGCTATCTGCCATGTGAGGCACGGGGAATGAGGTGAACACAGTGATCCAGCAACCCTTTCATGCAAAGAGAGAGAACAGCTCCAGGAGGAGGGTGTCTGATTGCACCCTGAGTAACACCAAATGTAAGAGCAGCTAGGAGATGCCACCTCCCCCCAAAAAAACCCAAAACAATGAGAAGTTCAAGCCTCAGGTGGCCAAGATGAAGAACCTCTTACAGAACATCCACAACTTGAATAGAACAGCAGCACCAGAGAGCTGTGGGTACCCCATCCCTGGAGGTGCCCAAGGCCAAGGATAGGTCCCTGGGCGGCCTGAGCTGGTGGGGGGCACACAGCCCACAGCAGGGGTTAGGGCTGGAGGGGCTTTAAGGTCCCTTCCAGCCCAACCATTCAGTGGCTCTATGAAACAAAGCACCATGTCTAAGGAGATGACTATAGGAAGGCAGCTGAGCTGCTCTGCTGTCATTCACATTAAAGACAATCTATACATGCAGCAGGCCCATCTATATTTGAAAGGGTTGAATTCAGCAGAACAAATGTTGTTCAGCTTGGGGGGAAATGAAGAATATCCATTTTTGGCTTCAAGTTGGCACCTCCTGTGTCCAGCTGATCACCCAGAGCCACACTTAGCTGCGTCGCTTCCTGGAACCCCAGCAACTCTATCCATTAAGAAAAAAAGTGAACTGGAAACAAACAAATAGAAAAAAAGAAAACAACAAAAAAAGACAAAAAAAATACCTAAAGCCACCAGGCAGTGGAAAGTCTTCTGCCCTACAAGCAGCAGGCACTGAGTGCAGTAGGAGCAGTGATGCAGGGCAGCACCCTGTGCCCAAGGAGCGATGCCCTCCTGCCAGCGTGGGATTTGTTCTTTGCTGGCATCCTCGGTGTGGCAGCAGGAGGGGCTGCCTCCTGCCTTTGGTGCAATAAGCCGTCGCGTCAGGGGCTCAGGGAATGTGCCACGACTCTGTAAGGAAAGAAAATTAAATGAAGAGGAGCAGGAGACAGAAAGGAGCTTGATTTAAAAAAAATACAGCCGTCACAATCAGCTCTGTTTAATGAGAATAGGAAGCAAGCGGTTTGAAAAAGAAAGCAACAAAAAAACAAAGCCAGACCTGAGGTAAGCAGCAGCACAAAGTCCTTGGGCTCCTTGAGTCCTTTCCCAGGCGGAGGAAGTGGTTTGCCATCGATTTATTGACACTGCTGCCTGTCTCCCCTGCCCTGTCTCAGGGGTGTGCGTTTGCTCCAGGCGAGTTCTGGCAAGTGCTGCAGCACCCACTGATGTTTCCTGGGTGCCAAAGTCAGATCCCAGCCCCTTCTGCAGCCCTGTGAGGGCTCAGTGCCTCCCACAGCCCTTTCAGATCTCCTCCTGGCTGAGGAAATTCAAGCTCCCACATCCTCCTGCAGGAGCACCTGTGGGAGATTCTTCCTCCTCCCCTCACACTGGGACCTTCAACCCCCCCATCACTGCGTGTAGCGAAGCAGTTGGAGAATTTCTTTCCCATGGGTTTATTTTCTTGAAGTAAATCCTGATGCTGTCTGGGTTGGCAGCTTCTCTAGGTTGGCTGGGATGAGGGGAGGTTGTAAAGAGGAGGTGGTAAGGGCACGAAACCAGGTCCTGATCCCAGCATGGGGGGTGTGTGTCACCTGTTATACAGGGCTGGAATCCATATCACAGCTCAGCTTACACGAAGCATCCACAAAGCTAGTAGGAAAACTGCTGTCTCACTGATTAAAAAGATGCAAGAGGGAAAACACTGACAAGTTGTGTGTATTAAACCCATGTCTTATTGCTACCACACCAGTCCATGCTCAAATGGAGGCTCTCACCTCCCTCTGGCCTGGCCTGCCGGTCAGTTGGGCTGCTCAGAGGTGTGAATAATGCCACAGGCTACACATTGTTTCCATTTAAAACGAATTTAATCTAAATTCTCTGATCCTGCAGCTCTGTGAGAATAAAGGAGAGCTTAAAGGGAGAAAACCACTGCTTCCGACTTCAAAAAGCCTCAGCAAAATCAATTAAGAGTGTATGAAGAATCCTGAAAGAACAACAGGGACTGACAGATCGAACTATGCAGGCTCATTACCTTTTCACATCCAACTCTTGATGATGTTCCAGCACAACATCAGCCAGGGCACGTGGGTGTCTTTATGTTTTGGCTGCAAGTACCTGTATCATGCTTTGCAAATAGAATGCAAATACACTGGTTGTGTTGTGTGTGCTACAGAAGCAGACTCCTTTGAGGGGAAGGCAGCAGCTATTTAGTGGAACAAAGGAGAAACGTATGCAAAGTTGGGGAGGAGAGAGGAGTAACAACATAGTTCATCTAAGAATGTGAACTGAGTGCCAAAGGCACGACTGCCTGCTGAGGCTGCCACAAACACTGGCTTTCTGAGTAGGAAATTGTCTTTACCCTCCAGTGGATGAAGCAGCAAGGGTTGGCTTTGTTCCTGAGGTAGGTTAGGCCATGCCCATAGCTAGCTGCCTCTGCAAAAGTGTCCTTCAGGTTGGGTCTGTGTACCACACACCTGGGTCACTGCACACACACTTGAATGCTTTGCTCTTCCCTCTCCATCCCAAAGAAATCCAGTTGCTCACCTCAGCCCTCTGCTCAGGCAGCGTTTCTGGCTGAGGAATCAGGATCACACAGGGATGGGCACTTTGTGAAACAGATCCCAACAGCACATGATGCAGAATTGGCTCCGGCTCGTCGCTCCCTCCTGCCCCGACTGCACGCATGGGTTGGTAGATCTGCTCTCCTTATCTCATCTGCAGCCCCTGCTGAGATGAGGCACTCAATCCAACCCACTCCCATGCCCTCTTCAGATGATGCATCTCTCAAGCTGCCCCACCTGCATGTTGGTTGCCTTAGATAACTGCTTGGTGACAGGCATCCGGAGCGCCTTCATTATTCTCTGTGATAAACAGACCTGGGCATTTATTTCCCCAGAATCTTCCCAGAAACTGTAATAGTAGCAGCTACTATGCTGTATTTAACAAGCACAGAAAAAAGACCTTCTGCTTCTGCTGGCTGCTGAGATGAGCTGGAATTTGTGATTAATGGAGGGTGCTGCTGATGAATAATTTGGATGCGGCACTTAATTTGAGAGAGAAACAGAATAGCATCAAACCAACTTCATCCTGACTGGGACAGCAGCAAGTATTTAATTCTTGCCTTGACAAATTCAGCCCCTAGATACCTTCTGTCTCTGTGAGTGGTGATTTTCGTCCTGTTGAAAGTTAACTAGTCTGAAGCATCCTTAACCCAAAGCAATCACTTGAAGCGCCTGCCTGTGATGGACAAATGGCATTCAGAGGCTGTTCTAACCAACTGCTCTGATGCACACCAGGCTGGTCACAGGAGAGGAAAAAAGAGGAACAACTCACCCATTTCTCCCAGTCACAGCAGAACGAAGCTTCACCCTCACTGCCTGTTCTCCTGAAACAAAGCTGAATCATGGGTCCACATTCCTCTCCGTTCTTTTTTTTCAAGAGAGATTGGCTGCAGATGATAAATGGTGCATCCTTAGTCACCAGCATCTGTGCTCTGACCTAGGGAAGAAACAACAGCACCAAAGCACACGAGCAGGGTGCTGAGCACCCGCTGCAGCCCCCTTACCCTGGGCAGCACTGCTCTCCTGAGTGCATTTAGAGTCGATCCAGCAGCTATCGCCATCACCGAAGCAGCGGTGGCTTTCACACAGCCGCAGCTACTTGGCCACAAGAAGAGGGATACACAAAAATATTGGGGGTTTGATGTTTTCCTGGCCCCCCCCAAAGGGCTTCAAGCAGGAAGACAAGCTGCTCAGAGCTAGCAGCAGTGTAGGAACCCCCTGAATGCGAGGGATTCACACAGTCCCATTTTATTCTGTTCCCTCCTGGTTACAGACACTGCACTTACCTTTCAGCTCACTACTGAACAGCAAGCTTGTTTCCAAAGAGCTACACCCAGCAGCTCTAAGTTCTCCCCCACTTTCCCCAAGCAGTCATTTAAATTAGAGGTTGTCATTGCAGATGTTCATTTAGCAATTCACTAGGTGTGAGACCCACTAAGTTATCATTGCATGTGACACTTTCTTTTTTAAGAAGAGGCACTAAGTATTACTGTGCACTAATGCATTAGGAAGAAAACCACAACGAAAACAAGCACAAAACACACAGCATTTTATTAATTTATAAGGTACAGAGACTCAAGTGGTGTACATGTTGCTAAAAAAACATCAGCAGCCGTGAGGATGATATCCTAGCATGGCAAAACAAGGAGGAAAAGGAGTAAACAACCATTCTCACACCCCACATTTCCTCCATGTGGAGAAAGGGCACACAAACCTACCCACATTGCAGACAAAGGGCCTGGAATCAAGTTATCCTGCAGGGCCAGAAGCACACAGAAGCTCTGACAGCAGGGAGCAGAGAACAGGCAATGGGTGCAGCAGTTATGGGACGGGCAAGAGAAAGATGAAGAATTCACACTTCAGCAGCTCTGCAGAGCAGGACAAGGAAGGCTGCACCTCGGAAAACCCCACGTACAGTTATGACTTCACAGAGAGCAAAGATGAGTTGCAGATGAAGGCAGCAGCTAGAATTAAGGCAGCCCGAGTTGTGTGGGTGCAGAGCAAGGCTCTCCAAGCAGCTCCAAAGCAGCTGTCTCATAGCAGTGCTGGGACAGCAGCTCTCTCCTGAAGAGGGTCAACCAGCTCTTGGACGAGATGCAGACTGCTACCAACAGGTCACTGCCAACCTCAAGAGCCAAACAAGCTTCAGAGCACCCGGCCTTTCCTTGCTGCACATCCAGCAGCACCTCTGCATTCGGGATTCTCTAAATCCAAAAGTCAAGCAGAGTTTAATGATTTAACTTAATTCTCGTGTTCTCAAAACAGCTGTACTCAGGGAACACCACAGAGCCACCCATCAGTGATCTGTCACAGGGGTAGAGGTCAACAGCTGCTTGTCTGAGCAGGACAACTAAAGGCTGTATTTTGCAGCCTGGGGGAGCAAGCGAGAAAACATTCCAAGTCAGTCCTTACAGAAGGGCAGCACAGCCTCTGGATAAAGACACTGCAGGAGGAAAGATCCTCTCCATGAATTAGGCTTCTGACACTGCTTACAAGCAGCCTTCTCTACTGCACTCACAATCTTACAGCAGGGAGAAGCACACAGCTAGCCAAGGTCTGCTACGTTGCAAAGAGGCTCACCAGGTCACCTCTCTTTAGGCAGTTTGCTCCTTTCCTAGGAGGGGAAGCTGTCCCTGAAGGACACTATTTCAGCTTTGGACAACAGAGGAGTGCAGAAGGAAGCATTCAGGGGCTCCCAGTTTCTTAAGGAAAGAGAAGATCAGCAGTGGTTTACAGACTCATAAAAATACTTTTCAAACAGGGTACAAATTAGAGTCCCCATTTACCTGCCAAGATTCCAGTTCAGTCCTTTTCATTTCTCTTGTAAGAACAGCTGGCACAAGCAGCTAACACAGCAGGAAGCATGATTCCTTAAACTACTTTAAGTGTTAGTGACGCATACGTTCTAATCAAGAGTTGGCATCTTTAACATTCTTTGTATTTATTTTAAGAAAGCGTTTTAGTTAATCTAAGCAAGAATATTCAAAAGTGAGGAAAATACATTTTTGTTTCTGTTCAAACTTCTCAGAGCAGACACCGAGTGCTGTGCCAGCTCATCCCACAGCCATCACTCAGTTACGTGGCCCAGCAGCATGAGGAATCACACACAAAGCTCCAATTAAACCTCGCAAAGACAACTCCTGCCTTCTGTGCCAAGGACAAGCAACGTCGCATTACCAGCACGAAGCCAGGGCTGAGAGCTAGTCAACATGCAGCAGGGCAGAGGTGACAGGCTTGAGACCATTCAGGCCCATTTCTTTGGGGTCCTCCAACAGGGCAGGCACAGAGTGGCAGCAGGAGGATGGATGAGGGTTCTCTGAAAGGAAACCACTTCAGAAACCACTATGCCACGTGTAGCCAAACAGGTCAGATCATCCCAGCCAGGGTTTCACCTATGCCACTTGCTGCATTGAAGAACACATGTTAAAAAAGGAAAGCTTGCATAGAAATAAAAATTTTGTAGTTCTCTTAAAATTACTGTACAAATAAATAAAGTTACTGTCCATTTAAATAAAACCGTCTGAGGGAAACTGGAAGGCAGCAAGGTTTCTGTATCCATCTCCCACCATCATTCCAAATCAGCTGTTGACCATCTGTGAGGCCTCCAGAGCACGGTGGGACACAACACCTAGGAATGAAACTTGACAAAGTTGCCAACAACCCCCTTGGCAGAAAAAGCAGCCCAGCCCAAAGGTCCCCATGCCCACCGTCCTGCCTCAGTAGCAATAGCACGTGTTCAGGAGCAGCACAGAGCAGGTGCACAACCCCAGCTCTCAGCATTATTGAACATAAAGACTCCTTAGATGATAGGTTATACCCATCTCCTTGTCTTTCAGTTCACAGAACAAAACTCATTTAGAGTTTTAGGTTATTCACATCACTCTGCCCTATACCTTCCCATGGCCCTATGGAAAAGTCAGGCCTAATCTGATCCACGCTTCCCACTTGAGAGTCTATTCTGAAGCACCTAAATTTTGCAGCATGAAAACCCTCACTGCAGCTTCTGTGCCAATCCTGATTTTAGGTGAGGGAAGGAGGATATGAAACATGAAATAGACCTGTTTTCTGGACGGATGCACCCATGAGCTGGTGCCTAAGAACATTTAGGACAGCAAGTCGGTTTTAACCTCCAGTCCATACTAACACAGCAACCAACAGCATCTCAATGGCTTGAGAATGGTGTTGTGTGGCACAACACTACGCCCTGCTGCATTAACTCAGGATCCATGCCCAAAGCTATGGTAAGTACCCAGGTAATTTCCTGTCTAGTCAGAAAATTCCATCAGCAGAGGGGTGGCCAGAAGGGACACAGAGGTTTTTGTCCCCCTCTACTCTGCCCTCATGAAGCCCCATCTGCAGTGCTGTGTCCAGGTCTGGAGCCCTCAGTACAAGAAAGACAGGGGGCTGATGGAGAGGGTCCAGAGGAGCCACAAAGATGATCAGGGGGATGGAGCACCTCCCCTACAAAGACAGGCTGAGGGAGCTGGGCTTGTTCAGCCTGGAGAAAAGAAGGCTGCGGGGTGACCTCATGGCAGCCTTCAGTACCTAAAGGGAGCCTACAAACAGGAGGGGAATCAACTCTTTGAAAGGGCAGATAACTGCAGGACAAGGGGAAATGGTTTGAAGTTGAGGGAGGGAAGATTTAGGTTGGATGTCAGGGGGAAGTTCTTTACCACGAGAGTGGTGAGGTGCTGGAACAGCTGCCCACATGGATGCCCCGTCCATCCCTGGAGGTGTTCAAGGCCAGGTTGGATGGGGCCCTGGGCAGCCTGGGCTGCTATGAAATGTGGAGGTTGGTGGCCCTGCGTGTGGCAGGGGGTTGGAGCTTCATGATCCTTGAGGTCCCTTCCAACCCAAGCCATTCTGTGATTCTATGAAAATAAACTAAGAGCTCTGAGCAAACTGATATGGCTTTTCAGTTGCACCTCCTGGCTGTGCAGCCCATTTTCTTCTGAACCATGACCACAAGCCTACCTATGAAACTGGAAATATCAGAGGAGAATGAGCAGCAGGAAACCAGACACTGTGCTGCTAGAACCACTTTGATTTGTTCTTGCATAGTCCTCTTTAGCAGCCTAACCACTTCAGGGCTGCCCTGCCAACTAGTGGCTCCACTGCTGTGGCAATGCCAAGCCTCCTGGTGCAGGTGGGACTCCCCAGAAGTGCAGATTAATTAAGTGAATTTCAGCAACAAAACCTATTTCCTTAGGTACCAAGTAGTGCTGGTCTTGTCCTCAGAGATTTCAGTGAAGCGCTCGCTGTAGCACCACGAGGCAGCATTAGATAAACAGGAGAGGACTGCAATTAGTAAAGAGGAAAACGTAAGGCAGTTAACCAGGCCCAAGGGAAAACTGAAATGGATAATTCAGAAATGAAGAGGCTAGAGCAGAGCTTTATCAAGATTGGCACTGGCAACAGACTTGTTAATGAAGTGTTTTCACTAACGTCCTCGGCACAATAGGAAGTGAGCCAGTGACACAAAGCTGGAGGTGTTCTGACTGTAAGAAAGGACAGAAATATTTGGGGTCATTCACTGTTTCTTCTAACTGAGAGGGGCTGAAAGTGGGTAATTGAAAATATAAGTCATGCAGCCACGAACAAAAATCAGTGCTGTAACCCAAACCGTTATTGATTTGAAACAAGTCAAGTCAGAAAGGGCTTCAGGATACAAAGTAATTATAAGATGAATACAGATATGAAAGAAGTGATTCTGGAACACATCAAGAGGAAGACTTCCAAATTAGATAGTAAAAGCTGATGTGCTTCACAAGGACCTGAGAGATTCATCTGCAGGTAGTGCAGAAGATAATCGCATGTAGCAGGGAGGGAAAAGCCAGCCTTGGTGGAACCAACAAACCTTGGATGGGAAGTCTGCCTGCCAAAGAAAACGCTGCTGAGGTTACAGCTGTTCCCTATAAAGTCATTCAGAATGGGTAAACACCTGGGAAGGAAAAAAAACTTTGTGCCAGAGGACAAGTCTGGCATGTGGTCAAGAGCATGAAAGTGATCAGAAACATATTTCGCTGGCACAGGTTGCCCAAGGAGGCTGTGGATGCCCCATGCCTGCAGGCATTCAAGGCCAGACTGGATGTGGCTCTGGGCAGCCTGGGCTGCTGGTTGGTGACCTGCACACAGCAGGGGGTTGGAACTGGATGAGCATTGTGGGCCTTTGCAACTCATTCTGTGATTCTACAATCTCAGTATTGTAAAGGGCCATATCAATTGCTAAATGTCTTTGATCTGACAGTTGCTGTTATACCTGAACATACTTAAGGTGCACAGCTTCAAATATGCTGCAAAACTCCCTTTGCTCACTTTGGGTTTTATTTAGTTACCAAATGCTCTGCAAAATGAACCAGCACAGGTAAATGCTGGGCTGATAACAAATCATTTATGGAAACTGTTGGGATTTGGGTATAAGACAGGATGGCTCAGACACAGCACAGTGCGGCCAATTCCCTGAACAAACACCACTAAAGAGGCAAAAGTTTCTTTGTTAGAAGTAATTCATAGGCCATATGAGGAGAGGCTGAAGGAGCTGGGAATGTTCAGCCTGGAGAAGAGGAGGCTCAGGGGAGACCTTATTGCTCTCTATAACTTCCTGAAGGGAGGTTGTAGTGAGCTGGGGGTCGGCCTCTTCTCTCATGTGACTAGTGATAGAACTAGAGGGAATGGCTTCAAGCTACGGCAGGGGAGATTCAGGCTGGACATGAGGAAGTATTACTTTTCAGAAAGGGTGGTCAGGCACTGGAATGGATGCCCAGGGAGGTGGTGGAATCACCGAGCCTGGGGGTGTTCAAGGAAAGGCTGGATGTTGTGTTGAGGGACATGGTTTAGTAGGAGCTGTTGGTGTGGGTGAACGGTTGGACTGGATGAGCTTTTAGGTCTTTTCCAACCTTGGTGATTCTATGATTTTAATTCAACCAAACATTTTTTTTCTCCTAGTTGGACCACATCTGTCTAGTGCCAAGTTTTCCCGGCTGCTACAGGTCATGTTTGATTTAGAAGGGCTTTGACCAGAAGGTCAACAAGTCCCCTGTCTGCTCACACCAGACAGAGAGGAGCTTGGCAGAGACACTAACCTGAGTGCCCTTCGTCTCTATGAGAGGGAGCGCTGGCACTTCTTGCCGTAGGAGATTTGCCTGATTCGGACTTCCAGCTGGAAGGAGTCCAATCTTTTCTTTGGGTTAAAAGCCAGCATATCGTGCAGGAGCTTGCAGAGATCATCTGGCATGGACTTCTTGTTCCTCAGAGGAATCTGTAGCTTCAGGTTGGGATTCTCCAGCAACGCTTCCCCGAGAGGAATAAGCTCCTTGCCTTGGCAGATGTAAGTTCCTGAATACAGGTAAGGAGGAGTCAGCTTATACAAGAAAAGCCTACACAAAGCACTGCCTTGTACAGCACAGACAGCCTGGGAAACAAAACATCTGAAAGATTACCAAAAAGATCACTTATTAGTGACTGCCAAGGCAAACACAGCGAGAGGCTGTTATTGGAACAAGCTTTAACTGTCCAAAAGTAATCAAGATGTTACTGTGTGCTGCATGCACAACCATGGGTGGAAACAAACCTCAGCACGGCGTGCTTGCCAAGCATTTACCAAAGTGAACCTCCTCTATTTTCTGCTTTTCCCCCCCATAGCAGACCTGGAAGGTGTAGGAGAGGGAAGGAAGCAGGCTGTGCTTGGCTCGGGTGACTTGAAAGAGTTAAACATGAAACTTATTTGCTCAGTAAGTCAAATAATTTTCAATTAAAATGACAGCACATGCCATTTACCGTTAGCCAACTTCTCCTCAGCAAGATTAAGGAAGGGAAATGTAAATTTACTCCCGGTAATCTAAATAATTTCACCGGTTGTTGAAAATGATTAACCGGCTTTCAAAACAGACAGCAAAAACAGCTTTGCTCACTCAAGCTGTTCTGCCCCTGCACCAAGCAAAGAATAAATGTTTCAAAGGCAGTGACCTGTCTGTGTATAGAAAAGGTTGGCCACACAGACTCCTTATCTCAGGTTGGCGGGTTGCTATTTTAATGAAATCTGTTCGTGCTTCGGTCTCAGCTGCAACCATTTGCTTGTTTTTGTAGGCAGGAACTGAAACATTTATCAGTGTTTGGCATTTCGAAAAGAAATAAATAGTACAATTAGAATTGAGCCCATTAAAACAAAGAAAAATGTCAAGGAGCAGCGCAAAAATCTTCTCAAAGTTTCTGCACAGAAATTCCTTTCAGGTTAAGAATGTAAGCACTGAAAAGACAGAGAGGTATTCTGTGATCTCAGGGACTGGGTCGATGTCTTGAATTATTATGCTAATGTGCCTGACTGGCATCCTCTCCTCTCGGGATGGATTTTCCACTGCAATATACTTCTCTGAAATCATTTGGTACCAAGCATTTCAAGCGTGCACGTATGTGGGGGATTTGGAAGGAGCTGGATGGAGGAGGGCCATTGGACGGGTCATCCCTGTGAGATTTTGCATCTCTAAGCACAAGAAACTCAGGCAGAGAGCAGCAAAGCTCATCTAAACATCCGTTCTGAGTTTACAGCTTGAAGCATTAGAAGGCTGTTCCAAGGAGCCAAGTGATCCTGTCACCTTGAGGAAAGGGAGACTGCTCTGCACTTGTGGGAAATGAAACCTCCCAGAGGATCCCTACAGAACATCTACAAACATGACAGCAGTGATCCTTACCAAGCAACTCCTTCTCAGTATCTCCATCTCGGAAGGTGATCCTCTCCACCATAGCCCAGAAGATGATCCCGAGGGCAAACACATCAGCCTTGGCTGTGTAGTGACCCTCCCACACTTCTGGAGCCATGTAGAAGTTTGACCCGCACGCAGAGGAGAAGCGGTGCTGGTTCACGTTCCCTTTCCCCCGACACACCTTGCTGAGGCCAAAATCTGCCACCTGCAACACAAGATGAGAAGAAATTGCAGCTACTCGCAAACACCAACTTCACAAAAGCACTTACAGACAGCAGCTCAATAAATTCCACTCCGAAATCCACCATGTCACTAACAGCCATCAGATGGCAACCTTAGGGCTACAGAGACCTGGGACTCCCTGTGAGGGGCCCCCTCCCCCCCCCTCCTTCCCTGTTGTTTGCTCTTCTCCCTAGGATGAAGACACCCGATGTCTGCTTGTTATCTTTCTGAGAAGCTCATTCTGATGAAATCTAATTGGGCATAAACATATCTCCAACCTGCAGCTATGGGAAAAGTAGCTCTTACTGTTCCCATGTGAGCACACCGAGTCTCTTCCTTTATTGTTATTATCCAGTGATTAAGATGACATTGATTTAAACATCCCCTGATGGCTCTACAGGTCGAGGTATAAATACTACTATTGATCTAAGTGGTCGAGACATAAATTATCTGCAATGCACTGAGCTATTATTTTATGTCCAGCTTCATGAGCTCTTGGGACTGAAAGCTGAGCAGCAAGCTGGCTCCCACATTTACAGCTGCTTTTTAGAGAAACGTAACAGTTTTAGTTTGGTGCTACCAGAACTGCAGCTGGCTATCTTTACCTCAGTCAGGGCACCAACCCACACGAACTCCCCACCTCCCTGAACATCAACGTGTGCTCAAGGCAGCAATATTGGAAGCATTAGCTGTTGTAACAGGACGGTATGTTCTTAAAGTTTAAGGGAAGAGAAAATATTGCTTCATCTTTGGCTGATCGTGATCTCTCTGATCATCTAGCGTGCAGAAGCGAGACAACCCTGAACTGCAACCCACAGCAGCACAAGTAGCACAAGAAGTGTGTTACAGACACACGCCATCGTGATCTAGATGTCCTTCCAAGTCTCCTGAAAGCCAGCCCACATGTGATGTCAGATGTTCTGAATACATTTGTTACAAGCTACTAAGTAGAGCCTGTAATAACATTCACCAAAGACCATTCCCCAGCATGCAATGCATAAGCATGCAGATCACAAACTCGTTACGGCCAAGTTTTATTCCCTTACCTTTACTATGGGATTCCCACGTTTATGAGAGATCAAAATATTGTCCGCTTTCAGGTCTCTGTGCACAATCTGGTTCCTGTGCAGGAAAGCCACAGCGCTGCTGAGCTGCTGCATGAAGCTGTTATTCAGCTGGGCATCCGGGCTGCGGGACAGCAGGTACTCATTCATGTTGCCACCATCACAGAACTCCATCACAAACCACAGAAAGCAGGCCGATTTGGGGTCCATGCACCTGCGCCCTTTCAGACAGGTCTCAATCAGCAGCAAGTGGCTGTCTGACTTCCTGTAATGGTGACTAATGGGCTGAAAGACTCGGCCGTTCTGCAGAATGCACTCCTCCAACTGGATCACGTTCTCATGCTGCCTCTGGATGCTTTGCAGGGCCCAGAACTCTTGCAAAGCCAGCTCTGCGTTTTCAGGCACGTTACACTGCATCCTTTTCACAGCTACTTTGCTTCTGGTTTTGTTAACAATTGCCTCATAAACCACCCCATAGTTCCCTCGGCCCACTTCCCGAATAATGCTGTACTTGGCTTCTGCAGCCATCTCTCACTTTGGCCCAGTGAACAAGCAAATCAGAGGGAAACGTCTGAAGTCATGACAATCAGTTGCCACCTGCAGCAAAATCCTAGAAAAGAAGAGGATGAAAAGCTTAGAACTCCCAAACCTAGCAGCTCACCAACTATCATGAGCAAATACTTCCAACTGGAGTCAATTTTAGAGGTATGTACATCATTATACGCTGCAGCTGCACAAGGTCTGACAGCCAGAGCAGGGTTTTAAGGGAAGCCAATATCCATGGTAACTACGAGGCATTATCAAGTACAATCCTGACTGCACAGTAGGACACAACAACATGGGAAGTGACATTGATCCACCCACAGTGGAGCAAGTTTTGTCAGAAAGAAAAAGGGCGATGTGGACACGTTCAGTAAGCAGGGCAGGAAAGGGAGGAGGAGACCTCCTTGGTAACAGCTGAAGTGAAACTTGAACAGAATTGATTTTAAAGAAATAAAAAAAGCAAGCCCAAACTCTCCTGTTTGATAGATCTTTCCACCTTACTTCTCCCCATGTAGCCATACTGATCCATCAATGGATGCAATGCCCCCCTGCACATTTACTACCAGTCCAGACCCAGATGCCAGCCTCAAGTCCTTCATTTCCAACTCCTTAACTCTTCCCACATCCCAGAGTTCCCTACCCACCAGCTCAGCTCCCCCACACACCTAAAGACCAGTCTTATCCTGGCTATCATCCACTCACCCTCCTGCTTACATCCTCTGTGCTCACCCAAACCTCCCCTTCCAACCTCCTCAGCCACTGTCCCACATCCTCCCATCCCCAAGGCCTCATCTCTAGCAAATCCTGCTCTGTGTAAAAGCACCCTTCACTCCTTTGCTCCAGCTCTCACTCTTCCAGCACCATCCATGACTATTGTGCTGTGCTTCCCCTTCACTTCAAGCACCCTGTCCTACCTCAACTCCTCTCTCCAGGTCCACATACCCCACGTTACTCTTTATTTGGGCCTCTGGGATTCTCTTGGCCCCTTCTCCAAGCTTTCCTCCAGCCCTACACCCTCATAACCCCACTCCTTTTCCCACCTGTCTCATCTCTGTCCCACCTCAACACCACCTCAAGTTCTGCTCCTTCTCTCTCGACCAAATCTTCCTCTGCTTTCCACCCACACCCCAAACATCCCTCTCCCAATCCCCACAACCCTCCCCCTTTACACCTACTATCCCAAACCTGCCTAGACCCCAACAGAACCCCTCTCCCCTCTCAGCCCCCACTTCTCCCCCTCACCCCTTCCCCCCTCCAGGCCCCTTTCTCAAACCTCACCCAACCCTCTCCCATCCCATTCCTGCGCCCTCAGCAGTGCCACCACAATACAAACCTCGGCCTTTCCCCAAGCCCATCCCTACCACAGCGCCCCGAGGGCAGCAGCTCTGCTCCTTCTCCAGCCGAGGCCCTCCTCAGCCCCCACAGCCCAGGCCCTCCTCAGTCCCGAATGTCCCCGCCGCCCCTAACCCCCTTCCCGGCCCTCTCCATCCCCTCAGACCCCCGGCCCCGTTTCGGGCCCCTTTTCCCCTCTCAGACCGCCATCTCATCCCATCCCATCCCGCCCCCACGTCTCTCCTCACCGCACCGCCGCCGTCGCAATTCCCGCCGCCGCCTCGCCGCCCCGCCTATTAGCCACCGCTGGCCAATCAGAAGGGAAGAGACGCTGCTTGACCAATCACAAGACAGAAAAGAGATGTCCTGCCTCTCTCCCGGACCAATCGGAGAGCAGCTCGCCTACCCGCAGCCCAGGCAGGGATGTTCTGCGCCTGTGTAATGATGAGGCTTTGCGGAAGAAACTACTAATCCCAGCGGCCTCTGCGGTGCTACGAGTGCCCGTTGGAGACAAACCTCCACAAAACGCGCGGCTCGCCCCCTGCGGGGTGAGGCAGTCTTAGAAGGAGGCCCCCAGCCCCCCAGTGCCCCCGAGGGACCCAGAGTCCCCCCTCCAAAACCTCTCTTTGGGGAATTTCTGGGGAGAACCGGCCCTCCTGGCTCTGCAGCATGGTCTTGGTGCAGCCCCCAAGAGACGCTAGCCTCAGACAGAGGGGGCGAGGGCTGCATCCAAATTTTGGACGATTTAATTGCCTGCATCCCCCAGCAGCCCCAGTCTGAGCCATGCAGGGAGGGCTTGTGCTGATTCCCAGCCCATCTGCAGTGCCTTCAGGTGGTGACAATGTAAGGTGGTGTATGTGATGCTGTAACTGTATCAACGGACAAGAGAAGAGCCACTGATGTCATCTACCTGGACTTCAGTAAGGATTCTGATGCTGCCCCCACATCCTCCTCCTCTCCAGACTGGAAAGATGTGGATTTGATGGATACAGTGGATGAGGAACTTGTGAGATCGTCCCCAAAGAGCGATGGTCAATGTCCCCATGGCCAGATGGAGACCAATGACCAGATGTGCCCCTCAGGGACCAGTGCTGTTGGTGCCCCTGTTCACTGCAGGGGAGTTGGGCCAGATGGCCTTTAAAGATCCCTCCCAACTCAAACCATTCTCTGACTCTCTATTTTAATGGAGCGAGCTAAATAAATAAAGATAACTGAACTCAAATCCCATCAGAGGGATTGTTAAGCACTGAACCCACCAGGGCAGTTTGGACTCTATTAAAACACTCTGCACATCCCTCTGGTGACTCAGAGGTTTTATGTGCAACGACGACAGTGATGTAGCAGTTTTTCTTTTAGAAAGCACAATGTGCCAGCATTGGGGTTTGGGGTTTCGTGGCCCTTGGGATAGCACTGGGTGGGATGGGGAGAGCAGCGTTGTGTGGGATGAGCAATTTTGTGGATGCTGAGCAGAGAAATTCCTTATGGCTATTTATTGATTGGGGAATGCATTGTCTGTGCCTCAACAGTGTGATCCTGACCCCAAATCCTGACACTGCCCCAAGGACAGGTCATGGTCCTCAGCACTGCAGGATCAGTTCTTCATTTATGACTGCAAAAATACCATGGGCATTTTCAGGCTGATGATTTGTTTCATGGGAAGGAGCTCGATGTTGGGGAACAAATGGGGAGATGGCTCTGAGACCTCCTATCCTGGTCTTCTGGGTGCTGGCACCGGAAGTTGAGAATAAATAGGGCAATTTTGAGCTGTATTTGTGGGGTTTTTGGAACCTGAGCCTGAGTTTGATCATAAACAGAGCAGCTCTGGGATGAATTTGAGCATTTTTTGGACTCTGAACCCATACATGCGTGTGTGTACATGTGGACCCATGCTCACCACAGCACCTCCTGAAGTCCTCCCCTACAAAATTGCTTCCCTGCCCTGAAACACTGGTAGAGATTTGCATAAATTTGAGCATAAAACTTCAGCATATGGTGCTTACGAGCCGGTTTCCTCTGCTCATCTCAGGCTCAGTCATGGTGACCCACTGTTGGCATGGAGGGGACATACAACGGACAATGTGCCATGTGTTGAAGCACAATTAGTGTCAGATCTACTTTTTTTTTTTTGCCCTGAAAATGGAATTGCTTTTGCATCCTCCATCCTCCCCTTGTCTCTTTGTTGTCTCAAACGCCAGAGCCAAAAACCAGCTGCAGCCCTCCCAATGGAGATGAATGGAGAGCAGCAACCCACACCCATCCATCCATCCATCCCCAAACCCAAATCTCAGCACTGGCATCCCTGTGGGCAGGAGGTGATGGGCTGCAGCTAATAAGAAGCTGCTGCGCCCTTTGAGCAACAGCTAAATGAGTGTAATTGTGCTTCCATAAAATGCAATTTGGAGTAAGATGACACAAATCCTTGTTGGCCCCACTGAGTGTGCGCCGGTGGTGGCTGTGGGGTTTGGGGATGGTGGGATCGAGTATGGAATAACCAGGAGGAAGGGCTGTGATGATGGTGTGCAGAAGTTTTGGGGTAAAAGTAACCCAGAAGAGTAAATGGAGTAATCTGTGAAGACATCACTTGTCTTTGTTGCATGTATAGGTTTGATGTTTTGAGGCCCTAAAACCAATGCTAGAGGAGGGATGAAGGCTCCAGACCAACCCACAAAGCAGAGTGGACATCGATGGAGGGCTTCTGGTGGGGTGTCACAAATCTCTTCAGCCTCTACACAATCCAAGAGCCACTCCATCCATGGAGATGACCACATCCTGTATCTCCTGGGGCTGAAACAAACCCTGATTTGTTTGCTTATGTATGTTATATATGGTCATATATGTTTGTATGTTTAAGAAATGTCCTCCTAGCCCATTTCAGGTCCCTGCTGCTCTCTCCCCTGCTTTGCTCAGGGAGTCAATGAGAGGTGGGATGAGATCTCCTGGGGAGCTCTGGTCCAAGCGTGCTAAAAACAGGACCAATCCCAATGCATCTAATTGGATGGTGATGTTCTTCTGTTTCTCCCATCCTCATCACAGCTCCTCAGAGTCCTTCCTGAGCTCACTCAACTCACTGAAGCAATGGAAACGCAATGGTTGGATCTTCTCGTGGTTGGATGAGAGGACAAATGGTGCCTGTGGGAGTGCGAGGATCTTTCATCAGGTTCATCCTCACCATACCAGGTGTCAGACTCCCAAAAGAATGGAAACCGTGAGCCTGAATTCTGCCCTCATTCTACAAAAGCAGTGAATCCTCTCCAACCTAAACCTACTTTCTCTCATGGGATTTAGATGCTAGACCTGGAATTGCCACAAAATGGGCATCACACTTAGTGTGATGGCAACCCCTCCCAGCAATCATCTCCCCCCGCCCCCAAGTTAATTAGAAAGACCCTGAGCATCATCACCCGATGTCCTTTGCTACCAACTCAGCCCCATCCAAATCACCAGCTTAAAATCCAGTCTTGGAGGTAATTCCCTCTCGCCAGGCTACAGTGATTCCTCTGGGGGGGGATCCACTGTAAAATTGTCCCCAGAGGGGACAAGGTGCCTGTCCCCTTGCCATTCCCTTCCCTCCACCTTGGTTTGGTGAAAAAGCCCTTCATGAAAAACCACAACAACCTGGATGGTTAAGGGAAGTCTGAGCAATAGGGTTACTTTAAAAAATCAGCTCTCAACCACGAGTGCAGTGGGGAGTGCTTCTCCCCTGGCTCCCCCAAGGCAGCTCTGCCACTTTATAGCTGTTTCATAGGTTTCTGGCTTCTGATGCCTGCCCGGGCATGCACAGAGCAGAGGTCTCAGGCAGGACATTGAGCGTGCTGTTTCAGAGCCAAAGCGAAAACAAAAGGAGCCGTTTCGCTCTGCTATGCAGCCCTTCCCAGGGAGTTGATAGGGGGAATTACCGAGATATGATCTCAGTGGTGCTGCGGATTTGATTATCGAATTGCCAGTGTGGGGTGGTGAAGGATGCTCGGGGCAGTGAAGGATGCTTGGGGTCACGCAGGATGCTCAGAATCGTATAGGATGCTCGAGGTGATGAAGGATTCTTGTGGTCGTGCAGGATGCTTGGGGCTATGATGGATTCTTAGGGCAGCGCAGGATGCTTGGGTGGTATGGGATGCTTGGGGCAGTGAAGGATGCTCAGGGTGGTACAGGACGATTGAAGCAGTGAAGGATGCTCAGGGTGGTACAGGATGATTGGGGCAGTGAAGGATGCTCAGGGTGGTACAGGATGCTCGAGGTGATGAAGTATGCTCTGGGCAGTATAGGATGCTTGGGATGATGAAAGCTTCTTGGGGTCATGCAGGATGCTTGGGGTGCTGCAAAATGCTCAGTGGCTTCCAGCAGGGTTATCCACGGGGGCAGCTGGATGGGAAAAAGGAGGCGATGCTGCTTGGGAAAGGCTGAATGTGGCTGTGCCCCTGAGGTGGGAGCACAGGGACACACCTTCTTTGGGATGGACCCAATGGAGCACATATCCACTCCATTTTGGGGTAAGGGGAGAGATCCCCTTCATTTCCAAATGAAAAGTTTTAATTTTACCCCTCTGTCCATTGAGCTGGGAATTGATTCTCCCCATCCTCCTGCCTGTGATCAGTGCTGGTTGTGCTCATTAAGCCACACTGGAGCAACATATCTGACGAGCCCCTGTGCCCCCCCCCCCCCCCCCCCCCCCCCCCCCCCCCCAGAGCTGTTCTGGGGTAGGGGGAAGCCCATTTCCATCCTCGGGCTGCATCAGTGACAAAAAGGCAACATTTTAAACCCATTATTCCCTAAAAAGAAATTATGGGGTGAATGATGGTGGGTGGCCCCCAATCTCAGTGAATGCCCCACAGCTGAGCCCCCTTGCCCCATAACCCCCCCCAAATTCAGCTCCCCGGGATGCTCGAGGGGACTGCACTGGGTCTGACAGAAAGGCATCTGGGGGTGACACAGCCACCCCATATTCACGCACCGTCCCCAAAACACGATGCCGGAGGACACCCCGCTAAGGGGAACCGGTTCACGACACAGAGGGGTACGGAGGGGGGGGACACACATCCCCTGTCCCCAGCTGTCAGTGCAGCTTCAGCCCCCGGGGGTGGGCTCAGCCCACGTGCTGGGGGCCGGGCGGGAGGTGTGGGGATGGGTATGCACACCGTCTATATATACCACCAAGGCACCGGCGCCGGAGGAGGCACAGAGCAGAGGAGCCGGCAGCTGACAGCACACTGCAGGTAGGAGATGGGCTTCGGTTTGCAACGGATTGGGGGGAAAATTGGCTTTCTTTCTTCTTTTCTTTTCTTTTCTTTCTTTCTTTCTTTCTTTTTTTTTTTTTTTCTTTTTTTTTCTTTTTTTTTCTTTTTTTTTCTTTTTTTTTTTTCCGGGTTTTTTAGCCCGAGCATCATCGGCGAGGCTTCGATTCATCCCGTATTCCCATTCCTCAGTAGGGGTTAAAGGGAAATATCTCCCCACAAAGCAAAATGCACGATGCTTATCTGGGCGAGCACCTGCCAAAAAGTTTCACCTTCCCCCAAATATCCCTTTTTGGACCCAAACTGATTGAGGAACGCAACAGGAGCCCGACGCACGGTGGGGCAGCGGGGTGGCAAGTGAGATGCAAAGGCTTTAGGGTTTGATCTGACACAAAGCACCCGGCTCTGTTCCTCCACCCCTGTGCCGATGGCCTGAAGGGAGAAACCACAGGGTTGGCAAACCCCAAATTATCCCTTTTTGGCATTTTTCTCTTTTTTCTGGGGGGTGATATCCAGGACAAAAGGGGTAGGGAACTTCACAACTTCAACACCGTGGGATGCACCGGGAGGTGCCTGGAGCAGGAGGCATCGGTCCCCCCTCTGACAAAGCACAAAAGGGAGAAAAATGGTTGGGTTTTTGTTTTTGCTTTTTTATTCTTGCCTTCCCCGACAGAAAGCAGGAATGAATGGGGATGGACTCGGGAAGCAGCCGTCTGCCCAAAGCTTTTACCTCTAAATCGCTCCATCGCTGCCCCATCTGTGTTGATCATCTCACCGCAGTCTGTAATTTTGGCCAATTATGGCCAATTACCTGATGGAGGGACTCAACAAAAGGAAGCGCTTGTTTTTCTGCTGAGCACCAGGGAAGCAGGGGGGGCTGCTTCCAATTCCCCCCAAGCCACCGGCACAAAGATTTGGGGCACATTGGCAGCATTGCCTTCCCCTTCGGCTTTTCCTTTTGCTGGTGGCAACTTTGCATCATTTTAATGCTGGAGGAGAGTGGGAGGGGAAGTGTTTTACTAGTGCCACTGGGGGACACCATTGGATAATAGTGGGGTTTGGGGCTGGAAGCAGGTCCGTGCCCTCTGAATCAGGCCTTGCATTCACCTGGAAGAGTGGGGTTTGGGAGGAAACAGAGCAATCATTGGGGCTGACTGAGCTCTGGGCACAGTGCTTGTTCCCCACGTGGTGAGACAGACCCTAACCCTAATGAGAGCATTCCTGGGGAACACAGGGTTCAGCATCCCTGAGCAGCCCCATTTCATCTGATTTCAGCCCAAAGCTCACGCACCGCAGAAAAACCCAATCAACCCAAATCGAATGAATGAAAGCGCATCGCAGCAGCACCTGCTGCCCGTCCTCCTCCTCCTCTCCTCCCTGGTTATTGATGTCAGAGCCAGACCCGGCCGCTATCTGAACCACAGGCTGTATTTTCACCCAAATCCCTCCTTTTCATCCCAACGCTGTCGTTAATGAGGATAATTCGACTCGATACTGGCGTACCCCAGAGCTGTGGGGCTCACAGCAACGTTTTGGAGGATGCTGTATGCCTCCATCCCCCCAGTACCAGGCAGGTGCTCCGCTTCAGATGGGCTGATTGCATTTTCAGGGGCATCGATATGCAGCGCCACCCCTCCTCCTGGCGCTCGCATCCTGCCTGCCCCATAGCATCTTCCAGTTGGCCGTCCAGTAATTCTCCCAGGCTCTGCACTCCAGCTCTCCCGGGGACACTGGGACACTTCCTTCAGGGGCATTGTGGGGATATTGGGGTTTTGCAGTGGTTTTTGGGGGGGTTTGTCCTCTCCTGGGAGCATCCTGCCAATCCTCTGACTCATGCCGCCAGCCAGTTTTAATGAGACTCGGCGAAGATTAAGCCTTAATTCTGGCTCCTTATCAGCTTTCCCTCCAGCAAATGACAAGCAGCTCCGCGGGGCTCTGTGTCACTGAGCTCGAAGGTGACCGTGACACCATGCAGAGTCCCCAGTGCTTCTATCGCAGGATGCCCCCACCTTGGTGGAAAACATGAGCCCTCAGCCCTGCCCACAAAAGCAAACCCACCCTCAAATCCCCCCCAGAATGCCCCTACATGCTGGTGAAGCACAGGTCACAAAGCCACCACCGAGGTCTTTGCCTGTGATGGGCTAAGCTGGGCATGTGGTTCCTGGATACCCATCAGAATGGTGGCAGAAGATTGGAAATCATGGTTTTAGAAGGAAATGAGGATTTCTGGTCTGCTGATGGAGCTTGAAGAAGGTTTTAGACATGTTGCCCATTTCCTTGCCCAGGACATGGCTTGCATAAAGGCACCAAGGTGCCACCAAGGGCAACTCTATCTTTGCTGTCCCCGTGTCCTCAGGCTCACTGCTGGCACACAGACGTCCTGCTTGGGGACAGCCTGAGACGTGCCACCTCACCACGTCCACCTGCTAAATTAAGCCCTGCTGGTACTCGTGTCATGAGATAGCCTGGGAAAATGGAGCTGGGGGTGGGAGGGAGGCTCATTCCCATTATGGTGAGGGCTGAGTGTTGCTCCAACCCATTTAGGAGTAGTGCTGGGGCTCACAGGTTTTGTCTCTGGCTGCAGCCCTGCTGTTGTCACCATGAGGGCCGTGCTCTGGGACCTGCTGCTGCTCTGCCTCTTTGCCCGTGCAAGGAGTGACTGTCGAGGGGATTGCCTGCGCTGCGACCGCCACTTCTACCGGGATGGCTTCGACCTCCTCGTGAGTGCCCCTGCACCCAGTGTGGGGTTTGGGGTAATGAGGTGGTAGGGCATGGGGAGCTGTGGGGTGGTGAGGAGCCTCGAGGGTGCTGCTGTCCTTGTCTCTTCTCCTTGGGCGCATGGAGGGAATGGATGCATGCGGCCATGGTTGTCATTGTACACCACCAAAGTCTACCAAATTGTCCCCAGATTGGCTTGGGGAGCTGCTGGGAGAGATGGCGACAAGGCTCTGATGGCTATGGGATGGAGCTGACATCATTGGGGAGGGTCCAGGACCTGCAACATGCCCTCCTGGCATCCCCATTGCACGCCCCTGCCAGAGGCACCAGCAGCCAAAAGGCCACCCAAAACCTGCAAGCCCCATCAGGACCAACACCGTGTCCCGCTGGGGCTGCAGATGGATGGTGAGATGAAATATTTGGGGTGGGCAGTGATCTGCAGGGCTGCTGAGCCCATGGGAGACGTGGTGACTGAGAAAATTTCACACTGCAAAGGGATGAATCAGCCCGTTCCTGCCTGTAATGCTTTCCTTTCCCCTCCGCTGAGCTGTGGCCAGACTCTGGCCAGGAGCATTTCTTTCCTTCCCATTCCCCTCCACCCACAGGGAAGCACTGACCGCCTATTCATTAGCGACGCTGCAGTGATAAATTTGGCTTACTGTGACAGGGGAAGCTCCTGGGACTGGGAAATGTCCTAGAACTAGTGGGGATCAGACATTCGGTGGGGATGTCACAGCTGACCCAGTATCAGGCCGCTGCTGTCCCAGTGGGGGCAAGATTTGGGGTGCATCACCCTGCGTTTGGCCCTAAAATTTGAAAGCATCAAATGGAAATGTCCAAGTAGTTTCCCAAGGGCTGCAGAGCTGTGACTTCAGGGTAGGAAGAGAAGAATCCCCAAAGTGACTGGCGTGCCTGCACCATCCAGGAACCAGCTCTTCAAAATGTGGATGATCAGCCTATGTCCTGGTCCCCAGAGCCACTGGGGGGGCAGTGCCAGCCCAGGGTGACACCACTAATGCCAAGTGAAGCTTGGAAAGAGCCTCACTAGCTTCTTTTGTCATTGAACGTGGAGGAGCATTGGGCAGCATTTGCCAAGGATGCCCCAAACAACATGAGTTGGCCACATCAGAAGATGTTCCCTTATGAATTAAGGCAACGGGGCGATGGCTGAGGACACTGGGATGCTAGTGGGGCTGTGTTGTGAATGGATGGTAGGACTGCTGATGGCTTTCAAGAACCTGAGTCAGCTGGGGACAGTTCTTTTTTTCTTTTTGTCTGAAGAGCCTGGCTGACATGGACATTGTGAATTGCTGCACAGTTAGATGCTTGAGCTGTAGCTCTCAGATCCCGTGTTGGGATTTGCAGGATCTCTCACCCATGGAAGTCAATGAACCCATGGCAAAGAGTGGTTCTGCCAATGATCTGCCTTGCAGATGGCCTATTCTGGAGGCTGTGAGATGTAAAGCAGCATGTTTCAGCCATAGGATTCCCCACGTTGGCATCAAGAGATTCAAAGAACCCACCATGAAGAAAACTCTGAGATGGAACCACTGCAGGAAAAGGGAAGAGAAGCCTTCCCTCCTTGGATCTCCAGCTTCTTGGGATATTTATTGAGTTTGGCTCTCCAAAGACCTTCTCCTGGATGGTTTCCCCTGGGTGGTTTGCCCAGTTGGCTCTTGGAAAGGGATGGGATGTGGGTACTGAGGAAATGACATGGTCAGGTCACTTTTGGTGGCCTTTGAAAGGATGTGGTGACCCTAGGGACTGAGGGAAGGACAAACTCATTCTTAACATCTGAGAAGCCAGGGCTGGTTGGCCTCACAGCAATCCTGGGGCGGATGGCAATGTCATCTTTGAGAGCTTTTCCAAACACACAAGAAGGTCAGTGGGAGCAGCCAGCATGGATTTACGAAGGGGAAATCATGCTTCACCAACCTGATCACTCTCTGCAGCGAGATGACTGGCTTCTCCTGACTTCTATCCTATGACAGCTTGGCACTGGTGAGACTTCTTTTCATCAGTAAAGGGACTGGAATGGACTGGAGTGAGAGTACAGGAAACCAGAACAGGAAAGAACATGGTTTTGCTGTGAGGATGGCCACATGCTGAGTGATTGTGGTCTCCATCCTTGGAGATAACCCAACTCCAACCTGTCTGGGGTGCCCATGCTGGAAAAGGTCTCCCAAGGCCCCTTCCCACATCCACCATCCCATGGCACACTTAGGGAATTTGGGGCTCATGATGGCTGAAGAACCCCGCAGCACCCAGCAGAGAAAGATGGGACAGGAGTGTAGATGGCAGTGGGGAAGGAATGTGAGAGGCAATGCGGGTTCAGGTGCAATTCCCCAGCATCTCCATCACTTCTGGGAGTCTGAGGATGGTTGAAACCCTGAATTTGGGACAAAATGGTGACTGGTA
Source organism: Lagopus leucura (assembly GCF_019238085.1). Classification (NCBI taxonomy): domain Eukaryota; kingdom Metazoa; phylum Chordata; class Aves; order Galliformes; family Phasianidae; genus Lagopus; species Lagopus leucura. Next base: position 5,137,673 of record NW_024962287.1, read on the forward strand.
AGAATTGATGTGCTCCCAGTGCCTTTCTATGGTGTCTTGCAGCATGTTGGTTGGGCGAGAGATGAAGAGAAGCCCAATGATCCAATGGGTGATAGATTAAATTGAAAGAGTAAAGGTTTAGATGAGGTACAAGGAATAAATTCTTCACGATGAAGGTGGTGAGGCACTGGAACAGGCCATGGGTGCTCCATCCCTGGCAATGACCGAGGCCAGGCCGGATGGGGTTTTGGGCACCTGATCTTTGGCAGGAGTTCCTATGGCAGAGGTTGGGACTGGGTGGAACCTCAAAGTCCCTTCCCACTTGAACCACTCTGGGATTCTATGATCTGAAAACAGTCCCCCCGTCTCCCCACACAGGTCTGCATCCTGGAGTGCGAAGGCGAAGCCGTCCCGCGGGCCACCTGGGAGATGTGTGCCACCAGCATCCGATCTGCGCCGCGTCCAGGTGCCGTCGGTGCCGGCGTCCTCGGTGCCATGGAGCCGGCTGAGGCGGTGGCGAGCCCGCTGCAGGTAAGCGAGCTGCTGCGGCGCCGGGACGCCGAAGACGGAGGTGCCGGGATGGCGCCGGGCGCTTTCCCATCGCAGGACGAGGACATTTCCCGGCGGCTCGGAGGTGGCTTCCCACGGGGGACACGCGGCTCGTGGCCGGCGGCCCGTGGGGTGCAGAAGAGATACGGGGGCTTCATCGGGGTGCGCAAATCGGCGCGGAAGTGGAACAACCAGAAGAGGTTTAGCGAGTTCCTGAAGCAGTACCTGGGCATGTCGCCCCGCTCCAGTGAGTACGACATGGCCGGCGACCTCAGCGAGCACAACGAGATCTAGCCGGCCCCGCGGCACCGCGCCATGGACACGCGCACCATGGCCAAAAAGTCAATCCATTGCCCCAACCCCAAAACCTCCGTTAGGAAGGGTTTCTCCAGGAAGCGATGGCTGCTTGTTGGTTTTCTTTATTATTATTGTTTTGTTTTGTTTTGTTTTTCATTGTACCCTCAAAATATCATAATTTTACCCCCTCAGCTCCTACCCATCCTTTGCCCCTTTTGCTTTTTTTGGTTGGCACGTTTTGCCCAAGAAACACCAATTTTGCTCCGCTGAATGGCGATGCTGGATCTTGGGATGCTCCAGTGCTGTGTTCCCCATTCCTAATGGGTGCACATCAAAAACAGAAGGGAAAAAAATAATGGCTTGGAAACACCAAGCCCCAAGGCTGGGCTGTGAGTTCCTACCTCAGTGACACCCCAGAAATATCCCTTTGCCATAGGTCACATTGGGATGTAAGGCAAAAGGGTTTTGTCCCCAACACCATAAAAGTGTGCAGAATGTTTCAGCCTCCTCCTCCCATTAGAAAAAACAAAAAAGACCATAAACCAGACCTGTTGCTTCTGTAAATGAGATGACTCTCCCCCAAAGCATCGCATTGGCAAAACCCAGTGGTGAGCGGGTAGCATCCCCCTGGGCCCAGGAAACAGTGCTGGGATGCTCTGAGCCCCCACCCCACATCCAACCACACCCTGTAACACTGAAATTAAGTAGAATTTTTTATTTCCCTCCTCCTTTATTATTATTTTTGCCTTTTTTTGTTTGTTTGTTTGTTTGTTTTTTTGCTGCAAAGCATCTCCTTAAAACCAGGGGATTCCTTTCCAGCCCCGCAGCCCGCAGGGCAGAGCATCTTGGGGCAAAGCATCCCGGGACAAAGCATCCCGGCCCCTCTCTTGCACTGCTCTCAGCTGCAATTATTATTATTATTTTTTTTTATTATTATTATTTTTATTTTTTCTGTTTTGTTTTGTTTTTGTTTTTGTTTTTGTAGCGTTCCGGCACCGCGTCCCGGCACCTTCCGCCAGGCACAGGCAAAATTAAACCCTGCTCCTGTCCACCCAAGCAGCCTCCAACCTCTCTCTGACGGACCCCAAAGCGCTTCAGACTCGCACGCGTCCCGAAATCATTTTTCTCCCTTCTCGAGAGCAGCCAACCGGGTGCAATTTAAGCCAGGACGGGAAAGGATGAGGCCACCGCCGGAGCCAGGAGTCGTGGGGTGGGGAGTGGGGCAGAGGACTGCGGGGATTGGGAGGGGGGTCCACCCCTCAAAAAGCAAAAAAAAAAAAAAAACCCAACAAAAAAAAGGGATTTTGGCAAAATTTGCGCCCTGCTCGGCCATTGGGAACACCCAATGTGGGAAAACAGTGATTTAACAAGTTTTGTTTTACTCCCCCTCTCAAGTGGCTTTCGGGCATCCCCTCCCAGCATCGCGTGCCCCCCCTGGGGCTCCCCACAGGATTCACCCCCAGCATTTGGGGTTTGCATCCCACCACGGCTCGGTTCCCCCAAAAAAAAAGGGACCAAAGCATGACCCAGCACCCAGGGCTGGGCAGAAAGCACCCGGAAATGGTGTTGGTTGGTTGTTTTTTGTTTTGTTTTGATTTCTTTTCATTTAAAATGATTTTTATTTTGTAATTACTATTTTCTGAGTGCTTTCCTTGAGGTTTTCTATGGACTCCGGGGTTGACTTCTTTGCTCAGCATCGCAGCGTGTGTTTTCGTCGCGTTCCCCCCGGCATGTATTGTGTCCCCGCTGCCGTCCCACCACCGGAGCCCTGGTCTCACCCTTTGTACAAAATAATAATGGTAATAATAATAAGAATAATAAATACCCCACAAAAAAGGAAACAAAACAAACAAACAGAAGCCCACACAACAACAACAACAACAAAAAACACAGGAAAAAAAAACAAACAACAAAAAACCAACTCAACCTTCTCCCTGTTCTTTTTAATTGTTTCATACAAAGGTTTCTCCATTAAACTTGTACATAGCAAAAGGATTAATAAATTAGTTTACTGTTTCTACGATATCAGTGCGACTGGCGACCGTCACTTGGGACAACGCTTACCCTGCTGCCATCCCTGAGGCTCAGCTGGCAAAAAAAAAACAGGTTTTTAGGGCAAAAAATGAGATTTTTTTGTGGCAAATGTGCATGAATCTCAGCTGGGCTCTCCCCTTGCATGGGCTGCAGCAGCGTGGCATGAGAGTCACCCCATTGCTTACGTACCTGGCAGCCCTTCACTCAAAAAAGGAATGGACTGGGAGGTGTTAATTGGGGGAATAAAAGAGTGTTTCAGAACTTCAGACAGAGAGGGGATGCGCCCAAAGGAGTTGGAAATAATCACTGGGGACACACCAAAGCCTGGGCTGAGACGGCGACAGCTCACTGCAGTGATGTCCCCACCCTGCAATACAGGAAGGGTTCTTGGGGCTTTCTTGAATGCCCCCAGGAGCAGATGCCAGGCTGCATTCGTCCCCTGCAGGTGCCACACGGTGCCAGCTTCCATTTTGGTCACTGCAAGGCTTCAGCTTCACCCCACAGCTTCCCAATGGAAATGTGGGGTTGGGACCAGGGGTGCCCAGGCCCCTTGATGGGACTGGTTCTTGTCAGCTCTCCTCCCATCCTTTCCTCCTTTTCCATCACCTTGTGCAAAAATATGGAATTATTCATAGAATCACAGAATGACCTGGGTTGCAAAGGCCCACAGTGCTCATCCAGTTCCAACCCCCTGCTGTGTGCAGGTCACCAACCAGCAGCCCAGGCTGCCCAGAGCCACATCCAGCCTGGCCTTGAACGCCTGCAGGGATGGGGCATCCACAGCCTCCTTGGGCAACCTGTTCCAGTGCCTCACCACCCTCTGGGGGAAAAACTTCCTCCTCATATCCAACCTAAACCTCCCCTGTCTCAGTTTAAAACCATTCCCCCTTGTCCTATCATTATCCACCCTCATAAATAGGATTCAGGCTTTGTGCACTGTGCATGTTCAGGCATTCTGCACCAGCAGGCAGCTTCTGAGCTGGGCAGTCCCATGGTGAGGGCTCTGCACAGGACATGGGTCAGAAACCCACCGGGTTCTGCATGCACCCACCTCTCCTTGCAGATTTCAGCTTGAAAACTTGAAGGACCGGGCTTTATGAGGAGGAAAACCAACAGAAGAGGAAGGATGCACCACCGGTGGGCAGACACTGCTACCTAGTGGTGCCACAAGCCGTTGTGCCACAGGGATGGAACCATGCAGGGCACCGGACCCACAGCGCAAAGACCAGGCAGAGCCGGCGAGCTATCAGGCAACTTTTCTTTATTTCTTATAAAATATATTTCATATCGCTACTGTAAAAATTACATTTCACATTTGCGTTCTTTTAAAATTTTTTCTTTTTTTTTTTTTTTTCATTTTTTTTGGTTTTGGGTTTTTTTTTTTTTTTTTTTTTTTGTTTTTGTTTTTGTTTTTTTTTACAATAAAAACAATACTTGGAAGACAGCTGAGAAAAGCTCCAAGACAGAAGATAACATCCTCCCAGCCCAAGAGGGCAGCAGGGTCCTGTGGGAGCACAGGGATGAGCATCCCTGAGCCCTTCCCCAAGCCACCACCCTGTCACCACTCCCAGCATCACCCGATGGCAGCAGGGCACGGTGACAGTGCAGGGTCACCCTGCACTCAGTTTGGGTGCCAGCGGGGCTGGAAAAGGAGAGCAGCCTCCAATTAGTGCCCAATTAAAAGGTTCCTATTTACATACATACATACACATGGCAGACAGCTGGAGTGGGAGATGTCTCCAAGCTGAGCTTGTAGTCGGGGGTTACCCACGGTGGGTGGGATGGAGTTTAGTGAGACCAAGGCTGGAAGTGAGTGAAGAAATAATGAAGAGATGGGAAAGGGAAAAAAAGCAAGAAATGGGACACCAGCCAACCTGACAAACCACAGAATCATAGGCTGGCCTGGGTTGCAAAGGCCCACAATGCTCATCCAGTTCCAACCCCCTGCTATGTGCAGGGTCGCCAACCAGCAGCCCAGGCTGCCCAGTGCCACATCCAGCCTGGCCTTGAAAAAATGACACAACGCCTGCTGTCACTGCAGCAGAAATACAAGTTTTTTTCCTTTTAAAAGTGTAAAAAAATCCAAAATACTCCCAAATTGAAATAAAGGAAAGCCAGGAGCTAAAGGACAATTTTGTCCCATTAAATCCGTACCGCAAAAGCCCTCAGAAAATAAAGCTGTGTGCAACCCTGGGTGAACACCACCAGCACAGAACAGCCCTGTGCAGGGTGACCCTGGGGCTGTAAGTGCTATTGGCTGCAGAGGGAGGCACTGCTCCCCAACATCTCAGGTGTCCCACCATGCCCTCAACTCAGCGGGCAATCAGCCACTCATTCCAGAGCCATTCCTATCTTTTTCTTCCTATTTTTAATATAAAAATCACCTTTAACAGTAAGCAGAAAGTTATTGTCATTTCCATTTGCAGAAATTCAAGTTCCCATCAGTGAAAAAATATGATTGACTACAGGAGGGGGAGGCAGTGCGGATTGTCAGACGCTACACCCTGGTTTGGGGGACAAAGCCCCGGGGGGGTGACACCCCCACATGGCTTGTGTGACATTTCCTGAGCGATGGGGACCCAAACGGGGTCACTCTGTTTGGGGCAGAAAGGACAAGAAAAGCAGGAAGGGAAAACTTCTGGGTCTGAGTCGTGGGAGCAAAGGCACAAGGTCTGAGGGAACCACAACTAATCTTTTCTGTTTAATTATTAATCTCCATAGTCTGAGCGACCCGCGCCTTCAGCATCACAGAAACCTGTCTGTGCTGCTGCAGGGACCAGCAGCAAGCTTGGGTGCTGCCAGCTCTGCAATCCAAATGGTAGCAAATGCCCCAGGGGCTCTTCTTTTTTCTTTTTTTTTTTTTGTCCCTAAATAAAAAATAAAAGTCAGGAATAAATTCCTACTTTTGAGCAGTGCAATAACCCCAGCACGCAACCCGCTGCTACCAGGATGCAGAGCGTGAACCTGCAGAGCTGTTCCTGCAATAGACAGCTGTGGGGATGGCTGATGGCAGTGGGAGAGGAAAGGGCTTTCCCAGCATGGTAGTCCCAGCAGGGATGTGATCCTGAGCCAGCTACTGTCCAGGAAAAAACACGGGCTTTGAATCAGACCTGCATGAACACACTTGGGATGCATCCTGGAGGAGTTTTGCTCCTGCTTCCTGATTCTGAATCCGCCCATTTGGTACCAAAGATCAAGCTCTGGAAGGAGATACTGTTTAGATATACAAAATTACAAAAAGAGGTTGACAAGCACCAGTATTACACGTATGCATCTATGCCAGAGCACCAACAGGGCGTGCGTCCATCCAGCAGCAAAACGATGCTCTCCCAGCCACAGAATTTGCTTTTTGAAGGGAGTTTTTGTCACACCGCACGGTCCTGAACACCAGCCCAGGCTCGAGCCTTGTGCTGGGATCACACTTGGTTGTGCCTTATGGGCTGTGATTATCAAAAATGCAGCAAAAAAGAGGAAAAAATATCCAGGACACAGACTTGCCTGCTGCCAATGGGGTGCAAAAGCAAATTTTAAGATCGTTCACCAAACTGGGGCCACGCTGTGATGCTGAGAAAAAGCTCTTCCCAGTCCTCCCAGCTTGCCAGCTGCCTTTGCTGGTGAAATCAGGAAGATTTCTTTGTTTAAAAACGAACAAACAAGCATTTGCTCTCAGCCTGCTTTTGAAAGACACAGCGAGGGCCACGACATAGTTTTTCACGGAACTATGCAGATGTACAAAGCCTAAAAGGAGAAGGAATACCTGCTTTTGCTTTAAAAGCTCTCAAAGCTTTCCTGATTAAAGAGGCTTTTGCCCCAGACGCCTCCAAAACAGACAAACTGGAAGCAGAGACACGTGCAGGCTCCAGCTGCAGAGTGAGCAAAGAGCACATCCATGAGGCAACGAGGAGAGCCACCCCAAAAACCAGCCCTGCCTCGTGCTTTTAAAGCTGCAATAGTTCGTGATGCTTCAGGACACGAGCGATTTGCACTTCATAGAAAGTGAAAGGACAGGGGAAGCTGCCTCTGTGCCTCACCCTGACTGCACTGCAGCAGCTCGGGAGATCCTAGCGTTGACCTGGGCAATGCAGGGAGCTCTTTGGTCCCCAGATCACCTGCAACGTCCCCCGAGTGCTGAGCCATGGCTTCCTCCTCCCAGCCTCAGTTTTTAAACTGTACGAACGGGAGATATTCTTCACGTTTTACAAAAACAGATTTGGGAAAAAAAAAAGTGTTAAAAAAAAACAAACCAAAACAAAACGAAAAGAGCAAACCCAGCTGATGTACAATATACAGGAGGAGGAATTCACACGCAGCTCTGGAGGGCTCTTCTGGAGTCCCAGCAGGTGCCTCCAAGGTCCCTGGGTGCAGCAGTGAGGGACTCCAGTGCTCCTTCGGGCAGGAGCAGGGAGGGAGGTGGCACTGCAGGGCCATGCTCAGTCCAGGAAGCGTTGGCAGGCTTTTTTCCACCGGCAAGCTGTGCACCACTGGTCCCGGTGCTCGATGCCGTACACCTTACGGCACTTCTTGGCTTCACCACGAACTTTCCTGCAGAGGGGCAAAGAAATAGAAAATGTGCCCAATATTGCAAACTTTCAGAGATTTGTGTCTCTGCTACACCTTGAGCATCATTTGGTTGATGTGCAGGAATGCACCCCTCTTGCTCAGGGTGTACTTTGCACAGCGAGAGCCTCACCTGGTGCCAAGGGGCACGCGGGGCGGCGAGGCGACGATCAGGTGGGACTTGAGCATCGGCGTGGGAGGTTGGGGTTCACTGAAGCTGAGTGACCGGCTCCGGACCTGCAGGGACATTGAAGACCATGTGGGATAAGGCTGAGGATGTTTACAGCCAGTAGGGAGCCTGGAAACTCCCAAAGGCTCAGGAAGAAAGGATGAGGACTCACCGGTGACAGGGATGGGAGAGTCGAGGTGGCAGTGGCCCAGCTGATGCTGGTGAAGATGTGTGGGGACACTGGAATCTGGATGGAGGGCAACGCCTGTGAGGGAAGATGGGGCAGTCAGCATTAGCCCTGGTGGATTTTGTTCCTGTGTGCCCACGGGCCATCTCCTCCCTGCAAAGACCAGCTTGAGGCAGCCTGAGGTGCCTCCCTTGAGGTGGGGAAGGAATCCCCCATGCAATCCCTCCTCCAAGTGGTGCTGGTGAGCCACTGTGGTAGGGGACAAGGGACAGGGGCCGCAGCTGGGGCGTCTCCAGGTTACCCAAAGCGCAGGATCTGGCGCGGCCGCATTCCATCTGCGGCTATCTGCAGCAGAAGGGTGTGTTGCATACCACTGCCACATAAATGCAGGCAAGCCGCAGCCATCAGGCAGCCCCTGAGCCCCTGCCCAGCTGCTAAGGGAGCAGGAGGTGGCACCAGCTCACCTGGTAGGCATGATCAGCCTGGATGTGCCAGAAGGAACTGGGTGCAGACTGACTGAGCGAGCTGCTGGCCAGAGCAGGTTCCAGCATCGGTGGCTCCACCAGCAAAGCCTCCGGCTTGGCCAGGGCTTGCTGGATGATGATTGGGGCAGACACCGATGTGGGGCTGGTGTTGGTGGTTGCCTCTGGTGCGGGCTCCTCCTTCACCTGCACTTCAGTGTAGTAAAAATCCTCTTCCCGTTTCCGCTGGTCACAGTCAGCGCTGTCTCTGCCAAGGAGAAAAAGGGAATAAGACTGAATATGCAGCTCCTGTCCCAGGGAAGGGAGGTGCCCAGCTTTGGAGCTCTCACGTTTTTAAAGTGTCACGCTGGCTGTGATCAGCACAGCCCCTAGTTCTGCAACAGCACTTAGCACTTTGAAGGAAGATCAACACATCTTTCAGCACCTCCAGAAAGGCTGATAGTGACCAGGCACTGCTCAAAATCCCCTGCTTTCTCACTGAGCTCATTTAGCATGGCTGCAGACAAGTCCTGAGGTTCATCGATCAGGAAAAAAGCATAAAGGATCTGAGTGTTTTCCCACTATGATTATCTGGCACTGGATGGCAGTCCAGCACTGCCCACTGTAGCACAGCCCTTCCACTGTCATCGCTCCTGAAGCATTTGAACAACTATAGAATCATAAAGGTTGAAAAAGACCTCTAAGATCATCAAGACCAACCATCAAGACAGAAGGAGAAAAATGCATATAAGAAAAAATGTACAAAAGCACAAGCAAAGCTTTTGTACAAAGCTTCCCACACCCCAAGTTGGTGTACTGAACACAGACCCGAGCCAGGCAGATTAGCCCCAAGCACTCCAAGTTCTTGCCTCTGAAAACTTCCAGTGCTGAAGTTGAAGCACAACCCCCCAGATCTCCTGCAAAGCCCAGGGCTCCCTTGCTACAAGGTAGGGACAGGTGACAGCAATTCAAGTGGCTGAGAACAGCTGGGCTCAGTGCATTGGAACCAAGGCATCTCTGATCTTGGGGATATTTGCTGAAAGAAGGGGACTGCTGGCTGCCAGCACGTTCAGCATAAGGGTGCAAAGATTTCAGGGTTCAGTAAGAGCTGAAACTTGTGCCTTACCCGAGGTGCTGGGTCTTGACGTGCCGCTTGATGCCAACGATGGAGCGCAGGACTTTGCCACAGTTCGGCCACAGGCACTTGTACATCACCTTCACTGAGTTCTGGAGGGAGAGACAGCCTATGTCACCAACTGCACGGTGGCAAGGACCCCTGCAGGGCCACACCTATGGTTCTGGGGTCCCCAGTACCTTTCTCTTTCGCGGAGCCGGCTCGTCGAGAAGAAAGGGATCGGAATCGGTCTCAAAGCCATCATCAGCTGGCGGGGAGCTGAGTGCCTCGCTGGAGTGCTTGGGGCTGCCCTCAGGATGTGGGGGAGATGGGGTGGAGATGTCGCTGCCCCCACTCCAGTGCCCGCTGGTAGTGCTGCTGCCGCTGTCTGACACGTCGCCGCTCTCCTTCCAGGGATCGCACGCTGCCCGTGATGCTGAACACAGGGAACACACAGCCACCATCACCATAAGGCACTGAGAGCAGCCCTGAGGCTAGATAAACTGTGGCAGCAGTTTGCTTCTAGTTTTAAATGTTTTAAGTGAAGCCTTTGCACCTCTGCTCAGTGCCAGGTCCCAGCTTTATCCCATTTCCCCATAAGCACAACCCTGCAGGGGACAGCCAGCACCAGGGCACGCACATTTCCCACGGCTCCCAGCTGCTATTTTTATCTCTCCAGCTTCATTTGACTCCTTGGGAATGAAAGAGCCTCTAAAAAAAGGAGCAGACAGGCGGTGCTCCCCAGCCTGGGGCTCCCCGGCCTCCCAGGAGGGTGACAGACAGCAGGGTCACCCCATTGGCACGATCCCAAACAGCACCAACGGGCTCCTCCAGGAACCAGCGCTGCTCCTGCTCACCTCCAGCCCAGCACAACCTGTGCCCCAGCTGCTATTTGGCACTGAGCTCAAAGCTCAAGAAGGCCCCTTCAGCATCCAACAGGCACAGTGTATTTCTCCACATTCCCCCCCTCTTTTTTTTTCCCTGGATGTTGTTATTTTTATTTTTCAGTGCACACTCACGGGGGATGCCACTCTCGCTGGCAGGAGGGCTCTGCACCACAGGGCTGCAGGAGAGGCTCGTCAGCACCATGGCTGCAACCATCTCGTCCATCTCCACAGCTGCGTCAGCTTTCCTGTGTTGTAGATGGAGAATGCACAGAGGAAAAAGCAGGGAGACATCCTGTTAAAAGCAGGAGAGCCAGCGTGCAGAAGGGTGGTTCATCTCACAGAGCAGCGTGGCTCCCACCACCCTCTTGCAGTCTTTAAGTCTTCAGGAAAGACTTTTTTTTTCCTCCCTAAAGCAGCATTTGCAGAAAATAAATCCCCTTAATCCTGAATGCAGCCATTCCCTGGATAACCCACGCTCTGGTAAGGCGGAGATATCCCCAACGCCTCACTCCGTCACCATAAAACCAGGCATGAGCACTGCAGGAGCCCCTTCCCATCCTGTCAAGATACTACCAGCCCCAGGCACGAACCTCTTGGGGACATCAATGCTGTTGGACACAGATCTCTGCAGTGCCTCAGGCACATCCTGCAGCCTCCAGCACGTATGTAAGCCCTGTTCTGGCTGCAGCACCTTCACTTTGTCGCTGGGTGGGTTGTGCTGCTCCACCAGCCCTGTGCACTCCTGCCCGCTGTAGGTGACAAGAACCTGAAAAACAGCCAAGGAAAGCATTATTGGTGCTGCGTCCTGATGCACAACCCCACTGCTCAGGGTCCTTCTTTTGCAGCAGGGGGATACTGCAGGGTGTTTGGGGGATGAAGGCTGTCCCAGAGCTGTCAGAGAATCACAGAATGGCCAGGGTTGGAAGGGACCTCAAGGATCATGAAGCTCCAACCCCCCTCCACATGCAGGGCCACCAACCTCCCCATTTCATAGCAGCCCAGGCTGCCCAGGGCCCCATCCAACCTGGCCTTGAACACCTCCAGGGATGGACGGGGCATCCACAGCCTCTCTGGGCAGCTGTTCCAGCACCTCACTGCTCTCATAGTAAAGAACTTCTGCCTGACATCCAACCTAAATCTTCCCTCCCTCAACTTCAAACCATTTCCCCTTGTCCTGCTGTTATCAACCCTTTCAGAGAGTTGATTCCCCTCCTGTTTGTAGGCTCCCTTTAGGTACTGAAAGGCTGCAATGAGGTCATCCCGCAGCCTTCTTTTCTCCAGGCTGAACAAGCCCAGCTCCCTCAGCCTGTCTTTGTAGGGGAGGTGCTCCAGTCCCCTGATCATCTTTGTGGCTCCTTTGGACCCTCTCCAACAGCTCTCTATCTTTCTTGTACTGGGGGCTCCAGACCTGGACACAGTACTGCAGATGGGGCCTCACAAGAGCAGAGTAGAGAGGGACAAAAACCTCTGTGTCCCAGCACACCAATGTGGTGACAGCGTTCACCCCAACCCCACTGCTGAGATCTGCCCTTGGAGCAAGCTCCCCAACTCTGTCAACTTCACATTCAGCTGCTCCTCTGAGCATCATGACTTTGGATGGACTTTTCTCCATTGAATCTGCCCGCTTTTACTTTGCCTGCAGGTCATGTTGCAGCAAGGATGCCCACTACTATCACACCCCCTGGGAAAGCATGTAGATGAGAGGGTAAAAATCCAGAGGAGAAAGAGGTCTCCTGGGCACAGTGATCCTAAAGTCACATCCCAGCTCCTCCCATCACGGCTCTCATGACCAGCAAGAGACATTCAAACCTCACCTGCTCCTCTCTCGCAGTGTCTCCCTTGCTCCTGTGGGCTGTTTTCCAGCACAACCACCCATGAGCCTATTTCTGTTAATGGAAATGGATCTGTGTCCAAAGAAGTTACATGTCTCTCCAGCTATTTATAGGCACAGGAGCATCTCTTTATGGAAATGCTGCGGGTGTCACACGAAGAAGCTGACATGGGATGGACACAGGCACCCATGCATTGACCAGGGAAAAGCACATGGGACCATTCCAGGTGAGACATCTGGCAGAAAGAATGAGGTGGAAAAAGCCACAGCTGCTGGACCAAGGCTAAAAGAGTGAGTGCCAGATCAGTCTGATCTCACTCACAGCTTCCAAAATCCATACCCCTTATCCAACAATCCCAAAAAATAAAGAGGCAAGGCTTCTCTCTGAACACCATCCGTCCCTGTGAGTGAGGCACTGCACAGGGAGGTGGCATCTCCTTTTGACACCAATCCCAGCTGTGTCACACACACTACTTTTAAGTCATTTCCAGCAGCAAAGCAAGTGAGCAGAATCCTCTGCACTGGAGCACATAGGAGAAAACAGCTCTCACTGTCCTGTGGCTTGTAAACACACGGCAGGAGGAATCTGCCCTTCCCACAGCACAGTGCTGGGCACAGGAGGAGCCAGAAAAGTGAACAGGGGCCTTATTTACACGGCCTTTCACAAGCTCTGCCCTTAGTAGCTTTTATAGGTCTGCAGGTAGAAGACAAGAACAAGCGCTGCTCCCCACCCCAGGCAGCACAAGGCCAAAGCACAGCCACCCACAGGACTGGACAGGCATTCTGGGGGATCCACAGCATCCCAGTCCTTCCTTAACAGCTGCTTCACTGGCTGGGTCTGTGCCACCAACCATGCCCAAGTGGGGTCTCCAGACCCCTTACCCACAGACCCTCAACTGGGGTGGAAAAGCTCTGAAGCTCAAGCAGGTGACATGGGGATCAACACCTCCATAAAGCAAAGCTGGGGGGCTCCTTGGTGTGCTGGCATCAACATGGGTTATGGCACAAGCTTATGGAAGAGAAGTCCACCAGGAGACACTGCTGTATGAAAACCATCTCCTTCAGCCTCAAATAACTGATGCCCAAGCTGAATGTGGCTCTGGGCAGCCTGGTCTAGTGGCTGGCAACCCTCCCTGTGGCAGGGAGGTTGAAACTGATCATCTGATCATTATGGTCCTTTTCAACACAGGCCATTCTATGACTGGGGAACACCACTGAGAAGTGTCCAGCCTTCTCTGGACAATCACTTTTGGCTGGGATCAGAGGCAAGAGAGAGATCTCAGCTCGAGGCAACGTATTCCAAACCCAACACCAACGCCCATCAGCAGCTCTCCCTAATGACAGCTCCCCCCCGCAGCTACAATTAGGAGGAGCCCCAGGAGTTTTCTCCCCCTGCCAACGCACAGCCCACATCCAAAAGCCTCCTTACGTACTTGTTGCCGGCGGCTGGGGCTGGGAAATCTCGGTGCCAGGCCGCTTTCCTCTGCAGGCTGCGTGCAGGACACGTCGTCTGGCAGCACGGCGTGCATCTGGGGAGCTGCCAGGACCCCGTCAGCCAAAGCACCGGGGGCAGAGACACGGGTGCCGAGCAGGGAGCGCTTCCCCAGGCGCCTGGACAGCACGCTCGCCATCGCGGCCACGCTGCGGGTGACAAAGACATGATGGCATTACCACCAGTGCAGGATTGCAATGCTCAACCGGCAGCATCGACCACATCGGGCACGTGGGGATGGTGGCATCGCTCCCCCTGTCCCACGGCTTTCATCCTTAAAGTCATCACAAAAACCTCTTTGGAGAAAGGGGAGCAAAGGGATGAGTTCCCACCTGAGCCTTCTCTTGATGCCTCCAGTATAAAGACACAGCATGGAGACTGGGGACACCCCCCAATAGCATCATACTGTGTTTTGCCCCCTTATCTCTACTCACACTCCATACAACCACACTCCAACTCGAGCCCAAGCTGCTTGGCACCCTGCTGCCCCTCTTGGGGCTTTTGGAAGCTTCCTGCAAGCTGGCATCTCGCACCCAGAACCTCCAGAGCCAACAGAACAGCTGCTCCCTCCTGTTATGAGAAAAGGTTGAGGGAACTGGGCTTGTTTAGCTTGGAGAAGAGAAGGCTCCGGGGAGACCTCAGTGTGGCCTTCCAGTACTTGAAGGGAGCGTAGAAACAGGAGGGGGAACGGCTGTTTGTGAGGGTGGATGGTGATAGGACAAGGGGGAATGGTTTTAAACTGAGACAGGGGAGGTTTAGGTTGGATATGAGGAGAAGTTTTTCCCCCAGAGGGTGGTGAGGCACTGGCACAGGTTGCCCAAGGAGGCTGTGGATGCCCCATCCCTGCAGGCATTCAAGGCCAGGCTGGATGTGGCTCTGGGCAGCTTGGGCTGCTGGTTGGTGACCTGCACACAGCAGGGGGTTGGAACTGGATTAGCATTGTGGTCCTTTGCAACCCAGGCCGTTCTATGATTCTATGAATCCCTTGAAATGATTGGGATCACATCTGCTTCCAGCAGACCCCGTGGCCTTTGAAGGCCAGATCCCATTTCGGGATCTGAAAAGCACAAAGCAAAGCAAGGAGAGCAGGCGCTGCATTCACCGCCGGCGGAGCTGCCCCGAGTCCTCCCAGCTGTTTGCAATCATGCACTGCAGGGGTCAGCGCCGGCACCGCTCCCAAATTCTGTCTTGCTTCCATGCCGGCTGTGCATTTTGCAGTTTCCAGCTCTGTGCACCGCAGCAAGGCCTGGGGAAAGGAGGCACTTTGCACGCATCGTTTAGCAAACAAGGAAAGCTTCGTTTTGCCAGAGGGGAAGGTCTGGGGCAGCAAAGCCCCGGCTGCTGCTTGCTTCAGGTTTGCAGGCAAACTGCAGGAAAGGTTGCTGCTCCATGCATGCATCTGTGTGCATGTGCATAAGTGCAGTGTGCGTGCACGTGCACTATGCATGTGCACACATGTACAGCAATTGCAGCACAGCCCAGTTTTCCTCCTTTTTCATACAAACTAAAAAAAAAACAAAAAAGCAAAAAAGAAAACCCAAACAAACGCCAATGGTTCCTCCGAACGCAGCTGAGCTCCTGCCACCGACCAGCAAAGCAGACCATAAAATCCATCCTTGAAGAGCCTTGAAGTGCTGCAATAAGTGATAACAAAACACAACTTTTCCAGCCGGCTTCCAAAAGCTGCCCTCTGAAGGCAGAGCTGTTCGACAAACCGCAGCACGACACAGGCAGGGAAACAGATATCTGCACAGAGCCATCTGCAAAGTTTGGGGTTTTGTTTAAAGAAAGAAAGCTCCTGAGAGCGGGAAGGCGACGGCTTGGTGCAGCGCCAGGACGTGCAGCACAAAACCCATAAAGCAGCTCCGGCCAGGACAGCAAATTCCTCCTCCCTCTCCAAACGGAGCAACGATATTCTTTTGCAAAAGTAAACTAAGCGCGTGGGGAAAGCAGGCGGGCAGCAGTCCTGTGGGGTGATTCCCGAGGAGAACACTTTTGGAAGAGGCCTAAAAATGCACTTTCCGGCACAGGGAGGAGCACGGAGCGGCTTCCCCCGGGAAAGGGCCCCCGGGCTGGCGCTGCAGGGAGCCCGGCCCTGCGGGAAGGCAGCCAGGAAGGAAAAGGCGGCAGCGGCCGAGCGCAATTTGAAGCTTCGATGCAGGCAGCAGGACGTGGGTGCAGCAGAAGAGGCGCGCAAGCAAGCAAGCGGGAGTATGGGCATGCATGTGCGTGGTCATGCATGTGCGTGGTCATGCATGTGCGCGGTCATGCATGCATGTGCAAGTGTGTGCAAGCGTGCACGGCACGCGTGCAAAATGGCATTGCCAAGGGCAGGCGGTGTGTGCCCAGGCCTGCAACGGAGGGAGGCACCGGGTGGGGCACGTGTGCGTGGGGCGGGGGGAACACGAGTGGGGGTGTGGGGGAGAAGGGGGGGGGTGCTCACCGGGCGCCGGGAGGCGGGGCGTGCAGGCAGAGAGCATTGCTGGGGGGCGT